>NC_058091.1:97741547-98053095 GCF_020171115.1 Neogale vison
TGTCAAATAAATAAATAAAATCTTTTCAAAAAATAATCACCATAATTCAAATTGCTAATGCTTGGAGAGTTCTCATCCCTGCCAGGCACTGTTCCTAATGCTTTACATTCATTCACTCACTTAATCTTCATAGCCATCCCAGAAGGCTAGTCCCATTATTGTCCTCATTTTACAGATGGAGAAACAAAGGTACAGAGTGTGGAGTTACTTGCCCTAAGTTACAAAGCCTCCAAATAAAGATATGAGATTTTAACTTAGCTAGCCTGGTCTTTACCATCTAACATAATAACTTAATAGGATTCCATATACATCTTTCTTTTTTTTACTCTGTCTACAGTTTATCTTAATAAAAAATGTACCCTAAATTAATATCCCTGTAGATATATTTATCTTACACAGATAGAAACATTATAGAAATTCACATCAAAATGAACAAGCAAGCACCACCAACAAGAGAGACCCCAGATGTCTAACTTGGGATTATCTTTTTCCCCAAGTTTGCTTATATTTTTCCATTCTCATCAATTTTTAAAATATCACCTCTTAGATTTGCATTTATTTGCCAAATATCTTGGTTGCTGAAGGTTTGAGACATTTTTCATTCTGAAGTTTCAAAAGTGCCTCAGATTTAATATCTCTGAAGAATGAAGTTGTCAAGTCCTTCTCACATTCTACCTTTTATTTACCCTCTTTCATTCATGCAATCCCTTTTCAGGTGCTCAGACTAGGTTGTAGGAGGACTCATTTGGAGCCTGTAGAGATTCTTCATTGGAGATCTTATCTATTTTCTCACTGGCTTATTAGTTTCTTTCTTTCTCTCTCCCTTTCTCCCGCCCTCCCTCCCTTTCTTCCCTCCCCTTTCTTTCTTTCTTTTTTTCTTTCCTTTCATTCACTCATTCATTCATTCATTCATTCATTTTCTGAGCACCTACTATGTGGTAGGCCTAGAAATACAGCAATGAACAAGAAGCAGTCCTAATATCATGCATTTATGCTCTAGTAGTGGAGACAGACATAAATCAGAAAATGCACAGAGCTTGTATTAGGTCCTACGATAACAAACGTCCTGGGAACATGTCCCCTGCTCTCCAGGGGCTCTGGGAAACAGACCTCTAAGCTGATGAAGTTGAAAGCCTTATAGTGAGTGTGTATAGTGAATATGTAAGTAAAATACTAGAGAAGACAAAAGAGGAATTGCTTAACCCTGCCTGAAAGGTTAGAAAGACTTCACAAAGGATATGACTCAAGTTTTGAGGCATAATATGGTAGAAAGACATTCTAATATACAGGATGGCACACCAAAACCAAGTCAGTAAAAACAAACAAGATGTGCTGAGGACTCTGAAAATAGCTCCAGACACAGAGAACTGAAGTTGTATATATAGATGTGGATATAGGGGGAGAGTGGTAAAAGAAAAAAGTTATCATACTTGATAGAGGTCATAAATAAATAAGGGGTCTTGAAAACTCAACTAAGGAATCTGGAATTTAAATCACAGAAGATGAGGTGGTGGTTTTAGAGTAGAGCAGTGACATATTATTTTCATCTTGGGATGAAGAGCCTTTCTATAATGAAGACAGTGAACTGTGGGGGAGTGAAGGAGGTCAGTTGAAAGACTACTACAATAGTTTGAGCAAAACATAACAAAGAAGAGTAGGCCAGAGTCAAAAATATTGGACAGCCAAGCAGACAGATTCTGAGTGCAAGATATAACAGTGGTGGGGAAGAGAAGAAGGCTAACATTTATTGAATATCTAGATATGGGTCAGGGACTTAAGAACTATCCCCACTTATAGTTGGGAGATTAGAAAACAGAAGAGATCTTGTAATCTAGAGAAAGCAAAACAGAATATATTTCTATTGCATCAGAAAAAACTACAAAACATTTTTTGGTGCACATGAAAATAAACCAATTGAAAATAAAAATATCCCACTCAGACTGTATTACTGGTGACTGTCCAACTTCCTGGTGGCTGTAGGTGCTAATGAGTTTTTCTTGAATGAATACTATAAAATAAGGGCATGAATGTATTTTACATTTCCCCCCAAGAAATTATAGCCTCCTTGAAAACATGGGCTTGCTCTTACTCTGCTTTTATGTTATACAGAAATTATCTCACTGTTAACTGAACACTGATACTAGTTTCCTTCTCTGTTAAGAAGAATGTTCAAGAAAGTGGGAAGTTTTTTCAGATGACACATATGGAAAAGCATTTCACAGTAACAAAGTCCCTAATTTCACATTCTGGCTAGTGCTCACTGTGTGTGTGTGTATGTGTGTGTGTGTGAACAAGTGTATGTGTGCATGTGTATATGTATGTGTGCATATGGGTGCATATGCATGTGTGTACTCATACATGACCTCAGGGCAGGTGGTAAGAATACAAGGACTACTGAACCTATTGAACTTGTGTCTGGGTTTACTAGGAAAACTAATTGACCCTTTGAAGTACAGTTTTCTTTTAATGATATGGGAAAATTTGGTCTGCTATCTTCTAAAATGTCATGAAAGCAGATGAGTTACAACATGGTTTGGCACCTTGTAAACTATGAAGGACCCTATAAAGCTCAGCTGTTATGTTGCGGTTGGATTATTACTGTGATGATGATAACTTCAGGAAGAAAAAAAAAGAACCATTCATCTGAGTATTTCATGGAAATTTAATGTACATACTGGCTTACAAATTACAAGCATTATTTTCAGAAAGTATACTCTTTTCTAACTTTGGTAACTTCAAGTCTCTATGGCCAGCTGTTCAAGTACTATAAAGTACTTGATAGACACATAGTGCTCAGTCTGGCTGCACCTTCCTCTGAGCCCAAAAGTCTGAGCTCTTCCCCGAATCACCTCATCTCCCACCTGTAGGAATTATCTTAAAATATCCTAGCCCTGAAATCTTTTTTCATCCTATCTTCCAACACTTTCTGTCTTTATTCATCTCCCCCAATGCCTTACTTCCTTCAGGAAGTACTTCCTAACTCATGAGTTTCTTATTGTCACAACATATTATGTATTGAGGGATGTATCATTCTATTTCTTATAAACATCAAAGTATCTTGATTTGATTAAAAAACATTTTATTAAATTATAGGGTTTTTTACCAATTAAAAGAAACAAGATTGTTCAGTTAGTAATGCCCTTATTCATTTGGATTCTAGGACTTGTCTTTTGAAGAGGAACAGGCTAATTATTGAAAATAACACTTAAATAGCAATTATAGAGATTATCACATGTTGGACACTAAATACACATATATGTAATTTAATACTTAAAACAACCCCTGAAGTAAGTGCTATTCTCCCTTTTAGAAGGGAGGCCACTGATGTACAAAGAGGTTAAGTAACTTCCCAAGACCACATACAAAATAGTGACAGATCTTACTTACTTGACAGAATTCAAGAATCTTGGCTCCAGAGTCTGTACTCTAAGCACTACATAATACTGTGTAGAGTTGAGGATAGAAGTGGGGAGTTAAGAAGAATGTTGGCTTGGATACATGCACGGAAATATGGCATGCATGCAAACGTCTTCTTTTGTGGGCCTTACAGTGAAAACAAAGGTTGAGAACTATCTTAAATTCCTGGGACGGGGTGGAGGGGGGTGGAAGTTTGGTGGGTAAGCGGAGGAAGGGTATGTGGCAACATTGTCATCAACATTTCCCATGCCTGCTTTTCTTATATCTCACTTCCAAATTCCTTAACCACTCTTTGATATGTAATATAAATGCTAATTTATTAACCTGTATATTATCTCCTCTCTCAGTTTCCCAAGAGTTGTTTTGATGTGCATTAGCAGACAATGATCATGTCTGTATCACACTCTAACAGACAGTATTGAGGAAAAGGGTACCAATTTTCCACATCATTTTAATCTAATAACGAAGGGGAAGTGAGGTGAGGAAAGGGAGAGTAATGACATAATATAAGTGTATGTGATATAATTTTGATTTGGAGCAGGCAAGTGAGATAAAGAAATCATGTTGTTTACATTGTTTCTGTGATACGTCAATTAATGTTCTGCTAAACTTATGCTATTCCTGTCTTCTCTCTCCTTTCCCACAGTCCTTTTCCCTGGCATATATCTGCTATGGGATATGACCTAACTATGGGATAATTCTCTTGCTTAAAGCTATGAGAACTTTCAGGTATCCTTGTTTCTGTATGGGATCTTCAGATGCTTCCAGAACCATTCCTGGACAGCTTAAACTACATTGATTTATGCCTCAATAGTTGTTGACTAAAGTTTCTCATTTGACTTGGACAGCTGCTTCTATCATTAGTTACCTTTCCTTGTATGACAGTCTCATCTTCCTCTTGAGAGGTTGAGTTTCTTCCAGGAAGGAACTTTTTGTGCCATCAACCTCGTCTTCCTATTATGCCAAGTCCTATGCCAACTACTGAGTTTGGTGTCATTTCCATAATTACTGCTCCCACCAGGAGAAAAAGACATAGTTTACTGAGATCAGCAAATATCCAAAGAACAAGAATAATACATTGTTAGATAGAAGCAAACTTTAAAAAGAAGGAAAATGGCTTTGAATTTTTATCCCTTGGTAAAGCCAACACCACTTCATAGAAGAGGAATCAAACATGACAAGTCACCTATTTTCAACCCGTTGAAGATATTGTTATCTTGTTTTTGAGAGACCATCATTGGAGATCTGTTCCATCTTGTTCTTCAAGTCTGCATCTATTCATAAAAGACTAACACAAGCATATCTTTCCTTTGCAGGCCCCAAAACATTTAAAAATCTCCCATGAATTATTTACATGGAAGCTCCAATCAGCAACATACCTGACAGACTCCATAGTTGAAATGAAAGTGCACTGTGTAAAGGTGCCCAGGGAGCCTGGCCGCTTCCCACTGTGAGGTTATAGACAGAACTAAGTCAGTACACATTATATGTCAGCACTGACATCAGAAGGAATCAGATCCTTTGATCTTGGACCTCCACAGGAAGCTTAGATCTCAGACAAATTAGATAAAAAATGAATTTATAGTAGATACGTGTCCTAAGGCATTCAGCTGAATGTTTGGGTTTTAGGGAAGGAAGAATAGTGAATATCAAAACATATGAATTGGCATGTCTCTCTTCTACCTCCACCTTGTTGGTAAGTCCCCATTAAAATGGAGAGATAAGACATCAAATGGCCCTACCATGACACCTAGAGTCCCATTGGTGGGTTTGATCGAGTTTCAAGAAGAATGGGATAAAATACGGGAACATATATCCCTTTTCTATGAAAAGGAAGACTTGATGGTTTTGGATCCTTTCAGCTAGTGGTTTTGGATCCAATTCATCATAAACAGCTATATCTTTTCCAGTATCCTTTACCTCTTTTGTTTTCCAAAACTTTCTTGGGCAACAAGTATATGGTGTTCCTGTGATTACTTTAAATTTGTATGGGTACTGCTACTGGCTCCTTTTGTAAGGGGAACATTAGCAATGAATCTCTCCTCCCCCGCCCACCACCCTCACTGCTCATTTTTCCCAGCCTAGTCTCCATGTCCTGCATTCTGTGTCGGATGAACTGGTTTCAGCATAGAAGTTTAAATATAATCACCTGGACCCTGGAGCTGAAGTAGGGTCTGAAACAGACAGAAGGATAGTTGATCAACTAACAGAAAGAATGTACTCCACCTTGGGTTTCTCATTTGTTAATAAGGGCAACAGTCCTGCCCACATATTGAAGAAGGCATATGTAGTAATTAAGATCAGTTAACCTAGATTTATTTGTTCCTTTAAGTGAAAAATTATCATATATTTTTAATAAGAAATGTAGGGGAAATCAGAAAGTATGGAAATTTTAAAAAGTTGAAGGGAAAAATGCATTTAGCCCCATATTATATTATGATTGATTTCCATTTTATTGTTTTTATAATATTCCAGCAGTGGATATGTTTCAGTAAACCTGACTTAACTCATTAATCCATATGGAGTTTACTTTGGTGTATTTTTTTTTTTTTTTTTTTGAGAGAGAGAGAACAAATGCCAGTGAAGGTGGGGAGGGGCAAAGGGAGAAGGAAAGAGAGAATCTCAGGCAGAGTCCCTGCTGAGTGTGGAGCCTGACCTGGGGCTCAATCTCACAACCCTGAGATCATGACCTGAGCTGAAACCGAGAGTCGGACACTTGTGAATGAGCCAGCCAGGTGCCCCACACTGCTGTATTTTTTGAAGTGTGAATATAGATTGAGAAGTGTTCTAAATAGTCAAATTTACTAACCCTGTTTATAGACTAACATTTGTTTTCCTTTATTTTCATTATTTCTTTTATCATGTTACACTTGTATGTCTAATATTTAGTTGAAGTTATTTGCACTAATATCTCCAAATATTCTTCCGTCAGTATCACACTGCCTTAAAAGTAGTAAGCTAAATATTATTCCTTTGAGCTACCCATCACTACTGCCATAAAAATCAATTTCTTATAAAAAATTGGCTTTATGTCATTGATCTATATTTTCTTTTTTTTAATTTTTTTTTAAATTTATTTTCAGCATAACAGTATTCATTGTTTTTGTACCACACCCAGTGCTCCATGCAATCCGTGCCCTCTATAATACCCACCACCTGGTACCCCAACCTCCCACCCCCGCCCCTTCAAAACCCTCAGATTGTTTTTCAGAGTCCATAGTTTCTCATGGTTCACCTCCCCTTCCAATTCCATTCCATTCCATCCCCCAACTCCATTCTCCTCTCTATCTCCCCATGTCCTCCATGCTATTTGTTATGCTCCACAAATAAGTGAAACCATATGATAATTGACTCTCTCTGCTTGACTTATTTCACTCAGCATAATCTCTTCCAGTCCCGTCCATGTTGCTACAAAAGTTGGGTATTCGTCTTTTCTGATGGAGGCATAATACTCCATAGCGTATATGGACCACATCTTCCTTATCCATTTGTCCGTTGAAGGGCATCTTGGTTCTTTTCACAGTTTGGTGACCATGGCCATTGCTGCTATAAACATTGGGGTACAGATGGCCCTTCTTTTCACGACATCTGTATCTTCAGGGTAAATACCCAGTAGTGCAATTGCAGGGTCATAGGGAAGTTCTATTTTTAATTTCTTGAGGAATCTCCACACTGTTCTCCAAAGAGGCTGCACCAACTTGAATTCCCACCAACAGTGGAAGAGGGTTTCCCTTTCTCCACATCCCCTCCAACACATGTTGCTTCCTGTCTTGCTAATTTTGGCCATTCTAACTGGTGTAAGGTGATATCTCAATGTGGTTTTAATTTGAATCTCCCTGATGGCTAGTGATGATGAACATTTATTCATGTGTCTGATAGCCATTTGTATGTCTTCATTGGAGAAGTGTCTGTTCTTATCTTCTGCCCATTTTTTGATATGATTTTCTGCTCTGTGTGTGTGTTGAGTTTGAGGAGTTCTTTATAGATCCTGGATATCAACCTTTTATCTGTACTGTCATTTGCAAATATCTCCTCCCATTCCATGGGTTGCCTCTTTGTTTTCTTGACTGTTTCCTTTGCTGTGCAGAAGCTTTTGATTTTCATGAAGTCCCAAAAGTTCATTTTTGCTTTTGTTTCCTTTGCCTTTGGAGACATATCTTGAAAGAAGTTTCTGTGGCTGATATCGAAGAGATTACTGCCTATGTTCTCCTCTAGGATTCTGATGGATTCTTGTCTCACATTGAGGTCTTTTATCCATTTTGAGTTTATCTTTGTGTACGGTGTAAGAGAATGGTCGAGTTTCATTCTTCTACATATAGCTGCGCAGTTTTCCCAGCACCATTTATTGAAGAGACTGCCTTTTTTCCACTGTATATTTTTTCCTGTTTTGTCGAAGATTATTTGACCATAGAGTTGAGGGTCCATATCTGGGCTATCTAGTCTGTTCCACTGGTCTATGTGTCTGTTTTTATGCCAGTACCATGCTGTCTTGGTGATCACAGCTTTGTAGTAAAGCTTGAAATCACATAACGTGATGCCCCCCATTTTATTTTTGTTTTGTAACATTTCCTTAGCGATTCGGGGTCTCTTCTGATTCCATACAAATTTTTGGATTATTTGCTCCAGCTCTTTGAAGAATACCTGTGGAATTTTGATCGAAATAGCATTAAAAATATAGATTGCTCTAGGCAGTATACACATTTTAACAATGTTTATTCTTCTGATCCAAGAGCATGGAATGGTCTTCCATCTTTTTGTGTCTTCTTCAATTTCTTTCATGAGTGTTCTGTAGTTCCTTGAATACAGACCCTTTACCTCTTTGGTTAGGTTTATTCCCAGGTATCTTATGGTTCTTGGTGCTATAGTAAATGGAATTGATTCTCTAATTTGCCTTTCTGTATTTTCATCATTAGTGTATAAGAAAGCCACTGACTTCTGTACATTGATTTTGTATCCTGCCACGTTGCTGAATTGTTGTATGAGTTCTAGTAGTTTGGGGATACAGCAAAGGCGGTGCTAAGGGGGAAATATATAGCCATCCAAGCATCCCTCAAAAAAAATTGAAAAATCCAGAACACACCAGCTGTCTCTACACCTTAAAGAACTGGAGAATCAATAACAAATCAAACCAACTCCACACATAAGAAGGAAAATAATCAAGATTAGAGCTGAGATCAATGAGATAGAAACCGGAGATACAGTAGAATGTATCAATGAAATTAGAAGCTGTTTTTTTTTTAAAAGATTTTATTTATTTATTTGACAGACAGAGATCACAAGTAGGCAGAGAGGCAGGCAGAGAGAGAGGAAGGGAAGCAGGCTCCCCGCTGAGCAGAGAGCCCGATGCGGGACTCGATCCCAGGACCCTGAGATCATGACCTGAGCCGAAGGCAGCGGCTTAACCCACTGAGCCACCCAGGCACCCTAGAAGCTGGTTTTTTGAAAGAATCAATAAGATTGATAAACCATTGGCCACACTAATCCAAAAGAAAAGAGAGATAGCTCAAATTCATAAAATTATAAATGAAAAGGAAGAGATCACAACAAACACCAAGGAAGTAGAAACAATCATCAGAAGTTATTAGCAACAGTCATATGCCAATAAGCTTAGCAACCTAGATGAAATAAATGCATTCCTGGAAAACTATAAACCCCCAAAATAGAACCAGGAAGAAATTGACAACCTTAATAGACCAATATCTAGTAACAAGATTGAAGCATTGATCAAAAACCTCCCAAAAAACAAGAGCCCAGGACCTGATGGATTCCCTGGGGAATTCTACCAAACTTTCAAAGAAGAAATAACACCTATTCTGTTTCAAAAAATTGAAGCAGAAGGAAAACTTCCAGACTCTTTCTATGAAGCCAGCATTACCCTGATCCCCAAACCAGGCAAAGACCCTACCAAAAAGGAGAATTTCAGACCAATACCACTGATGAATATGGATGCTAAGATTCTCAACAAGATCCTAGCAACAGGATCCAACAGCACATTAGAAAGATTATCCACCATGGGACGCCTGGGTGGCGCAGTTGGTTGGACGACTGCCTTCGGCTCAGGGCGTGATCCTGGAGTCCCGGGATCGAGTCCCACATCGGGCTCCCAGCTCCATGGGGAGTCTGCTTCGCTCTCTGACCTTCTCCTCGCTCATGCTCTCTCTCACTGTCTCTCTCTCTCAAATAAATAAATAAAATCTTTAAAAAAAAAAAAAAAAAGAAAGATTATCCACCATGACCAGGTGGGATTCATCCCTGGGCTACAAGGATGGTTCAACATTCGCAAATCAATCAATGTGATAGAACAAATTAATAAGAGAAGAGAGAAGAACCACATGATCCTCTCAATTGATGCAGAAAAAGCATTTGACAAAATCCAGCATCCGTTCCTGATTAAAACGCTTCAAAGTATAGGGATAGAGGGAACATTCCTGAACTTCATCAAATTTATCTATGAAAGACCCACAGCAAATATCATTCTCAATGGGAAAAAGCTAGCAGCCTTCCCGTTGAGATCAGGAACACGACAAGGATGCCCACTCTCACCACTCTTGTTCAACATAATATTAAAGCCCTAGCAACAGCAATCAGACAACAAAGAGAAATAAAAGGTATCCAAATTGGTAATGAAGAAGTCAAACTCTCTCTCTTTGCAAGATGACATGATTACATGATTCTTTATATGATCTATATTTTCTGAAGAACTTTAGAATCATCTTATGCTATTTTATTCAATATAAAATGAGTATAGCTGCATTTAACCAAAATTAATTTAGGAACTACTGATGTCTTTGTAATATTAGTCAATCTACTTAGAAACATGTTGCAATTTCTTATGTAATCAAGTCTCCCCTTTAAACAATTCAATAGAATATTGTTTACTTTTTATATAAGTCCAATATATCTCTTGTTAAGATTGTTTTCCCAGACAGCATATTTTTTAGTTGCTATTATGCATTTCAGTATGTTTCATAACTATACCACTGGCTTATACAATATTATTTTTCCATAAACTGACATAATTTTTGAGTAAGCTACTCAAATAACTTATAAATTACAGCAGTTAATGGTTGAAATCTTTTAAGTTACTATTGAACAATTATATCATTTGTGAACCATCACATATTTTCTCTAACATTGCCTTAATTTTGTTTTTATACCTGAATTTCCTAGCATTCTAAAATATATGTTATAAAGTTGTGGTGTATTCATGTGAGTAGTACTGCTTCTAATATTCCATTGTTAAACATGATATTGGATCTTGATTGCAAAGAGCATTGGAACTCTCCATCTTATTTAGCAGGAAGACTCTTATTCCTAGTATTTTAAAAAATATTCCTATTTTTTAAAGTTTTCTTAAGGAATTAAGTGCTAGACTTTATTCATTTTTTTATTTTCATTTATTTATTTATTTCAATATTTTATTTTCATTTGCTCATATTTTTAAATTAGGAAGTGTTCATATATTTTTAATTACATGACATAGGTATGTTCTTTATTAATAATTTCCAAAAATAGTTTTACCTTCTTGGAAACTAGGGACAATCTGTAGCCCTGAACTGCTTTGGTTTTCCCTACTTCTGTACATCCTGAGGCCATCTCTCTTCTCCCTTCTCCCTGTCATTCTTACAGATTTGTACCTATAAAGGTAAACTGACAATCTGTTCTATTTTATATTCACAAAATATACCATCTATAGTGAACAGGACTCTAAAGCGGGAGACATAAATCCCTGAAGTTAATGGTTATACTCACACATCCTTAATATCTTGCCATTTTTACATGTCAATTTTCAATTCCCAACATTGGGTACATGAATTTCATAAAAAAGAAAAAAAAAATAAAAGGTGGTCAGTGGCCAAAGATCGATGTTTGCTCAGGAGAAGGCAACACTGAGTTCTGTAGTGGTAGCTGTCCCATAAAGACAAAGACAGTAGCAAGGAAAGCAAAATGGCCCTAGAAAACATTTTCTCTGGAAGTAAGAAGTCACATTTTCCCTATTGTTAGGACCCTAAAGATGTATAGTCATTATCCTGTTGTTAATTTTGTGAACCCGAATAAACTGTCCACATCTCTTTTAGAAGAGATAAGGGGACTTTTTTATAGCCATTGAAAAACTGCTAGAATCCAGCATTCTCTAAAGAGGGGGAAGGGCGGGAAGGGGTCTCATTTCATCTCTATCTTCATTGTTCACTCAACAACAATAATTATAAGTGGTCTAATATCCTAATGCCCTATGGTAACAATGTTGCTAGAATTAGAAAAGATACAGAACTTTTATGAATATATATATTATATATATATATATTATATATATATATATATATATAGTGTTAAGTGAACAAGATGGAAATGTTATCAAATTTAAGAGAAGGGGATTATTCCTTCCAGCTAAGAAAAAAAAAATGAAAAGGAGAAGAATTTGATCTGGGATAGGAAGGAATGGAGACTTTAGATGTGTGGATACATTGAAGAAGGTCATTTTGAGGCTGGGAAAACTAATTGTTTATGGGGAATACTGTCCTGGAGGGAAAAGAAAGAGTGAGAGACTAGACATCTATAACGGGGTTATTAGCTGAGATTGAACGGTAGATATGCTGTGAAAGGGAGTGGGATAAGGTGGAAACCAGACATTGCAGAGGAGAAATTGGTTATACTTGGTAAAAGAGCACAGGGTGGTAGGGGGAACCCTAGAAGGTAAAGATAACTCTGAGGTATCTCACCTGGGAGATCTGCCCCCTATCAACCAAATTAGGGGACCAAGGGAATGGTTGAAAAGGAATGGTACAAAATTGAGCTTTGACAGGGCAAAGCTAGACTCCCTCCCTGGCATTTCTATAGACCATTTCTATAAAACTGGACAACCAAGCCCTTAGCAAATGGGATTTGAAACAGTGTGATATGATTTAGGAGCTAGAGGGAGTAAACATGTAACTTAAGATAATGATATTCCTTCTCTCTTGGAGCGTTCTCTCCCATCCATAAATGCTTTGAATACATATTGTTTGCTTAGATTGCTTTACATTTAATTGCTTGTTGCCTAGAATTATTCTTTCATTTTCCCCCAAATATTAGTTTTGTGTGTCAACCTGCACACTGCAAACTCATCAAGGACAGGGGACCAGATATCACCCCTTTGCAACTATACAGAAAATATCTCATAAGGTACTAAATAAATATAAATAAATACTTACTCAATATTTACTCAGGTAAATAAATAAATAAATACTTAATTTATTTATTAAGGAGGTAAATAAATACTTACTCAATATTTACTCAGAGACATAATCTAACTGCATTTATTATTATGTCATTCCAGCATCTCCCATCTACAGGTTACAAAGACAAATAATAGCTTCTGCCAGGGTTTCTCAACCTTAATATTATTGACATCTTAAGCCAAATAATCTTTATTGTGGGCTAGTCCTGTGCATTATAAGATGTTTATAATGCCCCTGATCTCTTCTCACCAGATGCCAGCAGTATCTCCCCCTCCCTGTGACAAATGTGACAACAAAAATGTCTCCAGGCAGGGGTGCCTGGGTGGCTCAGTCAGTTGGGTATCCAACTCTTGATTCAGCTCAGGTCTTGAGCTTAGGGTCCTGGGATCAAGTCCTGTGTCTGGCTTTGCACACGGACCTTGCTGAAGATTCTCTCTGCCCCTCCTCCCTGCACTCTCACTCATGTGCTCACTCTCCCTCTTAAAAAAAAAAAAAAAAAAAAAAAGTCTCCAGGCATTGCAAATGTCTTCTAGAGATAGAATGATCACTGTCCTAATTTGTCTGGTACTGAGGGAGCTGCTGAGACATAGGCTTTTATTTTTAAAAGTAGGATAATCAGGATCAGGATCAGGAAAATCAAGAAAACCAGGAAGAGATTTTCATCCCAATTGGAAGCCAAAATTACCCTGGTTAGGAACTGCTGGTCTGGAGATGCCTGGTGGCTCAGTTGGTTACGTGTCTGTCTTTAGCCCAGGTCATGATCCCAGGGTCCTGAGATCAAGTCCCGCAATAGGTTCCTGCTCAAAAGGTAGCCTGCTTCACCCTCTGCTTGGCACTAGCCCTGCTTGTGCTCTCTCTGTTTGACAAATAAATAAATAAATTCTTTAAAAAAAAAAAGAAAGTCACTGGCCTGTGGGAACAGAGAACTACCCATAACTTCTAAAAAATATGAGTACTACCATGGAAGCACACATTCAATATTCTTGACACACAAAGAGGAAAATACTAATTTTAAATGAAGTAGGAGGGATTGGGAAATTCTATATATATGTATATATACATATATAAATAAATAAGTATGTATGTATGTGTATATATACATACGTATAACACAACAAAACAAAAACCACAGTTAGCTGATGCTTAAAAGCTTCAGAAGGTTTTAACAGGTGAAGACAATCAATCCAACTGGAAGAAACCATGCAAGCTAATGGGTGGGAAGGTCTTAGATAAGTCCCAGAGTGAGTGAGTTAGCATGGGGGGTGTGGTATGAGCAGGCGGCAAGAAGGTGAATTGCAGTGTAAGATTACAAGGATAGGATGGAGTCAGGCCTTGGAAGGCTCTGTCTTTTAAATAACAAGAAGAACCAACAAGAGATAACACATATGTATTACGTACAATATGCCAGGGATTGTTCTGCACACTTTAGTGATATTAACTCACTCAATTTGTACAACAACCATATGTGTGGGCAGTATTAATATGGGAACTTTACCAGGGAGGGAGCTCATGGGCACAGAGAGGATCGTTGGCTTCCTTGAGGCCAGGAGGCAAGTCAACGGGAGAGTCAGGGTTAAACTCAGTCTGCCTGACTCTTGGTTTTTATGCCGTTAACAGTCCCATTCTTCAGCTCTCCAGCTAACACTGGCAATTCATTAGATCTTCTCGCTGGCAGAGTGACAAGGCCCGATATGAATTGGAGAAGCTAGCTCAGATGGCTGGTAACAATAAAATGCAAGGGATATATGCGCCACTCCTTTCTTCCCCTGTTGTAACTCTATTCTCACTATTGGCATCTATGCGATTTTTAGTAAAAGCTGTAACATGATGAGTTTACAGTCTGAACCTATGGGACAGTGGAAATGCTCAATTCCACCATTGAAAAATTTCAGTGCCAGGTGGTACTTAGTGAATGCAATGTGCTCAGGAGAGACATAGCCAATCCCAAAAGTTGAGAAAAAGAGACAAAAGGGAGACTGAAGAGCCATGGAAATAATGAAATAAAACCAAACTTATCTGAAGCCAGCAGTAACTAGTTGTTTTATAGCTGGTAATAATTTCTGAAGAAAAGTAGGAGATGCGTCATTACTTGCCTTGAAGATGCTCTTCAGATTTGGACAAAGCTTAGAAAATAAGGAAACAAATCTGCTATGACCCCTAGGGGAGGATTTGGATACAACACAACTTTCTATTTTTAACCTGGATGTCCAAATAACATGGCCTTTGATACACCCATCTCTTCAATCTAAACTTTTCCACAGGAACCTTGTCCCTTATTTCATTCCTGATAATTTATTAATAAGGCACCAGATAAAAAATGTTCCTTAATAAAACACCCAGGCATTGTGGACTGCTTAATGTAGTTAATTTAAGTAGGGCAACTGAGATTCATGTAGATAGCCATATTAGATTAGGGGGAGATTAACATCACTCTTGCTGTTTGCTTAAGAATGCAGCTAAACATGCTGTTCCTTGAAGTGCTGAGTTCAGATGAGCATTTTCAAACACTTGTTCTGAATTTGCATGCAGTAATATGGACAAGAGGTCTCTAGAAACCAAAATTAATGTAGTCTTAGAAGGACTCCAGAAGGAATTCCTGTCCATTTCTCTCTGTCTTCATTCTTCTCATACCCACCCACTCCAATCCTACCTCCACCTACCAGTATAGGGTCAGACTAGAATGATTCTTACAGGAATCATTCGTTGGGACATTTCTAAAAAAATAAATTCATTTCCTCCAGCGGGAAAATTCAAACAGGCAAACAAACTGATATTTACACATGCACACACACAGGTAGACAGACACAGACCCAGACACACAGACACCAGACACACACACACACACACATATATATACAAGCCAGAGTCCATTGAACTGGTTAGAGGAAGAACAACATTGAATTGATATTTTTGAGTTAAACCTGGTGCTAGAACCATTAAGATTCATATCCCTTTCTCAAGCAGAAAATATCATGAATATTGACTACTGCTTAGAAAAAATAGTATTATTCTCTTTAGAGTGTGCTTCAAAGCATTTCAGATCCATGGAAATTATATGAATATTTTTCATACACCATATCCACATGTGGCAAATCCATCTTGTGTTCTGCCAACAGTCTTCCTGTTTTCTGTATTTTAGAAGGACAAGGGGAAAGCATTGGTCTGAAGTAAATGCCTACCTTTTCTTTGCTTGGCACTAAGTCCAATGGCAATTAAAAAATATAACAAGCAAAATTATCTAGGTTTAATGTACAATGTAAGCAAATAATACATTTTGTTAAAAGTATGACTAAACAACAAAGCAGAGCTTAACAAAGCTGACTCATTTCTTAAGGGCTCCATATTCAATCTAATTTGCATAGTTGGTATTTGGCAACTCTACTGTCTTATTTCCCAAATTCAATAGTGTTGCCAGACTGGCAGCTTTGCAATAGCTAAGGGAAAGATTATATGCCTATACTTTGGTTTTCCCTTTCTCTATGTAATAAACTCAAATGTTAAACCAATTATCATCTACTAAGAAAAAAATATAAATGTCAACTTGAAGACTTGGTTAATAGCTGAGTGAATTAGCTGGACTTGTGTACTCCTATGCTGGGGTGTAGTTCGCTTGAGAGGAAGTAACAAAGATGAAAGAAGAGGTTAACAACTAACCTGACCCAGAAACTGACAGCCATGGGGAGAGGGAGGCCACAGCTCATCTAGGATGGGTGTCTCTTACAGGAATCATCCCCACTTTCCAACCTTACCTTCTCCTCTCATGGCGTCTTCCTTTTTAGTCTCTTGTGATCTTGGGTGTTTGGATGAGATGTGGATATGATTCTTCTGGCTGTTCGTCTGGAATTCAGAAATATCTTCACTTTTTATTTCTAGATTAATGAGAAAAAGATGTGACTGTTTCTTGTTTTTTAGAATAAAACATTTTATTTGTAAACTGGTCCTAAGTGCCAACATGCTTCTCTTGTATGCCCCCACAAAATGATTGCGATACACATATATGAGAATGCATATAATGTATTCAGAGCTTAAGAAATAAGGAAATACAACCCCATATACTGACCAGCAACTTTAAGGTATAAAACTATACTATACAATAGCCATAATATATGGCTATGGAGCACTTGAAATATGACTAGTTTGAGGTAAGATGTGCTGTAAGTGTAACATATGTACCTGATTTTAAGAACCTGTAAAATATCCAATATTTTTATATTTATTAAATATAAATGTTGATATATTAGGTTAAGAGGATACTAGAAAATTGCATCATGTGGCCTCACATTTGTGGTTCATGTTATATTTTTACTGGACAGAGCTGGTATAGAATTTTACAATACTCTTTAACCTTTTATTTTGAAATAATGATAGATTCACAGGAAGTTGCAAAGAAATATACTAAAGGATTCATGCATCCTTATCCAGCCTCCCCTACTGTTAACAACTTATATAATATGACATGAAAACCAGGAAATTCACATTGGTACAATCCATAAAGATCGTGCATATATGAGCTCTTGATTGAAGATTTCCACTTTTGACTGATGATTTTTCTATTCTATTCATTTATTTATTAAATATATTAATCAAAAATGTATTTACATTGCTTATGTCAGAAACTGTTCTAAGCAATGGAAAGACAATAAGTAAGAAAGACCTGGTCCTTGCTCTCAGAGTTTTATTTCCGTTTGAATGGCAGAGGATAAAAAAAAATTCATAATGTAAGGTCAAATGACGCCAGGCCATGGCATATGATAATTTTTCTCAAGGAAAACACTTTAGCAATTGAGTTTAGCTAAAAACCTGATTTTTCATGGAACAACATTTTTTAAAATTTATTTTCAGCATAACAGTATTCATTATTTCTGCACCACACCCAGAGCTCCATGCAATCCGTGCCCTCTCCAATACCCACCACCTGGTTCTCCCAACCTCCCACCCCCCGCCACTTCAGACCCAGCATTTTTTACATTGAAAGAACTTGGAAGAATGAAAGATAGATTCTGGTTATTCCTATTTGGGTACTTGGTAGGTTTTTTTAAAGTGAATGAAGCCAGCCTATAACCTCCATGAAACAAGTGACCATAGTTTCTTCCAGTGATAAAATTCAAGCTTTCATGGGAAATTTTAAATTTTGGACAACTTTTATCAACTATAACTTTTATAGATATTGAATTCTTAAAGTTTAATGTTGATATTAACAAATGCGGTTTTTAAAAAATTATACAATAAAATATGTCACCATTTGGAAAATCTTTATAACTCAGTGAAACAATATTTTTCCAAATGGCTAAAGCATAATGTTTCAAAATCATGCACAAGTAAAAGCTCCACTCAAAGTCCATAATAGATTAGTCGTTTTTCATATACAGAGTATAGAACGTATATTGAGATGTACTTGTAAGTAACTATCTCTTGGCCAGGTTGGGTGCAGTATCAAAGAAGATGATCCACAATTATCTGTGAATGTTATTAAAATACTCTTCCTCTTCTACTTGTACTTGTGTGAGGATAGATTTTCTTCACATCCTTCAGCATAAACAATACATTGCAGCCAATGTAATGTGGAAGCTGCTAGAGAATACAGCTGACTTTTCTTAAGACAGACATTAAAGAGTTTTATAAAAATGCCACTCTTTTCATTATATATATTTGGAAACATCATTTTAAATTAAAAATTATAATTATGTTGACATATAATGCATATATTACTGTTATTTTAAAGAAAATAAGTAAATTTTACATTTGCTCTTTTAACTTCTAATTTGGAAGTATTAATAGATAAACATACATTGACAAAATCTCTTTGGGGTTTTCAATAATTACTGAAAGAGGAACAAGGTCCCAAGATAAAAATTTCATACACTGCTGACACAGACTGTATAGCTGAATTGGAGAATACTGTTCCATGAGGAAGATGGGGAATGATATTTATTATTCTAAGTAATGAATGCTAATCTTAGAAGTTTGAAAAACACAGAAATATTTAAAGAAGATAATATAGATTACTCATACACAACTGGTTACTCTACCTTTTTTACGTTTTTTTTTCATAAAGTGTTTCCTGATCTCTTTTTATTTTTATAAGAAAGTTAGAAGTCTACATCAGGAAAATAGGTGAATTTAAATTTTTTTTAAATTTTATTTATTTATCTGACAGACAGAGATCACAGGTAGACAGAGAGGCAGACAGAGAGAGAGAGGGAAGCAGGCTCCCTGCCAAGCAGAGAGCCTGATGCGGGGCTCTATTCCAGGACCCTGGGATCACGACCTGAGCTGAGGCAGAGGCTTTAACCCAGTGAGCCACCCAAGCACCCCGGAAAATATGTGAATTTAATACAGAGAAATGTGTCCACAGATATTGAAAAGTTGAAAGAGTGAAAAAGAGAATACCAAGGTAATGTATAGAGGAAGAAGCTTCCTCTATAGTTGGAGAACAGAAGGAAGGAGATGGGTGAGCAGAACTTAGTGGAGGTCCCTCCATTGCTGGTAGGCTTAGCAGTAAAATGGAGGATGAGAATTAAATAGAATATATCACAGAATTGCACGAAATTAAAAATTATGAAAGGTCTTTGCTTTTAAACCAAAAATCAACACACTCACACACAAATGCACACAAATACACTACTTTAGATGTAAAAACAAAGACCAAAAGACAATTATCATATGATCTCTCTGTTATGAGGAATTTGAGAGGCTGGACGAGGGGTCGTGGGGGAAAGAGAGGGAAAAAAGTAAAACAAGATGGGACCAGGGAGGGAGACAAACCATAAAAGACACTTAATCTCAGGAAACAAATTGAGGGTTACTGTGGGTAGGGGAGAGGGAGGAATAGGGTGGCTGGATTATGGGCAATGGGGAAGGTATGTGCTACAGGGAGTGCTGTGAATTGTGTAAGACTGATAATTTACAGACCTGTACCCCTGAAACAAATATTATATGTTAATAAAACAAAACAAAACAAAAAACAAAAAAGAACCCCAAAGACCAAAACCTGCATTCCACAAATCACAGGCAACAACTCAGGATGAGATCCCATTCTTCTTGAGAAAGACAAGGTACCCCTGAGTTTCCCTGCAGTTTGGCCAGCCCCATCAGGACAGGGAGAGAGGGAAGTATATCACACTGCTGCTTGGTTCAAAATAAAGAGTGCATGGAGCTTCCCTCCCCCAAGATATGAGTCTTCCAGTAGTGGCTCCATGCTTCTTCCTCTTTCCGTTCTTTATTTTGACTTCTCTCTTTTTCTCACTTCTTTTGTACTCACGTTTGTTTGAGCACACAAGTGTTTCATCCACTCATCTGATGAGGGGAGTCAGGGACTTGCCAATACTTGGCCTGCCCCTCTATCTCCCTCACTCTAAGAGCAGAGTAGAAAGATAGAAAGAAGCCTCCTTTCCAGAACTTCTTTCTCTCAGTGATGCTCCATGTCCCCAGTCTAAAAGATATGATCTGCTTCTGGGAAGATGTTCAAGAATATAGTTTCCATGCTCCTACGAGAGGGAAAAAAGACCCACCAAACATTCTCTTCCCTCTTCGGAATCCCTTTCCCTTCTTTCTTAAACTTACTTTTTGGAGGATTACTTGGGCAGTGGAACATAGTGTTTTAGAGAGTAGCATCTGGAGCCAAACTGCCTGACTTTTTCTTGATTGTGTGACCTTGGGCAAGTTACTTAGCCTTTGTATGCCTCATGCTACGCCCATAACACAGATCCTACTTCAAAGGGTTGTTATAAAGATTAAAAAATCCATGCATATAAAGTACTTAGAACCTGGCCCACAGTGAATATTCAATAAATACTCTCATTATTATCACTATTATTAGTTAAGGTTAAGCAATCTTTGTCTCTACTGTATAAGCTGAATAGTTTGGTCCCATAGGTTACAGTTTCATAAAAAATTTCTCTTGGGGAAAGAAAAAGAAATGTTAGTGTATTATACATGATAACATTTCCCCACTGATATTTTCATTCCCAAAAGAAAAATCTACATACTTCTGCTTTTGCTTTTCTTTAACCAACAGCACACCAGACAGCATAGAGCCAGCCATGAGGCCACTGAGCACAGGGAAGCAGCCAAGATGATGGTTGACTTCTCTGACCTACGCACAGGTAAGACAGTGAATGACCTTGATCGAGCTGTAAAATTGGCTCCTGTTAAAAAAAAAGCCCCAGTAATAACATATTAATTGGATAAAAAATGCTGATGTAATAAAAATACTGTGGAAGAGATATGTATACAACAATAACTGTCATTTAGTAGGTTCAATAAATACTTATCGAATTAAGTGATTAAATGAACTAATATTCAATAGAAAATTTGTATTTCTGAAGAACTACAAGAATCCAGTTCCAACAATAACATACAATTGTTCTTTCCAATTCTGTCCATTACCAATGGGGCATTCTTCCAAATCTCCCCTTTCATTCTCAGACTTACCTTTCCACCAATGCAAAATTTCAATTTCACTCTCATGTTCCACTAATTAGAATAGAAATGCTCTCAGCTCCAGAATGTGTGAAACTACTTGCTCTGACCTATGTCTTCTGTTTTTAAAAAATGGTATGTAAGACATCAAAACAGGGAACAGGGACTCCTACCACAGAGCCAAGAGAATTTTCTAATATCCATGAGAATTTTGTTATCTGGAAAACTGAACCAGACTATTAGTAGGAAAGCAGCAACTGGGATGACCATCAAAGGTATTATGCTAAGTGAAAGAGGTCCATCTCTGAAGGGTACATATTTTATGATTCCATTTATATGACATTGTATATGTGCTGCCGAAGCGAGCACATTATATGACATTGTAGAAAAGACAGAATTATAGTGATAAAGAACAAGTAAGTGATTGCCAGGGATTAGTGATAGTGGCAGGGGGAATGTGAGGACAGAGGAGCAGAATAAGGGAGATTTTTTGGAAATGTTCTATATCCTGACTGTGGTGGTAATTACAAGAATCTGTTAAGGTATTTAAATCCACAAAAACACATGCAAAAATAAATTTTACTGTGTATTATTTTTTAAATAAAAAAATTTAAATTTACCTATAATTTTGAGGGTAACAGATATGTTTATTATCTTAATTGTGGGGATGGTTTCATGGGAGTATATATTCATCAAAATCTATGAAACTGTGTGTTTGAAGTATTTGTAGTTTATCATGTGTCAATTATACCCCAATACAAAAATGAAAAATTAAAAAAAAAAAAAAGCTTGCCTACAAGCATGAGTTAGAGCCAGAGATTTTTAAGTAACACATCCAAATAAACCAGCCTACACCAAACCTCTGCAATCATCTGAATAAATGTAGGCAAAAACAGAGTTTTTATTTTTTTCTACTCAAGGAAACATTGTGCTATTCTTTGCTGTGCTTTCCTTGGGCTGAACCTGATTATATATATATATATATATATATATAGAGAGAGAGAGAGAGAGAGAGAGAGAGTTTTGATTGGAAGTCACTGTCAGGTTTTCAGTCTCTTGACTCCTGGCTGACTTGGTCCCAAAGCTACCATAACAAAATTAGGTAGAAATGGTTCTCCTGTGTACATCTTATGCTTGAGACATACTTAGCTTGTTTGTTATTAGTTGCTTTTTTATGAACATCTGAATAAGATAAATCTAGCCCAGAGATGGGGGAATGGATTTTACTGGTGATTTGCAGAAGTATAACAAGATTCCTCATTCTTTTATCCATTTTCCAATGATTGCTCAGTGATTGTTTACTTTGCTAACTGAATAAGTCACTGTTCTCATTCTGAAGATATTTACAAGCTAGTAGATAAAATTACACACACACACACACACACACACACACAAATCAGAATGTGACACATGTCAACAGAATAATGCAATCAATTGCTCTGGAAGGATATTTCCCATCAATATGGTCAGGGAAAGCATCCCAAAAGAGAATATTTAAGTGGGGCTTTGAAGGCTAAGCAAATAAAGGCAGAAAGGAGGAAAGAGCAATTGTTTAGGAAATTAGTGCAAAAGATAGTGGGAATTAATGCTGGAAAGCATTTGAGATAAATTTTGGTGGGCAGTAAATGTCAACCCAAAGCTTCTTGACTATATCTTGAAGGCAATGAGGTGTCATAAAAGGAAAAATTCTGAGCTGGGAAGTAGCATATATCAAGTGGGTTACAAAAGATCAGGCTATGAAAGTGTTTTGGACACAAATAATGGCAGAGGGGTTGAAGTCAATTAACTGATTTATAAGACCAGAGAAGTACCTGGGTCTAAGGGTAGAGACCACAAGCTTTTAAATATTTTTAGTAGCAGAACATTACAAAGCTACAATCTTAGACATCATCTCAATATCCTTACTTACCTATAAAGAAATGAGCAGAAGACATGAACAGACACTTCTCCAAAGAAGAAATACAAATGGCTAATAGACACATGAAAAATTGTTCATCATCATTAGCCATGAGGGAGATTCAAGTCAAAACCACATTGGATACGACCTTACACCAGTTAGAATGGTCAAAATTAACAAGACAGGAAACAACGAGTATTGAAGAGGATGTGGAAAAAAGGGAACCCTCTTACACTATTGGTGGCAATGCAAGTTGGTATAGCCACTTTGGAAAACAGTGTGGAGATTCCTCAAAAAATTAAAAATAGAGTTACCCTATGATCCTGCAATTATATTACTAGGTATTTACTCCAGAGATACAGATATAGTGAAAAGAAGGGCCATCTGTACCCCAGTGTTTCTAGCAGCAATAGCCATAATTGCCAAACAATGGAAAGAGTCAAGATGCCCTTCAATAGACGAATGGATTAAAAGAATATATGGTCCTTATGTACAATGGACTATTATGCAACCATCAGAAAGGATGAAGACCCAACTTTTGTATCAACATGGATGGGATTGGAAGAGATTATGCTGAGTGAAATAAGTTAAGCAAAGAGAGTCAATTATCATATGGTTTTGCTTAGTTGTGGAGAATAAGGAATAACACGGAAGACATTAGGAGAAGGAAAGGAAAAGTGAAGGAAAGGAAAAGTGAATTGGGGGAAATCAGAGGGGGAGTCAAAGCCCAGACTGTGGGCTCTGAGAAACAAACTGAGAGTTTTGGAGGGGTGCGGGGTAGGGGGTTAGGTAAGCCTGGTAGTGGGTGTTAAGGAAAGCACGTATTGCATGGAGCACTGGGTGTGGTACATAAACAGTGAATCTTGGTACACTGAAAAAATAAAATTAAAAATAGTAGAAATAGTTGTGCCTATGATGTGCCAAGTTTTTCTACACTCCAAAGATACAGTGCTGAACTCAGCATAACTCCTGCCCCTTTTGGAACTTAGGTTTGAATGGGGGTGGTGGGGGGGCAGAACACAGGCAGTAGACAAACAAGCAAATACACTGATACCCTGGTCCCATGTGGCAGTAAGTGCCATGAAGACCAAAGTGAGGTTGGCCGACAGAGAATGACTGGCTATGGAGCAGGACTGGGAATGGTGGTGGGGTTGACTGAGTGATGCAGAAAAGACTTTCCCGAGGAGCTGACATTTGGGGAGAAATCTGAGTGAAATGATAATTGAGTCATGTGAATTTCAGGCATGGAAATGGCAGGGACAACAGAGCCAAGCCAGATTTCTCTGGATTTGGTGGCTAGGAGCAGCTTGGGCTCCCCCGGTCTCTTTCAGCCCAGCAGCCCCTGAGAAACCCCTATGAGCTGCAGGGCTGCAAGGAACGGGCAGAGAAACCACAGCCAGGTCATGGGGATGATAGGGAAGGGGGAAAGGCTGGCTGGGAAGTCAGCAGAATTAAACACACAGAAAACCTTCTCTTTTGGTGGCATCTCAGATGTTCCAAAACGAATAAGTGAGCCAGATTAGTCAACATATTAGAAAGACTTGTGAGGGTCCCATACACATCTGGTTGATTTCTCAGCTCCTCAGTTTCTACACTTCTAAAATACTGTTGTTCTTTCTAAGATATTCATCCTCTATCTTCTATCTATTCTCTTCTGATTTAAACTTCAGAATCTCATTCTGAGATTTAATGAGCCTCACCTCATTGACATGGTTTGAAAATCATGAAGAATAATTTAAGGGAAGTTGCTGAAGAAAAAATTTTCAAGATAATTCCCCAGCCTCTTTTACAAGTTATAGAGAAGCCTAAATTAAAGCTGTCGTCTAATAAATGGGAACAGTAAGGCTAGCTCAAAATCATGAAGTGTTACTGAGAAGTTTTTGTCTACACCACGTTTGACAACTGGCTGTATAACTTATTCCTCAAAATAACCTTGGTGAAGTATTTGGTTAGTCTTGGTTAACTACTGAGGAAATTGAAGGACAAAGGTCCTTTAAATAACCTGACAAGTCTGGGACAAAATATCCAGCTCCGCATGGATTGTCCTTCCAAAATATATATACATGGGGATCCCATGGTCCAGAACACTGAACATGTATCTCCATGGATCTGTCCTACATAAAGACACTTCCATAGGTACTTAAAAGATATTTGCCCTGCAAAATTAAGATTAATAATAATATAGTTGATTCTCAGAAGTCAAGTGCAAAAAAATTGTCCAGGACTTGGATAAAGGGAAAAAATTATTACAGATCTGATTGATGTCATACCATAGTATTTTCAAACAGGCCCATTCAAGGTTTATCAAATTATCTGGAACATAGTATACATATGTGTATATATATTTATATAGGTAAACTGCAAATGATTTTTCTCCATTCAGATGTAAATTGTATCTGTACACATGTAACACCAAAGATTACAGTTTTATTGCCCTGTGTCCAATGTGGCAAACTTATTTCAGCTGGCTGTGTGATGCACGTCTCTCAAATGCTCTTCTCTGTAATGCTTATCTTTTCATTGCGGCAATCTTAAATGCTCTTGAAACCATTTGCGTCTTCATGGTACACTCACTAGTGAGTTAAAGAAGTTGTTGACAAGTGCTCATTCTATATTTTCCCAAGAGCTACAGTTTTCTCTTTTTGAGAAGTATCTTATGACAGTTGGAATTCAAGTTTCATAAGGAGAATACGTGGCCTTAATTAAACAGTTGTTGTCGGGCTTCAGATAGCTCACATCAAAACGTGAGATTTCCTTGGTTGTTTCCATTAACTAACTGGTTTAACTCTAGTGATGATTATTCGAATGTGTTTTTTTAAAGATTTTATTTATTTCTTTGAGAGAGAAAGAAAGAGAGAGAGAGAGCATGAGAGGAGAGAAGGTCAGAGGTAGAAGCAGACTCCCTGGAAAGCAGGGAGCCTGATGCGGGACTCAATCCTAGGACTCTGGGATCATGACCTGAACCGAAGGCAGTGGCTTAACCCACTGAGCCACCCAGGTACCCTATTCAAGTGCATTTTATAAAACTTTGCATCATCACATCCAAGTACTAATTGCTTTCCACAGTTGTGTGGCTTTAATATCAGACTAATTTTCTGCCCCAAATTAATAAGTACATTAATATATATATTATAAATATTTATTATAAATATTATAATATTATAATTATAATTATATAATTATAATTATATATAATTATAATTAAAATATTATAAATATTTATAATAATTTATAAATATTACAAATATAAATATCTACTTCTTTAGTTCAAATGTGGTGTCAGCATTTTTAGAATTCTTTTAAATGCTCTGTTAGTGGAGGAATTTTTTTCTGGTAAATCACAATAATGAATGGAAGAATTAAATCTTTTTTTTCTTTTTTCTTTTTCCGGTGTCTCTATGAGAGCTCAGTATTTTAAAAAACAGGATGTCAAAAACTACACTCTCAAAAGCAAACAAACAAACAAAAAACACTCCTTTCTCACCACTCCTTGGTAAGAGGAGACCTGGCTCTACCCTTCAAGGAAATGGGAGAGGAGGATTTTGCAGATTCCTTTGAAGTTAAATTAACGTGCTATCTACTTCAAACTTCCTGAGTAGTATTACCCTCTAATATAGCAAAAGTTGTCAAAAATGTTGCAGAAGGGAGAAGACCTTTTTTCAAGGTTTCCTCAAGATGAGTTGGAACATATGAGCAATTTACAGACACCTAATATCTGTCCTTCTAAAGTGCCAGGACTTCTAATGGTTATGGAGCTGGGGGGAGGCACTGGGTGAGGAGGGCAGAACTGAAATATAAAATTTCACAATACTTAATATCCCATGACTCTCTTTTTTACCTTAAAATGTTCTCGTTAATATCCAACCAAATGCCACCACATGTCAAAGAAAGAATAAATAATAACAATAATAAAAAGCATTCAAAGTAAATTTTAAGAATGAAAAGAAAATGTATATTTGGATTCTTGCTTACCAGAATTCTCCAGGGACTTAATTTCTACGAGTTCTTGTTTCTCATACCTAATGATATAGCCAAGTGATTTTTTTCTCTAAACTGTGATGACTTCTTATTCATGATAGGAGCTATTCCCATTATAAAGGAGAAGGGGCTTTTTTTTTTTTTTTTTTTTTTTTTTAAGGATCAGATAGTAAAAACACACTCCTGCTAATATTACCTGGAGGGGAAGTGACAGTAAAAAGAAAGTGCCAATTTGACCCAGAGATCAAAACCGCCAAGTTGGAGAAGCTCACATAACCATCTTGACTTTCTGCCTGAGTACACCCTACAAACAAACACAGAAACAAAACGTAAATGTTAGTTACCCACTCAAGGCAGTTTCTTCAAGTCTTCTCTGTAAAGAGGCAACTGGGCACGAATGGAAAAAAAGATTTAATGAAACAGATTATAAAATCCATCAGGCTTTTCTTAGATAAATCGTGGAACCAAATAATCCAAGAAAGAATAATAGTAACAGTAATTGAAGTTTGCCATGCTGGATGCTGTGCCTTAGATACATGATTTTAAATAAACTGTACAACAGGCAATAGATAACCTTATGAAAGGTGAAATTACTTGGTGTGGGGGTTATAGCCCCACGTCTGCCTGATTTACAAGTTGACATTCTTAACTACTACAATATGTTGACTATTTCATTATTAAATATCTGCCAAGAAAGAAAATCTACTATCTTATAGATGGTTGTTTCTAGGCTCTGCCTCTCTTTTATTCAAGGGATCTGTAGTTTATGTGGCAGCAGAGTTAGGCCAATAGAGCAGGACCACAGCTATGCATCAAATCATGACTGATAAAGGCTACCCTGATTTAGCAACTTGGGTTGCCTTGGCTATGGTTCCCATGAATAAAATGCAAAAAAAAAAAAAAAGCAAGTTTACATCTTCTAACAATAGGCCATCCATTTTTAAAGTGGAAGAAGGCAACTTAACTCAGGATCACATTCACAACGCCATTTATTAGTCTTCTGACTCCACTACCCTCAAATTACTTTGCTAATTAACAGCTGCTACAGTTCACTCTGGAAATGTCATGATGATTGATATGATGGACAATGAGTTGGGAGAGTGGTCTTAAAGTTTATAAATTGGTTTGAGATCTTTAAGGCTGAAAGGTATCATAAAGTTATAATATGCTTAGTGTTAACATTTTTCAATTCAATTGCTTAATCCGTTTTGTGGAAACACTGTCTTTCCTCATCAATTTTGCAGAGCTAACTAAAACTTCTTTTTCAAAAGCATCTTTTCCTTCATCTCTTCAGCATCCCAAAATAAATAAAATGCCCAGAAAAATGGAAATAAATAAGCCAAGACTCAAATAAATGATAGGCGCCCAAGATAAATGCAGTTTATACACTTTAAAACCTATATGCATCAAAATTATGGTCAATAAACTCTTGCAAACAATGAACTGCAGAGTACAGATGTTCAACATGAAATCGTTTGCTGCAGTTTTTCCTTTGACAAACGTCCTTATTGTTCCCATCTTTGGAGGAATACAAAGCAGCATTTAATCGAAATGTGTCCGTCGAGCACAGTGAGTCTGGCTCATAGAACAGCCGCCAAACTGCCTAATGGAAAGTGTTTTAGCTCCAAATGGGTTTGCTTTTGTGTTAAATACCAGCTTGCCTCAGAGATCTCTACAAAGATTCCCATATATATCTATGATATTCTCAGATTTGAAGCATATGTGCCCAAAAGCTGAGGCAGTTGCTGCCAAGTACAGTGTATTACTCCAGGGTTCATCATATCTCTAGAATGGTAATTGTAAAATATACAAATGCCAGTGACAGGCTCCCTGATCAAGCTGGTATAAGCAGTGTACTGGCCGGGGGAACTTCGGATGAGGTGGGGTGCTGGGCTTGAAGCAAGATTGAAATCGACCACGTGACTTAGCAGCGAGTGCTACCTGAATGGGTTTCTCTGGGGCATATGGTTTCTAAAATACCCAATTCTCCCCCACAACTATCCTTCTCATCCCTGGCAATATTAGCAAACTGGCATATCATTAATTTTGAGACTGGATTTTTTTTAATATTAAGTACATATTTTTTCCTACAACGAGGATCTGTAATTAAATATGAAAGGGTCTGTAGGACCCTTCAATAATTATCTTCCAGTACATAAATTTACTTTTTTGGTTATTTGATTATAACCTGCTTTTTTACTGAGGGGGATCTACTGAGATAAGTATAAAAGGTTTAGACTAGACATATAGATATTGTTTCATTGTTATTGTTCTCCTCCGGGAAATACTTAGAATAAGCTAGGTCATCCATCCCAAATGGTTTTGGTTCTACTCTTTCTGTAGTTAAAAAGAAGTATTTCATGACGGTTCCAAGAGCCATATGAAAAAAGCTGTTTTGGTGATGTGGACATTCTAAAAACACAAAACTCCACAAGCTCATTTTCCCTACTTCATGACACACACAAAAATGTGAGCATAGAAATGACTTCAGCCCATTCCTTATGCTTCCTCAGTAAATCTTCCAAGGAAAATAGTTCTGACAATACTAATCCAGATGAGTCAGCAGGCTGAGTATGATGTGGTGCATTAAATAAAATAGCAAACAGTTTCATTCATTTTGCATAGTCACAATATGATTCTAAGCTAGTCAAAGATGATATATTTGGAATAACTGAAAGAGAAATAATGAAGGATTGGGGGAGGGTGTAAGGACTGGGGCAAAGTAAAGCATGGAGTCTGAATAAGGTATGGTCCAGAAGAAAGTACTATGGATGGGGAAAACAGAGAACCTGGATATGGTGGTAGGTATGGGTTGTATATGAAGAATGGTGAGTTATGAATTATGAGCAAGGTATAGAGTATGGGTAAGGTACAAAATATGGCTAAACATATGAGGTAGGAATAAGGGAGGAATGTAGGTAAATGAACTGCACATGTAAAAATGGTTATGACAGCAAGTTTATGCTGTATGTATTCTATCACACTATTTTTTAAAAAAGGAATATGGAGTTAGGGTTAGGGTTATAGAGTAAGTTACAGAGTAAGTTATAGAGTATGGGTAATGAACTGAATGTTTGTGTCCCTCCAAAATTCAAATGTGGAAACTTAATCTTCAGTGAGCTGGGATTTGGAAGTAGGACTTTTGTGGAGTGACTAGTGATAAATGCCCTTATAAAAAAAACTCCAGGGAGCTTGGATGGCTCAGTGGGTTAAAGCCTCTGCCTTCAGTTCAGGTCATGATCCCAGAGTCCTGGGATCGAGCCCCACATCGGGCTCTCTGCTCAGCGGGGAACCTGCTTCCCCCTCTCTCTCTGCCTGCCTCTCTGCCTACTTGTGCTCTCTGTCAAATAAATAAATAAAATCTTTAAAAAAATAAAAATAAAAATAAAAATAATTTAAAAAACTCCAAAAAGCTCTCTTGCCCTTTTTGCCACATGAGGACTTAGTGAGAAGATGGCCATCTATGAATCAGGAAGCCTGTCTTCTCTGGATGCCGAGTTTGCCAGCACTTTGATTTGGGACTTCCTATTCTCCAGAACGGAGAGAAACAAATTTCTTTGTTTACAAGCCACTCTGCCTGTGGTTTTCCGTTATAGCAGCCTGAAAGGACAAAGATAGGTATGAGTGTGTGTAAAGTCTGGAGTATGGATAAGTTATGGAATATGGGTATAATATGGAATAGAGGATAAGGGTAAGTGAGCTTCAGTTTCCAGGTGAGGTAGTTGATGTACACATTACTAAAATATGAAAAAAAGCTGAAAATTGATATTTTTGACACTGTTGTCTTAAGATCAGAGAGTAAACAAATTACTATTCTGTCTTATGAATCTCATATCAAAATGTCAGCAACAGCTAAATGGCATTGAATAATGGACCGAATGACATCATCAAACCAGGCAGTTTAAAACTACCTCCTAATACAATTTTGAATGTTTAATTTTTATTGGCCAATGTTGGGTAGCTTTGCTTAATTATCTTACTTTCTTAATGATGTGGCTTGTTTCTGCAAATTTGCACATCCCCATCACATTGGGCTGTCCTCTTTCCTCGGGGTTTTAAACCCAAGGAGTTTCAGGCTTAACTGCTTTGGTAAAGAAATGACCAAGAAGACAAAAATAGGAGTCAGCAATATGGGTGTTACTTTCACCAAAGTGAGTAAGATATACATTGTGAGGACTGGAAGAATGGGAAACATGGAGTCTATGAGGGGAGTCTCACAGAATAAGCAGCATTTCCTGGGACTTTAAAATTGGATTGTATAAGCAGAAAGTAGACAGAGTGCTCAGGAGAGTAACAACACTGTGGAAGTTTGGGAAAATCATTTTTGTGTACAGGCTGAAAAGATTTAGTTTATTGATAAGTAAGTAGATAGGGTAGGGAATTTATAGGCCACAATAGTTGAAAGGCAAATTAGAAAGAGATAGCAGACAAATTTATAGCTCTAATAAGAAAGGAAGAGAGTGAGACAAGCATGAAACAGTAAAGGTTTTGAAGCTATGAAATATTTAATCATGAAATGTCAATTGCCTCCTCAGGAACATTTTTTTTAAAAGATTTTATTTACTTACTTGACAGACAGAGATCACAAGCAGGCAGAAAGGGAGGCAGGGGTGGGGGGAAACAGGCTCCCTGCTGGGCAGAGAGCCTGATTTGGGGCTCGATCCCAGGACCCTGAGATCATGATCTGAGCTGAAGGCAGGGGCTTAACCCCCTGAGCCACCCAGCTTCCTCCTCACCCTTTTATTAAAGATTTTATTTCAAGAACATTTTCAGAAGGGACTAATTCTGTTTTCTGGAATTGATGAGGGGTACCTCTACAGGAAAACAAAATATATAAGCTAAATAAAACAGTGATATAAAACAAATTCTTGGACTAATTCATTAAAAACTGTTTTGAGTGATAATTCACTAATTTGGAAACTTTATCATCAAAATTGTGTATCTTTCCTTTTTTTAAAGATGTGTAACAAAGAACGAAGAGACAATATCATCAGGAGAGACAAATGCTATATATCAGATGTTACTAATAGTTTAGGCCAAAAAATAAATGCAACTAATAGGAAAGTCAAGATTTAGTATTTCTACAATGGTCTTACTCCTATAAATTTTGGCATATCATATATTTTACAGAGTTCCTGTGAAGGAGCTTAGGCTCACAGCCAGGGTAGAGCAAGAAATAACAGTAAAGTCATGGCTTATTTTTGGAATCTAGTTACTTTATGGATAGGTTGATATTTTGAACTGGTAGATGAATCATTTACAACAACCCAAAACCAACAGAAATGTCCTAACCAATTCATGAAGTACATAGAAATCTGATAAGCTGATTTTTTAAAAGAGTTAACAATATATCTTTTACCTTGCTTCTAATGGTTGCCTGTGTGTTTAATGCCATTGGTGTCATCTGCTGTCCCTGGTGAAATCATTGCCATGACCAAGGTCAAGAAACTTGCTTTTCTTGTAGGGGTTTTATAGATTCAGGTCTTATGTTTGAGATTTTAATCCATTTTGAGTTACTTTTTCTGTAAGGTGTAAAATAATGCTCCAATTTCATTCTTTTCCAGGTGGATATCTGGTTCCTCAAAACTATTTGCTAAAATGTCTATATCCTTTCCCCACTGTGTGTTCTTGTCTCCCTTGTTGAATATCAGCTGGCCACGTATGTGTGGATTTATTTCTAGGCTCTTTATTCTGTTCAGTTGGTCTATACCTTTGTCTTTAGGCGAGTACCATACTGTTTTAATTTTTGTAGTTTTGTAATATACTTTGAAACCACAGAGTGTGATGCTTTTAATTTTGTTTTTCTATTTCAAGATTGCTTTGGCTTTTCGGGATCTGTTGTGGTTCCATATACATTTTAGAGTTGTTTTCTCTATTTCTATAAGAAATGTTATTAGGATTTTGATAGAGATTACACTTAATCTTTAGATTTCTTTGGGTACTGTGGACATGTAAAGCAAAGTTAGACAAGTAGGATTATATCAAACTAAAAATCTTCTGTGCAGCAAAGCAAATAATCAACAGGGTGAAAAGGCAACTTACAAAATGGGAGAAAATATTCACAAGCTATATATCTCATAAGGTGTTAATTTCTAAAATATGTAAAAAACCCCTACATCTCAATAGGATAAAAAAAACTAATAACCTGATTTAAAAAAATAAGCTAAAGATTCAATCAAACATTTCTCCAGAGAAAACCTACAAATGGTCAACATCTATAGTATATGAAAAGATGCTCAACATCACTAATCATCAGGGAAATGCAAACTCAAACTACAATGAAATATAACCTCATACCTATTAGGATGGCTATTATAAAAAAGAGAAAAAGAGAGAGAGAAAGGAAGGGAGAAAGAAAGTAAGTGTTAATGATGACGTGGAGAAACTGGAACTCTCATACACTGCTGATGGGAATGCAAAATAGTGCAGCCACTGTGGAAAACAGTATGGAGATTCCTCACAAAAATAGAAAAATAGAAAACTCCTCACAAAAAAAAATAGAAAAAAAAAAAAGAAATATAATCCAGCAAGTCCACTTTCAGTTACTTATCCAAAAGAATTGAAATCAAGATCTCAAATAGGCACCCAAACCCCCATGTTCATTGCAGTCTTATTCATACTACCTAAGACATGGAAACAATCTAAATGTTCATCAACAGATGAATGGATTTAAAAAATGCAATGTGTGCATCAATGGCATACTATTCAGTCTTAAATAAAGAAAATTCAGAAATATGCAACAACCCAGGTGAATCTTAAAGACACGATGCTAAGTGAAATAAGCCAGTCACAGAAAGACAAATACAGTATGAATCTACTTACATGTAGTATCTAAAATAGTCAAACTCATACAGGCAAAGAATGCAATGGTGCTTGTTGTTTTGTGTTTTTTTTGTTTTGTTTTGTTTTGTTTTTTATATGCACAACTTCAGGGATAGTAAATGAAACTAGCAGTGGTACTAGGACCAAACAGGAAGGCAACAGAGGACAAAGCAGGGTGGAGAGGGGAAAGTAAACTCTGAGGACCTGCTCTGGACCATGTGCTTTGCATTTGCCATCGTATTTTTTCTTCATAACCCTGAGAGTGTTTCTATTTCCCCATAGAAACCACATTATAGGGGTGCCTGGGTGGCTCAGTTGGTTAATCACCCAACTCTTGATTTCAGCTCTCAAGGTGCTAAGATTGAGCCCCCACGTGGGTTTTGCACTCAGCACAGAGTCAGCTGGGAATCTCTCTCTCCCTCTCCCACTGACCCCACCCCCGGCAACCTCATGCTCCTGCTGTCTATCTGTCTGTCTGTCTTTCTCTCAGATAAATAAATAAATCTTATGGGGAAAAAAAGAAAGAACCATATCATACCTGTGCCTTGCTCTCTGAGCCAGTCCATGATACTGTACCAGAATCATTTGTCTTGGGGGACATGCCCTTTTTTTTACGTCATATTGGGGATATGGTTATGACAAAAATGCTACTTCATCACGCAAGGGAAGAAGAGGAGGAGGCTCCTTAAGTATTTACTGCCAGTCTAATCTTGCTTTTCACAGATATGGCATTGTAGACTGGGGATAAAGGAGATCTTTCAAATTACCCAAGACACTATTACCAACCTTGCTAGGAATTCTAACGGCTGCAAACATTTTCTTGCAGATGTTGTAGTGACAGGTGTCTGAATGTCACAAGGACCTACCTTTCAACACTGAATCTGATGTCCCTTCCAGGGAAACAGAAATGGCCCAAGGCTCTGAGGGGGCGCCCAAGGACTTTATTCTCCGATTCTGGAAATAGAAAAAACAAGATGGGAGGAGTTGGATTAAGAAGACAATTTTTGTGAAGTTATCTAAAACAGAAAAGAAGTCAGACTCTTATGAAACAAAACTCAGTAGAGACAGGCAAAGGAAGGAAAGTGATGAATATTTTCTCTCGTGTTAAAATATATCAAAATTAGCTCACTGAGAAAAGAGAAAGGAGATTATTGCAGGAGAAGTTGAGGCAGGTTAATGAAGAGGAGAAAGGAAAGCTAACTTTACAGAAGAGGAGACTGGCATTACATGTTGAAGATTAACAAGGAAGCCATGCTTGAGAAAAAGAAGCAGGACCGAGCCGACTGCCAGATTACCTCAGAAGGGCCAGGTTTCTAAGTGTGGACCTCGATCTTACAGGCTTCCTCCACGCACAAACATGTCAGGGGTGCATTTTTATGACAAAGAATAGAAAGCTGATTTAACTGCCATATTTCCCTTCCTTCCCCCCATGACTTGAGAAAATACAGAAAAGGTAAAGTAGAATCAGAGGGCATGGACACTAAAATCAGAATTAAGCACAGATGCCTTCATTGATGATTGACTTAACCACATATAAGAGAAATCATTTACAATAACATAAAACTGTAATGCAGATGTGATAGCAGACATTCTTTCATTAGCATACGAAATGACTTCTTTGGAAAGGCTAGATTTCCAGAAGATACAAGAAACCCGTTTCAAGGATTTGCTGAGGAAAAGCATTAGACTTTTATTTTTACTCTTTATCACTCATGAAAGTGGAAGGAAGTCAGCTGTGAGGTGGACAGCAGATGACAAAGTCTCTAGAGGTTCTCAGTGCAGCTGATAGCACTTGGGGACTACTCGGTATATGTGGGACATGTACCCGACGACATGCTCCCAGCTCTCAATAGACACTGTTCCCCATGAACCAGTTACCTGCTTATCCAGAAAAACGAGCCGTGGTTGGACTGGAAGCTCTTTTCCCACTTCTCCATCTGAAGGCTGGACCAGGACCGAGAGAGCATACGGCCGAATATATATCAAGTTCTCAGTTTTAGAACTGCTTGTATTTCTGGCATGTGTTGACAAAAAAGAGAATACATCCATAAGGTTACAGTTGTCATGGCAGGAACGATTTCTAAAGTGCATTATTACCCAGTGAAAATATTTGCATTTGCTATTGTTTCTAGAAACTGCGTAATGTGGTATATAGAAAATATGACCTTACAACGCAAGAATAATTAAATGTTTATTTTTTATGTTTGCTTAGCATTGGTAAAGGATGGACTGGGTATGCAGGAGGGGTGGGAAGAAGCACAAATTATGAACTTAGATTTTTATCACCATTCATTAATATCCACCCCAAAAATGCCGTATCAGACTAAAATATTTGGAAGGTGCCGATATGTTCACTAGTCTGCTCATAAACCAACTCTCCCCAAAAAGGCTCTGATTTGTGATGTTTTCCAATTTTTATGGGATAAAGACTTCGAGGATGCCTGATTCTGTGGTCCAAGAGGAAGTCACCGAAAAGAACTGGAAGAGATGCCTAAGAGCAATTCGGGCAACAACACTCATTTACATAGAATAGCTCCCGTAACCCTCACAACAACCCTTCCGTGTTTACATTCTCCACATTGTGCTTGCACTGAACAGGCTACATAATTATGGAATTGATTGATTAATCTATTTTAATTGAATGAAGCCCTTAGGGCAAATAATAACTTAAAATTCATATATGCTGAGCACTTACTGTGTACCAGGTACTATTCTAAGCTTTCCACATGTAAACCCATTGAATCTTTAAAATGACACTGTGATTTAATGTACTTCTTAAACTTGAACTTAAACTTGAAGAAACTGAGACCCCAAAGGGCTTAAGTAACTTGCCAAAGGTGTGACAAATGGTTAAGTATGATCAAGGTCTAGAGCAGTTAACCAGGGGCACCTAGGTGGCTCAGTGGGTTAAAGCCTCTGCCTTCGGCTCAGGTCATGGTCCCAGGGTCCTGGAATCGAGCCCCGTATTGAGCCCCGATTCGGGCTTTCTGCTCGTCAGGGAGCCTGCTTCCTCCCCTCTCTCTGCCTGCCTCTCTGCCTACTTGTGATCTCTGTCTGTGAAATGAATAAGTAAAATCCTAAAAAAATTAAAAAAAAAAAAAAGAACAGTTAACCAATGAGTTATATTGTTTCTCACCTCTTTCAAGCACATTAATTGCTGATGTGACTTAGCAATAAAATACAATAAATACAAAATAAAATAAATGGTTCACGATACCTCAAAACATCTTTTTCCCCAAAGTTTTGGTGTATTTGATGAGCAACCTAGCTTTATTAAAGAACACATGGGTTATATATCTACTGCCTTATTAAGCCTATCATATGTTATACATCACAGTCAGGCAATAGATTTTTAGCAATTACATGGAAATATACAGACATCACATATCTCACGTATTACCCTATTCTATAATAGGGTGCTCTATAGCACCCATTGTTGACTTACTCTCAAAACAGCTTAGGTCAGTTCTAACAAGGTTTTGAGTTTTTAAGGGAAAAAAAAAAAAAAAAGGTAGCTTACCCTGTCCCAATTAAATACTCGTAAGTCAACTACTTTATCCCCCCCCAACTGGTTGTTTTTTCCTCTCATCTAAGGAGAAAAGGATAAAATATTTATTTAGTATGGAAGGTGTATATCAGGCAAAGACGACAATTATTCCTAAAAAGAGGAAAGAGTAGCAGAGCAAATGCTATAGATCACGAACTATGGAGTTTCTGTAGGGAGCACTTTCTCTCTCGCTCCTCGGAGAATCCTGGGAAATGGGGACAGGGTGGGAAGATGTGGTCCTAAGAATCCCCTTTGGTCATCTATGGGCTACAGCAGGACCTCTGCGCTAGAATCACTCACTGGGAATTCAGCATACAGCAGCCTAATCATCATTTATTAGTTTGCTTAGCCTGAGTGAAAAAAGCCTTTCTTTTATCTCCTTTCATTTTTTTTTTTTTTCTTCTTAAGGGGAACAATTTAAATCAGATTTTTTAAAGCCATGCTATTAATTCTATTCTTCCATGGCCCCAGTTATTGGAAAATTCTAACATTGCTACCGGATCCTATTTCCCCCCTAACTCATTTCTTAAATGCTTTCTGATGTGGGGTGGGGTGCAGGCTAGCAATGGGCTTAGGGAAGCCAAAATCTCCAGCGGAGATCCTGACATAAGCACGTTGATGTCTAGAGACGAAGACATGGGAGCCAACTGCCTGAAAAGGCGCTGAAAGGCCTGTCCCTGACACACTTTAAAGTTTATTGTGAGCAAACATCTCTTATTAAATGTAAACAGCATCTCACTGGAGGTCAGAGACTTGCTGCTACAGCATATCCCAAGGTAATACCACTTTAAGCTCCACATAAACTCTTAAGCAGTTTCTATCCTAAAACCTGACCGTAGGTGGTACAGTTTTTTACGATATGTTATAATAGTGCAATAAATCTGTTAGCTTAAAATCGAATCTCCGTGGCCTTTTAGAGAAATCATCATTAAATGCAGGGTCCTGTTAATGATGCCATCGAAGTGAAATTGTTTAATCTGCTAAGGGGGTGAAAGGTCACCAAATGAATTTTTTATAATACATCAACTTGACACGCAATAGGGAAAACTGTAATAGATAAAAGCAAAGGAAAAGGGCACTGTCTTCTTCTGATAGGTCAATAGCAGCCAAGAGAGTCACTCATCCACTTTCCTTTCACGATGGGGCTCCTTTTGCATTTAATATGGACACCCAATTAATACCTCAGCACCACAGACAACCTCATTTTAGGTGACTTATAGCAATTTCTCCCCCTTCCCTGAAATGAAAGTGATCACAATACATCATAGCATTGTGCGAATTAACGTTAATTGATTCAAGTTACCAAGCAATGATGGGCCACTTATATAATCTAGGCGTTATTGGGTGCTAGAAGGGATGGAGGGAAGATTAGATTCCAGTGTCCGTTGCTGTGACGACGGGAGTCACCTGACGCCTTGTTAGACAGTTGTAAGGTTCTATTGCTGGCCCCAGTGGGGTCGTCAGTAAACTGGAGTGATGTCCAAACATCATTATACGCTGCTCCGATATTAAAGCAAAGGGATTAGCAACTTATTGCAAGCAACCTGGATTTGTCATTGTGCTGTCGTTATCCAATTTCCAACTGCTAATGTGACTGTAGCCTGCGGGCAGAAGGACCTACAGCCAAACTTGAAAGAATGGGGGAGGAAAGTTCCCTCCAATCCTGCCAGTTTTAACCACTATTTAACGGCTTCTAATACCCAGTCGGGTATGTGAAAGAATTTTTTTCCCCTTTAATGCTTAAGTATAAGCTAAAAAACAACAACAACAATAACAACAACAAACAACAAGAGAATGCAGACATTTTTCCAGTTCAGAGATCACCACTGTTCATGCCAATTCTTGCTTTTCAATCTGCCAGATCCTGAACCGCTTACTCTGCAGAGGACAGGATTATTTCTATTTGCATGGCAAACCTAGCAAACAAAGAAATAAAGCCTACTGAAAGCTGGCTCTGGGCAAGACCCAGGGGGTTGGGCTGAAGGTAGGGGCATTAGAGATCCTTCCTTGTTCCTTCTTCAACCTTCATCTCCTCAAAGGGACTCACTCAGGTTCCTGTGAGAGTGCCCCATGTTTTGATTAAATGTTTCAGGGGTCCTGCATTTTCAATCAGTCCTGTTTTAACCAGGCTAGATAGGGCAGAAGCTTAATGAGCCACGAGGGGGCTTGAATTCCAAAGAAGTTTGCAAGATTTCATACCCTAGAAGAAGAAAGTAAGTTCTCCAGTCAACTCAGTTTAACAAACACATTAACCCTTCTACTATGGACAAATGTTCTAGGTACTGTTAATGTGCAGAGATAAACAAAACACCATGACCTCTGTCCCTCGGGAACACAGTCCCCTCTTCTCACACATCCCCCCACCCCATATAGTTGGTAAGACAAGAATGACTTTCCTGGCTATCTCTCAGAGTATACACATGCCATTTTACTTATATTTCCCAGTCCTATGCTCCCTATTAAACTTAGACAGAAGCCTTTAGCTGCTGTCAACTCCTAGGGAGAAGAGGGGAGAAATGTCTTATGATCAGATGATTTCCTTCTGGCACGATAAGGAAGTGTTTCCAAACCCAACACCCTGCAAGAACCCAGTACATTTTACTGTAGTAACACGATAATAAATCAGTACCACCATGTACTTCCTCTGCTCGTAGGTCTTCACCTGCCTCTGGAAAGCCACTATCTATCTTGGCCTGGCCAACCTGAAGTTCTGGTATACTCCTCATTTGGTATGCTTCCTGCTCTGCTTTAATACTTATTATTAAACTCTGTGGTTCTTTGAAATTCTTCATTTTGAATTGAGGCTTGAGCCACCCTAGGTGTAGGCTGTAGTGAATAGGCAGAGAAATGGGCAGAGAAAAAGCCTGGCACGTCTTCCAACAAGGTCAACTCAATGGTTAAAACCTAAATATTTTAGATGGAAACTCATTTAAAAAAATATTTTATAATAAATTTATCATGACTGTCTTATCTGGGATAATGGAAACTCTGAATACATTATTTAGGATCAGAGACAAACTCTTCAAAATGTCCTGTTTGCATTAGGGTGCTGTAGCAGTCACACGGTGGCCAGGAAATGCAGATCCAAGATTTATTTGATGGAAGAGATCTAATACACAATATTGTCTACACAGGAGTATCAGAACAGCAGAGAAGCCAAACAGGTTATATTTTCACTGTTTGCAACAAATATTTAATGATCATTTATTGTGCATGACAGTGGGCTTAGGCCACTCTTGGGAATATAATGTAAGTTGAAGTATTGACCTAATAATTATTATAAAGATAAAAATATACTAAAGTGAATATAACTGAAGTTAATTTTATGAAAAACTAGACTAATGGTGAAGCAGGTTCATACTGAATTAATTACTTTGTAATTATATATAGGATTAGATTTAATATAATATATTCTTGTTAAATATTTGTGCAAATTTTTTTCTCTATTCATTAATTTTTAGATCTCTAGATTTTCATCAGAGCCATATAATTTTTTGGACATAATAGCTGTTCAATGACTGCTTGAGAAATCCAAGACGTTGAAATGTGAGTTTGTATGAGTCCTTATTATATTTATCTACAACTTCGCCATCCGTATAAAGACCTTAACTACTTGGTTTTGAGGTAGCAGGGTTCAATTTTGGAACTAGAACTATATGTGAATGTGAATGGGGACTGGCTAGATGTAAATATGTCAGCTGCAGCAATGGATTAGATTAACATCTTGTTCCTAAGGAAAATAGCAGAGAAATAAAACCTGCAGAAGTAGAATCAAGGACTTAGTGCTCTGGAGCCATGATCCCTAAGGGTATCACTGCAGAAACAGGACTGTGAAATAAATGATAATTTTAATGATGACGATGAATCATCAATAAAAATGAGAATGGTTTACATTATTTCCTGTTTAATAAGTCTGGATAATATGTTGTGGCTTTTTTTGTTTGTTTGTTTTCAGTTTAAGGGATGAACCCTTTTAAAATGTAGTGATAAAAGCAACAGTTTTTAACTAAATGGAAAGTTTGACTAAGCAGAGCATCTCATTTTCCCACAAAGCCAGATATATGAAATACCATTATGACAATTTTGCCATTCACCTAACAACAAAGCAACAAATTTGTGTTGTACCGAAAAGAAGAGGTAGCACAGAAACATTCTTCAATGGCAGGTCAGTGGTTTTGCCATGAAGGCGGAAAGAGACAAGCTGGTAATACAGAAATCTCTTCCAGAAAGAACATTCTGCCAGTCTTGGGAAGAATGTCCTCACATGTTGGTAGGAGATTCTGTTCTTGTATACTCCAGACAGCTATGTCCTCGAGAGCAGGTGCCTAAGGGTATGGAGAGCAGGTGCCTAGGGATATGCAGAAGATGTTAAAGGAGACTGTCAGTTGGCTGTTTGTTGTTAGTCTCACAATGGTCTCAGCTAGCTCTCCTCTCTATACTAAGGTGATGGGCTCAAGAACACACAGACCCTCCTACAGTGTCTTGCTCACCCTCACTAGATCTGTTTTCAGGAGCCAAGGATCCTGGCAATGTCATTAACAGAGAACCTTATTTGAGACAGCATATTAGATTTTTATTGCTGTGTAACAAATGACCACAAATTTAGTGGCTTAAAATAATACAATTTATTATTTTGCTAATAAATAATAATAATTTATTATTATTTATTAAAATAATACAATTTATTTATTATTTATTTTAATTTATTATTATTATTATTATTATTATTTCCAGACCGGCTTGGCTAAGTATACTGCTAGAAGCTCTCAGGGAGAATCCACTTCTAAACTCATTCAGATTGTGGGTGGAATTTATTTCTTTGTGGCTATAGAATGGAGGTCCATGTTTCCTCACTGGCCATCAGCCAAGGTCCATTCTCTATTTATTCTACCTGCTTTTTTTTTTCCCCCATGTAGTCTCTTCCATCTTAAAAACAGTGACATGTCAAGCCTCTCACACTTTGAATCTCTCTGTGTTCCTCTTCTACCAGAGCAGGAGGAAGCTCTCATCTTTTAAGGGCTCATGTTATTATTTGGGCCAAACTTGATAACCTTGGAGAGTCTGTCTTTGGGTCAACCGTGCCACAGAACATACTGTATTTAATGAAGTGCTATGTGACCATATTCACAGATTCCTGGGACTAGGGCAGCCCATCTTTGGGAGGCCCTTTAAAAATTGTGCCAACCGTAAAGAGCTTTGGTGTTTCAACATTTAAACATCCATAAAAGACTCATACATTTAATTTATTTAAAGGTATTTTTAAAATTTTGTTTATAGTGAAGCAGGGAAAAGGGAGAGAGAAGAGGAGAAAGGAAGGAAAAAAATTTAAGAGAGCAAAAATCAAGTTCCTACTGAAACAAAGGTAAGCAATACAAAATATGGCCTGCCAGGATTCCAGATAAAAGACAGAATATAGAAATAAGACTCCTGTGCAGAATGTCCTGTTTAAAAAGGGCAGATTGAAATTATGTTTATCTCTGTGTCCCCTACTCCACTGAAATTACTTAAAAGAATACAAATAAATAAAAATGGTGTAAACCAACAAAGACGTTAAGAAGGCAGGAGAAGAGAGAAGTATTGACAACAGAGGTCAATGAAGTTTTGGAAGATGGAAAACAGGTTCATGGAATTGACTTAGCCTAGCAGACAGAATTTAAATCCACATGTCTCTCGAAGAGGATAAAGACCAGGAGAGGCCAAGTCACTTTGCATTATTTAATTAAAAAGTAGAGAGAACTCCATTTCTACCCGGACCCCCATTAAAGAACTTAATAACTTTTGGAAAGCTGGTAGTATGCCCCTTAAAAAGTAAATGCCCGATATGGCCTCAGTTTGTTGAAACACCTGTAAACCCATTATATTAACATGAGTGAACCTCTTAGGAACATCCTTGGTAGTTTTCACTGAAAAGGCCTGCATCCTGGGGCTGATTCTGCTGTGTCAAGGTCAGTTCATTAGCTTGTCAATGGCTCTGCACTGGGTTCAATGGAAGCCCCAACTGACGCTGATCAAAGTTGAAAGAAACAGGGCTGGCCCCAGGCCTGCACAGGGCTCCAGGGCTATTTAGCATATTGTGCAATTCTTTGGACCATGGGAAACCTTGCTAATTTTCATTCTATCCCTTAGGACAAGGCATTTCTCATTCTGCAGAGATTTATTCAGATGTACTTAAGAAGCAGCTTTCCTTATCTTCAGAAGATTTACTTTTTGTCTTATGTTTGAAATCTCTCTTAAAATATGAGAGGGACAGAGAGAGATGGGGGAATAGAACACATTCCAACAGAAAAATCGATGCTATAATATACATGTTCGGCAGCTTCACATTAAATCAGAGATATCTGAGTCGAAAGTGAAAACATGATGGCAATGATGGATGGTGGGCCATAAAGGTGACCTCCTCTCTGAAGCTGTGTCGCCTCTTCATAATGGAGTGCTACCCCCACAGATATGTGTGTGTACCTTAATTGGTGTCGGACCCACTCTTTTTGCTGGGTTTCCTCTGCTATACCTCTATTGCTTCTACTCTTTGACTCTTCTCTCCTTCTACATAAAGGCTACATATTCATGGAGTCTCTTTTTATATGCAACACAAAAATCAGTTATTTGGGAATGATGACCTATTAGAAAAAGCTCAGTAAAATCTAAATAATATTTAGTAATGGTTTGGCCCCTTTTCTCTCTAGTCAGCCATGCATATAATATATTTATAAGAACTCAGTGGGATCTAAATGATATTGGGGTAAAGAATAAAGATATTTAAATACAAGCTAAGGTGCATTGGTATCATTTTTTTCTGGTTCTTGATTCTTATATTATGATGCATTATTGCCTAATGACATCAATAACATGGTGACAGTTTGGTGGTTGATAAAAATATCCAAGATTTTTTAAAATTTTTATTTTATATTTATTTGATGGAGAGAGAGAGTCAGCAAGAGAGGGACTACAAGCAGGGGGAGTGGGAGAGGGAGAAGCAGGCCTCCTGCTGAGCAAGGAGCCCCATGAGGGGCTCGATTCCAAGACCCTGGGATCATGACCTGAGCAGAAGGCAGACTCTTAATAACTGAGCCACTCAGGCACCCAAAAAAAAAAAAAAAAAAATCCAAGATTCAACAGGTTCTGAGCAATCATGTAACAAAGAGTGCTTTTTAATTCTAAGATAACAATTCCTAAAGCCCTTCAAATCAACAAGAATTTAGGGAAAACAAAACAGCTTGAGTTTTCTTTTCATATCTCCTATACATATCAATGTACTGTTGGGAAAAGGAATACCTATCTACGTTGTAATTCAGGTAAAAACAGATACAAAACACTGGCTAAGCTTTCATTTGGATATATTGCTCTGTGTTTAAAAAGGAAATCAATGTACTAGTTAAATATGCCTAATGATGTGAAGGTGTGTCTTTCTGTTTTTACTCTCATTTTATAGCAAATCCCATATCCATAGAAGATGGTAACCAGAAGTAACTAATATCCATTAAATATCAATTATTTATTTATTAGTACTACCACAAATAAGATGAAAAAGCAGTAACATTAGAATAATCTAAAAAATATAAATATTCTAAAAATTTCATTGAATAATATATCTCAGAATCTAAAGAATTTTACCTATTTCAGGGACCCAGTATCAACTGAAATTGCACATGGGTTGGAGCTTATTTTCCAGTAGCAATGACAACTTTATAAGGAACAGCTATGCTGCCCACCTTCAGTACTTTATAACCAGCAGTGTTCATCTGTGAGATGGTTGGTTTTATATATGTTCCTTAAGTATTACAACAAGTTCATCTTGTCTCTTAGACTAGGCTATCATTTTTGGTTCTTTGGCATCTGATAAAAATTGGATCTTGGGACTTATAGTCTGCACCTTATGAGAGACAACCTTAGATGAACTTGGGCTGGTCAATTTATCCTTTAGCTAACACAATCTATAAAATTGAAAGTGATTTACACTTGCCTTCCCTTATTGTGTACTTCTCATGCTTCTCCATGTACTAGGCTCAGAAAAACATTCAGGTAAATTTAATTCTGAAATGTCTATTGAACAAAAATCTGGTGAAGGACTCCAAAACACAAGCATTCACAGTCAGAATAACATAGCACAAAGGAGGTTACAGATCTTACATAGGTCTCTGCCATAAACATAGCTGACAACAGGGGTATTCCTGCAGCATACAATTTGACAAAGGCATCCTCTCAAGGGCTTTATAATCCTAGGCTAAATAAAACCTAATGAGAGTAATTGTGTTACCCTAGTAAATGACTAATTATCCCTCCAAAATTTTCCTAAACATAAGTCCACTCCCAAGTTCCCGTAGGAAGAATTATCATCCTCCTCAGTACTCACCTTTCGGCATGTAGCTCATTGGAATTGTGATGCATTGTGTTTCTGTTCCTTAAGGCAAAGATCATATCTGTTTCACCTTAGCAAAGCCTACTACTTAAATTTATTACATGAATAAAAGAATGGACAAATGAACTAAAAACAAACTGCTTTGGAAAAATTTGTTCCTACATGCTTTTCACCTTAAGGTACCAAAATATAACATCTTCAAACATCCAAGATATAGAATAGTCATTAAGAATATAGATTTAATTAAAAAAAATCATTAATTTAAGTCTCTAAGTGACCCTCTAAGTTTTTATTCTTATCTTAAGAAACAGACAGGTTATATGATTCAATGGAAGTCAGCTGACATATGTAATATGCACTCAAGAAATCAGTCCTTGTTTAGAAGATATTATAATTAGTACTCACCCATAGCCAGTGACTCCCTTTGACTGAGTTACCAGTAAGGCCCCAACAGTCATATTCAGAACATTCTCTAGTACTCCAGTCTGCTGAGCAGTGATAATCTGGTGAGCCAAATTTTGTAATTTGTTACTTGATAAATATGAAATCAGTCCAGCGCTCTTTATTGTTGGCAGATCACCAATTTCAATGACTATCACTTTTGAGACAGTTTCCACAGTAGTTGGTGGGACACTGTATGAACTCATTTCCATCATGAGAGGTTTACGTTGACCAACTCTGTAATGACTGGCACAACTCACAATTGGGCAATTGCGCTTTCTCTTTGCTTTATTGTCAGCAATGGCCTTTAAGGTTGCTTCATTGCCAGACATCTCATAAATAAATCTGATCTGGTCTTGGCGAACTTGCAAGAAGTCCGTTAGTCTTTCAAGGATAATGATTTCCCAGCCCTTTTCTAGTACTGAAAATGTCACAGTGAGGGCCAAATGAATGGAGACTCCTGAGCGTATTTCAATGGGCTCTGGTCCTTGTAGGACAACATACAAGAGGTTATCCAAGATGCTGAAGTAGTTAGAACCAAGAGACTCATCCAGCAATGAGGAAGTCGATTGAACCAGAATGGGTGGAATGAAACTTTCCCCTATGAAAACACGGGGGCTCTGGAATTCATGGTAGAATATAGCCAAGAGAAGCTTAGAGGCACTTTTGTTTCCCAATAGAAAAAAACGCAACACTTGGGGAGGCTGTTCCACAAAGCAAACCTTGGTGATTTCTCTGGTGGGTAAAATGGAATAGAAAGTAGATACAGATCCTGAAGCAGAACATGGAGTATTGAAATTTACACCACTAAATGTGTCAACAAAATCACGAGTAATGGATACAACTGGATATAACTTCCTCATGGCCCAGGTGGCATCAACATTGTCAAGAATTAAGATCACTTGGTCAGTCTGTTTGCAAATGTAGCCTTGTATCAGGGCTCTGTATGTGCACTTCTGTTCTTCTCTAAATGTACCTATAAAATAAAAGAAAGTAAGTGATATATGAACCACAACTTCTCAAAGATGATTTGCAATCCATCATTCTTAGTATCACCTGTAACCTTATGAAACATTTATTAGACTTTCAAGTGTGCTTAGATACTGAGTATGCAAAGAAGTCTGGGTAAAATATGAAAGGATACATATATTAAATAACAGGATATGTATATTAAATAACATTTATTAATAACAAAAATACATAATATGTATTATATAAAGGTAAAAATGAACATAATAGCTAAGTGAAAAAAATATTTGAATAAGTCATATAATTAAGGAAAGGAATAATCACTAAGGCCTTCATAATGGAAAAAGGATGGGGAGAGGAGGTAATAATATTTAAGTCAATGAAAAGGGAGGTAGATTGAAGGGGCTGGAATGGAAAATTTATGGAGGTGTATTAAAATTGAAGAGGTTTATTGTGAAAGGTTATGAAAGAGTTTGGATGTCAGCCTATATAATTTTCTTGTTCTCTCTTTTCTTTAAACACAAAGAATTAGAAAAAAGTACAAGAAGAAGAAAAAGAAGAAAGTAGTAATTTGGGGAGTATTGTCATTAAATAGAGCACAAGTTGAGGATTATTCAGGATAATCAAGAATTTAGAGAAAAAGCATTATCCATTATTTTTACCATTCTTAGTCCTCCTGTCTATGAAACACAAGCCATTCTTGTTCTAAATCCATAGGGATATTTTAACTTCCAACAAACAGAATCCCATTGATTTAAAATTGATATTCACAAAGTTATCTTGTATTATTTTCAAGATATTTTAATTTTTCTTTAACTTCAAGGTCATCAAATTAGCCTCAGGACTGGAACCAAAAAATAAAATTACTATATTTGGACATGATCTAGCCTCCTCCTATATCCTTCCTTCCATATGATATGTTTAGAAATCTGTGCCAATGCTGTCTATGACATCAATAAATTTAACTACCAAAATGTTGCTGTTGGGAGCAGGCCACATGGTTTACTTGTGCCTCAACAATAATAATAATAACAGTCAAAATTATGAGGGAGATTATAAAATATTTCAAGCTCAATAATAATAAAATTCTAGCATGTCAGAATTTGTTAGATGCAATGAAAACAGTGCTATGAAGGAAAGTTATAATGTTAACTGCTTATATTACAAAAGAAGAGTTGTCTGAAAGTAATAATGTTCTGCCTTACAAATTCAGAAATTAGGCAAAACAAATCCAGAATAAATAGAAGAAATGAAATAATAAATAAAATAGCAGAAATCCATGAAATAGAAAAGAGGTAAAGAAACAAAAAGAGAATGAGTAAACAAAGCTAAAATTTGATGCTTGGAAAATATCAATAAATTGTTTAACCCCTTCACTAGACAGATCAAGATAAAAAGAGAGCACAAATCACCAGTTTCAGGGGTGAAAAAGGTTATTACTACAGATCCTACAGACAAAAATGGACTACTACAAACCACCTCATGCTAACAAATTCAACAACTAAGATGAAATAGACAAGTAGAAAACAGACACAGGATAAAACGGAAAATTCAGATTGTTCTAACTCAAAGAGATAGAATCACCAAATTGAATACTAAGTTATTAATTTAAGTAGAGATTTAGGGACACCTGGGTGGCTGAGTTGGTTGGACGGCTGCCTTTAGCTCAGGTCATGATCCCGGAGTCCGGGGATCGAGTCCCGCATCAGGCTCCCAGCTCCATGGGGAGTCTGCTTCTCCCTTTGACCTTCTCCTTGCTCATGCTCTCTCTCACTGTCTCTCTCTCAAATATAAATAAAATCTTTTAAAAAAATAAAAATAAATTTTAAAAAATAGAGATTTAATTATCAAAATAAAAGAAGGGCTATTTTTACATAACATGTTTTCTCTGTATGGTCATATAATACGGAAACACTAATGTTAAATCAAGAGTTGTTTCCAAAAGCGTGGAACCAGTATGAAGGGAATTAATTCCATGATCTTAACACACATATGCTCTTAGATTCTGATACAACAGTCTTTACTACAAATATGTCCTTTTGAAATGCGATAGTTAGGTGGGCTTCTCTCATAAAAAACCCTGACACTTACCACTTCCCTTTTTCTAAACTTTACCTCTCACTCTCCTTCTTTTAACACATTTTTTTTTTTCCAGCCATGTTGATGTCATGCTGATTAATTGTTCACATTTCATCCAGGTCTATAGATTTCTAATTTTGTTTCTCCTGCTTCTGAATCAGGAGATACAATATCTTTTAAAGTGATCCCTGAAGACTGCTAAATTTTTGGAGCTGTCCCTAAATAAAATAAGCACTCTCTTACTTGATATGATTCTCAATCACTCTGCTACTAAAGATATGTGTTTTGATAAATTATGTAGAATTTATAGGTTTTGGTGCCCTTAAATGGTTATTTTTCAAGGCCAGGAATCATATCTCCTATTTAAACTACCACAGGGATTAAGAGCCTACCACAAACATACTAGATGCTTCTTAATATGTATTAATTGCTTGATGTATCATGTTCTTTGCAAGAATCTTATTTTTACATATTTTTTGAAAGATGTTATTTATTTAATTGACAGAGAGAGAGAGAGTGAGCACACAAGCAGGGAGAGCTGCAGAGGAGAGGGAGAAGCAGACTTCCTGACGTGGGGCTCGATCCCAGGACCCTGGAATCATGACTGATTGAGCTGAAGGCAGACCCTTAACTGACTAAACCACTCAGGGACCCCTAAAATAATTTTTATTTATTCTTCCCAGGTATCTAGTTATAAGATTATTATTCTATAGCTTGAATACATTTTAAACCAACTTCTGACAACAACAACAGAACATACTACAAAAAGTTATTATGAGATCTGCTCCCTGAATTGACTCTAATATATGATAAAGTCCAATACTTTGAGAAATTCATCTATTTCACATGAAACCACAAGATTGAAATTATAACTGATTATATTAGTAAGAATTTTCTTATATTCCTAAATCACATAATTGATTTGTCTATAAAAGGGTTCTATTTTGACAAAACATTTTTTTCTTATCTTAGTCATTAAATAAATACACATGTAGAAAGGTGAGTTTTTATTTATTTCTATTCCTAATGGCAGGTGTCTTCCAAAGCTAAAATAACAAAAGTAGGTGATTTATAATGTTATTCAAATATTCTTTTAAACTAATTTGACATAGGAGCTATACCAGTAGAATGCATACCTTCGAAGTAGTGTAGTATAGAGTTCTTTTCATTCATTCATTTATTCTTACATGTGACTCCCAGAAACTAGTCCACCAAGAAAGCTGGACCCCCAAGCCACTCTACCTGAGGATCCAAAGCTCCTTATTTCACAGTGACATTGGATGGAGCAGAATATGACTAACAAACCATGTTGGAGGCAAGATCTTTTTTTTTTTTTTTTTTTTTTAATTTACTTATTTGATGGAGAGCCAGAGAGAGAGCAAGTACACAAGCAGGGGGAGCAGCAGGCAGAAGGAAAAGCAGACTCCCTGATGCAGGACCCAATTCCAGGACCCTAAGATCAGGACCTGACCTGACCTGGGCTGCTTAACCCACTGAGCCACCCAGGCACTCCTGGAGGCCAGATCTTGAGAGGAAGAATAGAATGAAGGAGGAAAGAAGTGTTTGTATAAGAAAGGGTCGGAGAAATGGTGAATGAGCAAGTTCAAGAAAGCACAACCTGTGTGGAATGCCTGTGTTGCAAACCACAAGTATACCCTGGAGGGTCCAGGACTCACGTCCATGACAAGAAGAAACAAGGTGATAGAGTAGAAGTCATTGTCAAATCTTCATAACTGGTCCTAATTTTGTATGAGTTAGATTATGAATCCTAAAAACCAGGAAGAAGTTCAAAAAACATTTACTGAATGCCTTCTGCATGCTTAACCTGTTAACAGAAAGGAGATTTTGTTACTATGTCACTTTTCTCTTCACTGTTAGGAGTGAGTTGTCTTTTTGTTATTATTAAGCACTGTGATGTGATAAAGATAAAATGCCAGACACATACAGCTATTTAAACATGCAGAAATTATTTACTTATTTAAACTAAATAACCTTTCTTATTTGGTGTAGCTAGTGCAATGTCCATTTCACACATTGTTTCTATTCCTAATGTATTCCTTTTTTGTGTTTTGAAGCTCTGTGTGTGAACATTTTACTATAAAAGGAACATATGCTGGGCACCTGGGTGGCTCAAATGGTTAAGTCTCTGTTTTCCACTTAGGTCACAATCTCCAGGTCCTGGGATCAAGCCCTGCATAGGGCTCCTGGCTGGCTCAACAGGGAGTCTGCTTCTCTTTCTCCCTCTCCCTCTGCCTTCCCCCCTGCATGTGAGCTCTCTCTGTCTCTCTCTCTTAAATGAATAAATAAAGTCTTATAATAAAAAAGGAACACATGTTTTCTGATGTCTGAGACATTTGTTTGAAGACTTACCACTCTGACCTTCATGAAGTCAATAATTAGTATCTCCTAAGTTAAGTAAAAAAAAAAAAAAGTTTCATAAAACATTGGTTATTATAAAATATTATCCCCATGCCTTCCTTCCCAAATCCCCATAAAATGGAAGACATACCCATTTGATCCAACGTAAGTATAAAGAATATTTAAATTACTTCTTTGTTTCAGGTCTTTTTGACAAAATATAAAACAAACAAAACACTTTTTTCTCCAAAATCATATACCCTACAATTCTTGCTCTCTTAGGAATAACACCATAAAAAACCTGTAATAAATAACTATTAATTATATCTTCAGACTGTCCAGCTTATGTGTGTTTTTCTGGCCCACATGTCTCAGAAGTCAGAGCTGAGGTGTCTTTGACAGTAGTGTGAGAATGATGATTAGGATGTGATTGTTCCCACCTCTTTGTAAAGGAAATAAAACTGCAGGGCACTTGTGTGGCTCAGTGGGTTGAGCCTCTGCCTTCGGCTCGGGTCATGGTCTCAGGTTCCTGGGATCGAGCCCCACATCGGGCTTCACATCGGGCTTCCTGCTCAGCAGGGAGCCTGCTTCCTCCTCTCTCTCTGCCTGCCTCTCTGCCTACTTGTGATCTCTCTCTCTCTCTCTCTCTCTCTGTCAAATAAATAAATAAAATCTTTAACAACAAAAAAAAAAAGGAGATAAAACTGCATACAAGTAACCCACTGGGAAAAGAAATTATTTACATGGTGTACACGTTATTATAGTTAACTAGAAAATTCTTCTTTATAAAGGAAGTTAAAACACACAAAACCAAGACCAAAATAATTCCACTAAAGCAATATACAGTCATCTCTGACTGAACAGGTTTACTTCTAGCATGAATTTCTACTTTAGAATTTTGACAATAAGAATTCTTTTTTTTTCTCTGCCTTTTTTTCCCAATTTATTTATTTTCAGAAAAACAGTATTCATTATTTTTTTCACCACACCCAGTGCTCCATGCAAGCCGTGCCCTCTATAATACCCACCACCTGGTACCCCAACCTCCCACCCCCCCGCCACTTCAAACCCCTCAGATTGTTTTTCAGAGTCCATATAAAGGAAGTGCCCTACGTGAGCTGAAAAGTAGGTTCTTTTAAAATAATTAATACCTAATTTTATTGAAGTACTTTGGTCTGGCACTCAAGATGAGATCATGAAAAGCAGCTAGAGCATAACTATGATAATTCAGAATCTTATAATGTGTAATAGGAAACCAAAGTCAGATCGTTACATTTAGACAATAGCTAAAATTCTGCAGGTAAGAGAGAATCCATAAAAAGGGAGAGACTGGTATTGCGGGAAATGGGTGAAGGACAGAGTAAACTCCGTGAGGGGCTAAGGGAGAATGAAGTCCAGAGCTTTCACAAATGGGTGGACTATGATGGTTCAAAAGACTCCATGTCTCCTGGAGTAGGAAGGACAGAAAGTGTGCAGGTAGGTCAAGGTGCCTTCAGTCATCTGCTGGGACATGTGAGGCAAAACAAGGTCATCCACTGGAAGTCAGGCGTGAGGATATATGCTGGCGGCTGGAATGTAGGGAGAGATGATGGGTGGAATGTTTGCAGATTGATGAAATGGTGGGAAACTGTCATTGTGCAAGGGGAGTGAACCCAGTCTCTCAGATTTTAGTGCTTATACAACCTTGGGGAACCATTCTGTAAAAGTAAATATAAACCTGTGAATTCAAAATGAGTAACTATTAGTTAAAATGAGAAAAAAGTCACAACACAGTTATAAATGTAAACCTTATAAATACCATAAACATGATAAAATCTATGGAAAATTAATACTGTGAATTAGGTACCCAACATACCACTGTATGCTTTTTTAAAAAATTTCTTCTTGTATGCTTTTGTGTTGCTTTTTTATATGACAACAATGTTGTAATATTTTCTACAGGGGGGGATGGAAAGGTGATTCAGTCTTGCCTTTAACCTGGATGACTGACATTTATTTTCTAACACTGGTAGTTTAGAAAAGTTCCTTTTAGCTTCACAACTTGTGATTGGTAACATATAAATGTTCAGGACTGTCAAATGTGGGAAATTTCTTACAAAGTCTTCCTCATGTATGAGCTGTAATATTTGAATAAATTTTATAGAGTAACTTCTGTGGAAAAGTCAACCAAAAACCTACTTCTCTACTTCTTATTACCTTTGCATGCCCTAAGATACATTCACAACATGTGAGACCTAGTGTCTGGCTCCTGTGTGTCACAGCATGGGTGAGATGACATAAATGGCTAGTAGGAACTTTCATTAGAAGTGATCTTGTACCACAAAAACCACACCCTCTTAAACTCATATCAAATGCATGTCCAGCTCAACTCCCCCTTAGCCAGATCTTTAAAATGCTGTGTCCATTGCCACCCATCCCCACAGCACTTATGATGAAGGAGAATTTAGAGCAAGAAGAGGGTTGTTATCTTAAATTTTGGTTAAAGTGTCTCCAATTTGCAAATTTTACAAAAACATAGGGCCATGCAAACACACTGCTGGCATTTCTTCTGGAATCTTGGAAGTGGCCTGTGTAAGCAAGAACCTCAACTCCATCACCTTCACAGTAAGTCAGCCTGGGTTGCAGTGAGAGGATGAATAGATGTCTTGGCTATAGTAAGATGTCATGGGAAGACAGAAGACAAAATGGCTGGGTTCATTGAACCTTAGGTTTTTGTCTATGACTGGGACAAAAGGGCAGAGTGTCATAGCTACTAAAGATATTTTCAAAGAGCCAATTGTAATGAAGCATAGCATATCTCAGCTGCATAAGGAGGAAATGATGGAAAGGACCCTTAACTAAGTGAGCTGGAAAGACATGAACCTTGGTCTTTGAGTAGGATACTTGAGTTTGTGATTTTGAAAGTTGGTGGTGATGTGATTCACATGCTCTATGTCATATCTGTTAAGGAAAGCACCACCTTTTTAAGGAAAAGTTACTTGGAAAAAATGATGGCAGAGTTAGAACGGAGAAGGAAACTGTGAAATAGTTTCAGTGTCTTTCAGGGGATGAAAAGCAGTGCTTACTATGTCAACATAAAACACATCAAGTAGAGAGAGCAGGTCATGAGTCTAATGTCACCAGCCTCAGAGAAGCAGTAGCTTTTCCTTAATAGATATGACATAGAGCATGTGAATAACATTGAAATGGAGAAGAACTGAAGATGAAGAAGAAGGTTTGAAGGTGTGACAATAGATAGGCTTGAGGTAAAAGTGTTCCAGAACACTCTATGAAAATAGACAGTAGTTTCCTGATTCTAATTTAAGAGTTCCACACAGAATCAGGAGCAAGATTTGGGGAAAGAGTGTCAAAGCTTGAGTGAACCCATGAATAACCAGACAAGAGATGCATATTCTGGAGATGTAGATGGTGGACTTGCGGTGGTGATTTCAGGAAGCAGTGACGGTAACCAAAATATGCTATACCCTTATACTCTCTAATATGGTATAGAAGTTGGACACTATCAGAGGCATCCTATGGATTTCACAGCTTATTGTGGGGGGCATGGCTGTGGTTACTGCTTACATTGGTCTTAGGTGGACAGATGGTGACCATTCACGGTTGTTGCAACCAATATAAAATAGTTGCTTAGGAGAGCTTCAGGTATAGAAATATCTGACAACAAATCCACAGACTAATGGAAGTGGTAACTGGAAGGGGGACAGTATGGGATAAGGACTAGAAATCAGAGGAAGATGTCCTCAAGCCATCAGATTGGTGGTTCTTCTTTCCTTATTTCTTTCCTTCCTTCTTTTTTCCTCCCTTCCATCCTTCCCCCTTCCCTAACCTCCTTTACTTAAAACTTCTTCATGGCAAGTTTAATTATCCCTACTTCATAGGTAGAAAACTGACTCACAATTTCAACTCACACAATTACTTAGTAATGAGGAAAGGGGGGAAGCAAAAAGCAACATAATCCAAATAACTTCACTTTGAGTTGTAGTCAGCTACAATGGGTAATACCGGCAGAGAAGTGCCATGGTCCTCAGGAGTTCTCCCTACAAAGTCCAGCAAAAGCAACTCAGGGAGGGGTTTTGGGTTATTTGCAGTTATTTGTCAAATCATACATTTGGTAAGAGTCTGCTTGCTTTTTTATATCACTTGGCCTTCTTAATATTTTAGCATCCTCTCCCAGAAGTCTAAACACATAGCTACACGATTAATAAAGGCACCAATCTAAAGATTATCAGCAAGTAACATTGATTATTCCATTTTATAGCAAAACTTAGAGTCTTAGTATTCATAAATAAGAAATATTATTTTTATTTCTCCAGCACTTAACAGTGACTAAGAGACAGGGTGGTTTATCATTATCTTTCCATCCACTCTCCTATGTCATCTCCAGAGTAATCAGTTCTAGCATTTTCATTTTGATGGGAGGCAAAAATAAAGCACATGTAGGCAATGCAAGAGGGTTCCAGAGCAGCTAAATAACGTGGTTCTTAGTTGTGCGAGAGGACACACACTACTTAAGAGAGGAGTGTGAACATGGCCAGCAGACGTCATCATCGACTGTCCTGGCCACAGCTGGCAGAAGCCCATGGTGACAGTCTAGCTTCCTTTCGAAACAGTGTTCCATCTTTTCTTCCTGTGGATTTCTTTCCCTCTTGCTTCTCTCAGTTGGGGAAGATTTAGTTTTGAGTAATGATTATCTTTCTCACTTGTTTCTGTCTTTTCTTTTTCCCACTTCTCCAAAAGGCCTTATCTGCCAGTCACAATTTTTGTGGTCTGCAATTCTGATCACTTTTAAATGAAACCCATGCTGGCTTTGGTAATCATAATGTCATTTACAATTTACCACTAAACACGTTTATTCAGTTAGTAGCACACTGGAGAAAGAGAACTCCATATGAACTCACCGTGAAAGGCCTAATCTGATTATTTCCTCATGAAAATCCAGGCAGGGGTGCTTGTAAGAGGGGCTGAGAAGAGAAGGGGGAAAAAAGCAAGGTCTGGCCACAGCTGACTTTCATAATCAATGTGAAGAGATAAGTGACACAGCCTGTCAGGACCGGCCGCCCAGTCACCCCAGGGCATTCCTCTCAAACAGGCAAGAGTGGACAGGACTTAATAAATGCTGAGTGACCAGTAAGTATTGGCTTGGCATATGCTATTGCATTCAAGATGGACAAGCACAGTGATAAAGTCCAGAAGCTCTTCTCTAAGTGGGGGAAATTAGATTAAGCAGGTTGTATTTGTGTGTGCATGTGTGCACATGAACATTTGCTTTGTGTATACTTTAACATCCTAGAATATCCCAGACATACAATATGCTCCATCCACCTTTCCCTTGACCGGAAACCGCAGACCTAAAAGCTAAGAAAGGAAGTGAATTAGGTATGTCTGGTGAAGGAGGAGAAAAAGGAGAAGGTGTGTATGCGTGTGAGTGTGTATATGTATACTCAGGTTGCTTCCAGGGTTCTAACAAATATTAACTTTGTGTCAATATTTGTCCTTCCTGTCGTGAAATGAGGATTTTCCACCTCATTTCACATTTGAAAAGAAAATATGCCAAAGGGGTCGTCTTTGCTTGGAAAAAAAAATTAAAAGAAAAAGGAAAAAAAGAACCAACTTCTATCCTTTATTTAGAAAAATGGGTCAGGAGGAAGGAAAAAAGGTATTTTTAAAATAAATGTTTTGACTCAAAGGCACACAGAATCCTTCCATCTTCCCCTTTCAACAAAAGGGAAAAATTTATATGTTTAAAATTGAATGAAATACATCAACATTAATGATTTTTTTTCCTTGAGGTTAACATCACCATTTCCCTCAATAATTTTTTTAGCCATTTTGTGATAGATTTCCCAATTCATGGTACAGTAAAGCATAGGAGATTTTGACAAAAACAAAATATATAATCATTCTCTTATTTTCACAAAATGAAAGGAAATCATTTACAATTCTTTTCTGTCAAACAACATTTACACCTCATTATTTCTAATTTAACAAATATAAATGGCCACAGATCAAATAAAATGTAGACAGGTTGAATTTATCCCCATTTATAGATGTTGTTGTAGACCCTCAGGCTATGAAGAGTGAGACTCCAAAATCTCAAAGCTGTGTTCCTAAATATACAAAGAGAGTAACTGAAATCTTGGAAAGAAATATTAAAGAAAACTTCTTGGCCATACTAGAAATAATAGACAAAAACTGTCCACTTTCTTAGACTGAGGAATTCTAGCTAAGAGGTCTTTTTTGTAAACTTCAAAAATAATGGTTGTGTGTTATATCTGTAAGGTGACTTGAGAAGGATGTTCTTAGGTGGCATAGGTTCAGTGTGGATGACAAAAAACACAGTTTTGCTAACTTGTCTAACTTGTCTAGAGGTCTGTAAATTCTGCTGAGAGATCACAATATGATAGTACTAGTCATTATAAAAGAGATAAGATAGATAGGCTTATACATACACTCACATACACAGATGGCATTACAAGATAATGTAATTTGGGAAATTGAAAAGTTCATTAAATTGAAAAATTAATGTATTCAAAGTTCAGCCCTGGGAGCTTCAAAATTAAGGTATTTCCAGCTTGACTTTCATAATTCATTGAACAGTGGTGTTTAGGAGCATAGTCTCTTCTGGCATCATTCTTACTGAAAAAGACCGCACTCTTACAGCTGGTGATTGGCAGGGTGCAGTGGCTTCCAGTGCATGGGAGTCATGAGGGGGTGGAAAAGAGAAGTCCCAAGTGTGGAGACAGTGGTATAGAACCCAAGATACCACGCAAGAGCAGAAAGCGGCAAGATGAGAAGTACACACTTCTGAAAGCATGGACTTCAGGGGCTCTAGATTATAGGATTTGCTACAATTTCATGAGAAATCTCACCAAAGTTCTTGAACTTGGGTCTATTTTGGACAGGAATACATTTCCAACCCAATCTGAGAGAAATGGAACACTATATAAAACCAACCATCACATGAAGCAGGATGCCTGGAAGGCCTTCTGTGGAAGGTCTTTCTGTCTTGACTAAGTTCTCTTGATGAGTATTTCCAAATATTTGTTTCCTTTTTAGAGAAGTGTTAACTTTGAGGGGAAAAAATGATCGGGAGAGGAAAGTGATAAAATAACAATGAAGTTGAGGGAAGAGCATCAGATACGTATCATATAGACCCTTCTTCTGAATCAAACTATTTTTGTTTTATTCAAATAAAAAAACACATATTTTTATGGAAAAAGTCTATTCAAACAAATGCCAGAAGACTATGTTTGTATTCTTTTACTATGTTGAAATATCATCTATATTTTTCTTAAAAGAAGTAGCTTAGAAAATGTTTTTATGTTTCTATTATTTTGTTGATTATGGTTTTCCCTGTGAACACCAATGGGTATGGTCTCAATTATGACTTTTATTCTCTGACTACTACATTGAAAGCAGCCAAAGCAAATGCAAGTTCAGGAAGTACAGCTTGGCGGGTAAGAGATCAGGTTTTCTAGCCAGAGAGATTTGCATTGCACTTTCTACCTGCAAAACCATGGGCAAATTATTTATCCTCTCTCTCTGATCCAGTTAACTCATTTGTAAAAGGGATTGAAAAGCTGATGGACAGAGTTACATGAAGTGACGTATGTACAGAATCGGGAACAAACTTGTGCTAATAAATATAAGTTGCTACATTAGCCATAATCAAAAAAGGAGTAGTTTTTAAGATACTTTGCACTCTTCTTTTGCCTTTTTGGCACCATCGTCCTCTCAAATCAATAACATTTACCTTGTAGTCTGAAACAGCACCTGTTAAGTGTTGCAAGCATTCATAATTAACAGTGTTAAAAGAGACAAGTTACAGGTGAAGAAAATGCTACAATGTAGACATCCTGTCTATGATTTTAGAAAATATGTGCAAGAAAGAAACACACACACACACACACACACACACACACGTCTATAAGCAGGATGTATATTTTTTCCACAATCAAGAAATCAATATAAACTTCCAAAATTCAAGATGGTTTCAACCCTTTCATCTAATCTCAACATTCCCCCTCATTCCTTTGGTAATACTCTCCACCCCACTCCCCCTTTCTCTCCACCTTCCTATTTCCTTTTTGCTAGCAAACGTTGTCTTCCATCTTTGACTACGGTGAAGTTCCTGGGTTAGATTAAAGGCAGGGCAGCCAACAGCCTTCTTTACAAATACAATCTGAGCATGCTCCTTCCCCAGAATGATAAACTTATCACCTCTCCAGCCCTCAGTTGGAAGCTGCAGCAGTAATTCTGTTGGATGCCAGAACTAAAATGAATGTGACTAGGCCATGCCCAGCTCTGAGCTGTGGTCGTAATGAGATTTGAATGGGAAGCCCCGGACACAATAAATCTGCGCCATATGTGACCATTTCCTGTGTCAGTTCCTTTCTCATAACCAGTGGAGACTTTTTTTTTTCCCTCTCATGACCCCACACCATGACTCTGAAATCTTTCATGGCTGCTTATGGGCCTCGGGCTTTTTACAGCAGTTGTATAAATAAATGAATTTGACAGCAAACATCATAACAGTTAGCAGTAATGTGTGTTCGCCACAAGTGCCTATACTACTCACTGGAGAAATGGCAGAGGAAACAGCTTGTTTTGTTACCTAAACAAAAGTAGTTTCGTTTGACAAGTGGTGAAAGAATTAGTCAAATAAACTTGAAATCCACTAGGACTGTTTTTGCCAACTCTCCCTGCCAGTGAAATGTTCCCAGCTCCTCAATGCCCATGACTCACAAGAGATAAATTTCCCTCTTTTATTCTGAGATAAAGATCTGGGCTGGGAATACAAAACCTTTGCCTGATATTTTATATTCATCTTCTTCGCAGGGCAAGAATGTCATGTAGGGAAACTCAGGTAGGGCAAAGAGTTTCCAAAGGAACTTGTGGCAGAAAGGCCAAGGAAGGCAATTTGGGGGAAAGGAGGAGGTTGGTGACAATAATGACCCACCCCATTGATTACTTGGGGACTGGGGACGGCAAACTGAAGCTTATGAGGGCTTCCTTCTCTTTCATGTTTCCTTTATTCGAGAAAGGAAACTTTCTACATCAGACAGTTGCTGAAAGAAAGGTAGTTAGCATCTTTCCTTATCTCCACACCCCCAGAACATAAGTGCTGTTGTCTGTATTGGGGCAGTCTGTGGTCAATTTAGATAAGCACCAAAAAAGCATAGATTTTGCTCAGTTACATGGATTAGTTGTTTATAAGTCCTTACCTTTTTTCTGCTCCTCTACGGGAATCTCAGTAACAACTCCATTATTCTAGCTGTGAAAGAAAGATGTTATAGGTCCATGGTTGTTCCTATGGACTCTGGTCCAAACTGCCTAGGTTTAAATCCTAGCTCTGATACTTACTCTCTGTATGATTTTAGGCAAGCCACTTATCTTCACTGTGCCTCAATTTCCACTTGTGCAAAGTGGGAAGAAAAATGGTATGGTACGAAGCCATAAGGTTGTTATAAAATTAAGTGTATTTTAAAGGGCTTAGGAATATAAATGATAAATGAGGACATTATGTTAAGTAAAATAAGTCAGTCTAAAAAAATAATTACTGCATGATAATATTTAAAAGAGGTGTTTACAAGACTCAAATTCATAAAAGCAGAGAATAGAATGATGTTTGCCAGAGGCTAAGGAGAAAGGGAAAAAAGGCTCACAAAGTGGCTGGGACTTAATAAGTATTGCTGTTGTCATTAGTATTATTCCGAACAAAGAAACTTGGATAACAGCCTATTTGAAAACACTAGAGCTCTTCTCTAGGATGCCTTGCTATTAGCAGCTGATCTGGGAAATAAAATTTAAAACCTGTGTGGGGAAACCATAATAGCATTTTCACCAAAGTCAATTACAATTACTTACAAGATATAGTACATCGTCAATAAAAATATCATCTGGACCTTGAAAATATTTTTTTAGATGAAGATTATTTTCACTCTTTTGAAAGTAATATTCTTTGTCATGGTCAAGTAACCATTGCCTCTAGTATCTTCTCATATTCAAAAGAAGTATCACTATTTGGGGGAGTCGAGAGCCATCCCCAACTAACAGATCTTAGAGTCTATGTTCTGCTCTCTGTTTTTATCTCTTTAAAATTTCTTTTAATAAATAGATATTTCAATCTATTGAGTCTACTATTTATACAATAAATTCCTAATGTCTGTTTTAACAGACATTTGACTGACAGTTTAAGTGGTTAAACATACATTTTTTTCTATATCTAGTCAACTATTTCTACAGAGAAAGTCAGAAATGTAAATGAATTGAATTGTGTGAAATTAAACAGATTCTTTAAGTTGTGCTCTTAGAGCAGCTCCTAAAAATAGAAAGAAGTGTGTCAACCAAAACTAAGGAACCATTTGACTTTATAAGACAATAAAGAACCAGGAGGGGGCAAAAATGGGGTTGGCTGTGATTTAGAAGGGTGGTTTTGCTCGAAAACCAAATACAGAAAGTGACACCATCCCGTGGTAAAATAGGCTTAAGGGAGACTCAATATATAGTAAAACAAACTGAAAACCCCATCTCGTCATTGTTCCTGGTGTACAGGCTCTAATGCTACATCTAGGAAATGTCTCCAAAGTCAGTCTGTGAGAAAATGACTGTGCCCTTCACTATGAGGAATGTCATCTGACAAAACCCCTCCCTCTCTATGTCCCAATCCTTTCCCAGGGTCTGCTCCTAGGATGCATATCCTAGTTCACCATCAGAGTTGCGAATGTGAAGATTTCATGCAATGGATAGCTCCAGCTCTTCACACCCTGTACGGCCATCAAGGCTGAATAAACACAGCTGAGCAGTGTCCTTTCTGTTTGACTGGTCACTCCTGGTGCCTCTTAAATAACAAAGGAACACCATGACCTTGCAAAGTCTGTTTTGTTGAGTTAAAGAGAAAACTGAGGGAGCAAAGAAATTGTAAAAGAGCGGTAGCTTCATCAAACATTGTGGAGCTATGGATATAACCTGTCAAGCCTTTCTACATCATTTTCTGGGTACGTGTGTGAATACCTATACAGGCTGAGGTGATCTCAGGAAGTGAAAGGCTTGTACTTCCCCATCCTCTTATGGTTGAGTAGAATCATTAGTCATCAATTATTGAGCAGAGGTAACAAGTGTCTTTTTTAAGATATTAAAGTTAATTGAAAGAGCTGACAAAATATAAGCCATAGGCCAAATCCAGCCCACTGGCTGCTGTGAATAAAGTTTTATTGAAACACAGCCCATAGTCATTTGTTTACATAGTATACGCTACTGTAAACTGCACTTTGGTATCGCAATAGCAGAGTTGAGTAACTGAGACAGAAACTCTATGGACTTGAAGTTGAAGCTGGATATATTTACTGTCTGGCCCTCTATAGAAAATGTCAACACCTGCTCTAAAAGTTCAAAGTTTGTCTCTGAGGCTGTGAGCACCAAAGTACAAGATGGAGACTTATCTCTCAGCCTGGGTCCCTGCCAAAGACAGACAAGAAGAGTAGGCAAGAAACAGACCTTTGTTGTTTTACAGTATTGAGATTTCCAAGTTTTGCATTATGGCATCTTAACCTAGCCTACTCTGATGGATACAGCATCTTTCCTTTTGTGTATCTTTCTCTACACATACATAATATATCCTGCTTTAGGGAAGGGAACAAAAAGCATAAAAGGACTTTAATTCCCTTCCTCCCTCCCTCCTTCCTTCCTCCCTTCCTTTCCTTTCCCTTCCCTTCCTTTCCTTTCCTTTCCTTTCCTTTCCTTTCCTTTCCTTTCCTTTCCCTCCCCTTCCCTCCCCTTCCCTTTCCTTTCCCTTCCCTTCCCTTTCCCTTCTCTTCCCTTCCCTTTCTTCCTTTCCTTCCTTCCTTCCTTCCTTCCATCCTTCCTTCCTCTCTTTCTCTTCTTTCTATCTGTGTTTCCTTTTCTTTCCTTTCCTTTTCTTTTCTTTCCTTTCCTTTTCTTTTCCTCAAGATACAGGATTAGGACATGAAATGTTTGAGTTCTCATTCAATATTTGGACTGGAATTTTGCCCTTTCTAAACATAAATTTTATTCACACAGTTTATCTCAATATTTGCTTCATCTAATACCTGAACTTGTCTCACAGATCTCTACAAACCTACCTTTTTTGCCATGTAAAGATGACATTTCCTCAATATATTGTGCACAGAAGTTTACTGAAGTAATTAAGGTAAAAGATTTCTGCAAGCCCAGAAGAGACATGCTGAAGTCTTTCAGAATGAGTTCTTATGTTTGGGCTTTGGCAGTTCTAAAAAAACACATACAGCTGTCTCTACTTGCTCTTTTGCTATGTCCAGATCTTCTCCTTTGGAGGAGAAAAAAAATGGTCCATTTTTTTGGCAGAAAATAGCACGTCTCTTTCAGCCTCACAGAAAGGCAAGTTGACTGGACAGTCTGCCACTGATACGATTTTTGGAAGGAGGAAGTGATGGAGGACATCATGAGTGCATCGTGTTCCTGGTGAGCCATTAAAGAAAAAGCCAAGGGGTATCTTTTCAAGATTAGTGCTGTGATCTAACGGACAGGGACACAGTTTGAAGATGGCAATTCCAATGTATTTTCTTCCTACTACTAATGACCATGGGCAACAGACCACCATGCACCTCAGTTTCTTTATCATATGATACAAAGCAATATACATGGATATTTACCTATAAAGAGATTGCATAAAAGTTAACTGCACTAATGTCTATGAAATACAGCAAGGGAAAGAGAATTGAAGGAGGAGGCAGTCACCCAAGCAATCTGCTCATGGAGGCCAATACCTGCAAGCCAGGAAGGAGCATGGATGGCAAGCATGATCAAGCTAACCAGGCATCATTCAGTCATTTGAACAAATGATTTATTAAGATTTTTACAAATAAGTTATTGAGCCAGGGGATCCCAGGGATGCTAATTCCACATCATCTTTCAAATTCAATGGCTCCCCTTAAAAACTGGTACAATGCAATTCAGCAAGGTGAAGGGGTTTTAAAGATATTTTGAAACTCAACTTGGAGGACAAAACATAGCTAGACTACTGAGATGCAAAACAGGCACCAAACTTCCAGACAAATGGCTTAATTGTGGCCAGGGCTCTACGAACTAGAGGCAAAGTAGTGTTATAAGAACAGGTACTGCAAAATACATCTGTAGATGCCGGCCAAACATTACCTACAGATTTGACATGAGAAAAAGAACTGATGAGCAAAATTTTAGTTCTACTCAACTATATATAAGATTTAAAAATTATTAACAGTTTGTGCTATGTTTACATGTGCTATGTAGGGATACTTCAAGATGAACTCTTTAATTTGGATAAAGTCTGGTATAGAATCAGGAAATCCATAGTCATTCTATGTATTAACTTAACTTCTTGAATCTTTGTAAATTCTGGGGGAAGGGGAGAGTGATGAGAGAAAACAGGAAATGAGTATCATTTTCTAGCTTCTTCATTGTATAGTTCTGCCATTTTTAGCACTGATTCAACTCTATATTTTGAGCACTTATCATTATCCTGATAGTGATCTAGACCCTAGAAATATGTAGCTAAAAATAAAAGAAGAGTCACAATGCTTGCCTTCCTGGAACTTATGTAGAGTCAAGTTTCTAGTTTAAAAATATGCCTTCTTTTTCAGAGTGAAACTCCTGAGCAATCTGAGTACAAATATCTGCCTTACTCATCTTGGCAACTTTTGCTCTGGTCCCAGTGCCTCAGACAGTCAGAGGGAAGAAACATCAAAATTCTGTGTGTCCTCTACACCAAGTACTACAAGAGTCACTCAATGTGTCTCATTTTACTGAGTCATCATTCCAAGCTGAGAAGTACATTTTTATCACCTCCTTTTTCCAGATAAGGAAACTGGACTTGCAGCTGGTTATGGAGGACCCCAAAATGGCAGAGGCAGACCTGAAGCAGCCTAGATCCCTGAGTCACCACCAGGAGCACAGCTGCCACAAAAGCCACTCAGTCTTCTTTAGGCTGAGATTGGGGTGGGGGGGAGTTGTCCTTTTTTTTGAACAATTGAGATTTGAGGGTTATCTGCTAACTGGAGTTAGTTACTCTATCATACAATATCTATGTTTTATATCAGCAAATGAAATTGAGTAAGTACACAGACATGAAGAACAAACAAGGCTATGGTCCAAGTTGGTTTAGAAGCAGTATCAAAAGGAAAGGCTGAATGCCCTTTCTAACCTATACTATACCTACCATTTAACTAGAGGCTCCATTTAGGGACACCTGGGTGCTCTGTTGGTTAAGCATCTGCCTTTGGCTCAGATCATGATCCTGGGGTCCTGTGATCAAGCCCCGCATTGGGCTCCCTACTCAGCAGAAAGTCTGCTTCTCTCTCTGTCCCTTACCATGCTTGTGTGCTCTCCCTCAAATAAAAAAAAATTAAAAATGGAGGCTCCCTTTAGTGAAAGTGTTGCTCTCTCGGAAGTTCACTGAGAACTGGCTACAGATGAATTTGCCCTCTAGGTGATCTCTGCTCAGTGTCCAGCTCAAAACAAATTGGGGGGCCCTTAAAGACAGCTAAAAATTCAGTTTCACTAAGATCTGGAATACAAGAACGCAAGCAGCATACTGCATGTCAACAAAGTCAGAAACTACAATCAAAGGGCAGGTGCATACTTATAATTCCTTAGGGATAGCTCATGTGCTTCCAATTGTACCTGATCTGTGTCAAAGGCCAATTTGCATCCAGTAAAATACAATAAGTTAGTTATATGAGCATTATGTTTACAGAAATTCATACTTTAGGTCAAAAGCAAAATCAGACCATATCCACCATTGGGGAGTTTATCATTCCACCAACTACAAAATTCTTTTTGCTTGGAATCAAGGCTGATTTCTTCTGTAATAGAGAATTTTCCAGATAAAACTAGCCACTGGTCTTTCAAGAATGGTTTTATAGGTTAATAGGAGCTGCCTCCTGAGAAAAACTACACCCATAATGCATCTGGCCAGTTCTTTGATGCCATTCAAATTATTAGGGGTAAGAGTGGGAGAATTCCTTCCCTGTCCTCTGAGACGATCATTTTATGCCCCAAAGCTTCAACCTCATTATTCTTATCTTAGGGCATAATTACAATGTTATTATTGGTCATAAAATTAACCAGATTTTCCTCTCTTTTCTTTTCCTCTTCAGCATTTGACTCCCTGACCTCCCCCAACAGAAAAGTCTATGGACTGATTATATGCTAAGTGTAGAAGTATTTCCTTTTATTTGTTTAAAAATTTCCCACTGTTAATTTCATTGAGAGCATACTTGTTCTCATATGAAACGAGGTAAAGAAAAAATACAAGGATTTTTACCACTCTTGTAAAATGTGAACATTTTTATTCCTATATCTCAATGCTTTTGAGACTGTTCATTTTTGTTACTTTATGTTCCAGAAATCCTGCTCTCCATTTACATCAACCTGTGGGTACATGGTTCAACTTACAACTTGAGATCCTTGAGATCCTTTGCCAATTGCCCCCCTTGTACTCTGTGCAGACTTCAGAGTAACTTCTTTGTCCTAGCTAACCAAAATAGCAGAAACAATTTACTTCTAGTGCTGGTGCCTGTCTGTGGTAGTGGCTGCTACAGTAATGTCTTAGGAAAGATTACAAAACCATATAAGGACTCAGTAGGAAAGTGCTATGTGAAATTAGCAGTCTACTGGGGTGAGGAGTGGTATATACAGTGGAGTCTTAACAAAACTTGCTGTCAGGACAAACACCACTGTATCTGTTATACAAATACCTCTTATGTATTATGTGAGCTTTCCGTGTTCACATATCCAAATTCTATGCATAGTCCATTATCCAGATTTCTACCCAAATTCCATCACCAATCCACATCTGATATTTTTTAAGCTCCTTTTAAATTTATTTATTTTTATTATTTTTTTAAAGTATTTTATTTATTTGAGAGAGAGAGAGAGAGAGCGAGCGCCCGAATTGGAGAGGGAGGGGCAAAGGGAGAGGAAGAGAGAGAACCTTAAGCAGGCTCCATGCCCAGCATGTGATCCCAACATAGGGCTTGATCTCATATCCCTGAGATTATGACCAGCCCCGAAATCAAGAGTTGGATGCTTAACTGACTGAGCCACAGAAGCTCCCCAAAGGTGTATATTTAAAATCTGTAAGGAAATAAATATAAAATGCTTTCCAAATAAAAATGCTTTCCAAGATGTACTGCCTATCTAGGTTGCCATATGTCTCTCAAGTGTCAGATATGAACTTACGTTTTCTCAGACACTCCATTTTCCCTTCATTTTCAGAAAAGTTGATGCTCTTAGCTTCCTAAAATCCTAGTACCACAAATGAACATATAAGCTATCTCATTGCACAAAGTGAATGAGAAGGAGAGAGACAAACAGAAGCAAGGTAGAAACAGATGATAGTTTTCCCAAAACTTCCTCCATAGAGAGGAATGAATTAAACATGAGGCAAGAAAGTAACTAAGTTTGGTGCAGGATTTCATCAGATTGTCTGAATTGCAACAATAAGATAAAAGGAGGAGAAAACTTTACATTTGTATTGTACCTTTTAATACCCAAATAATTATAACTCCTGCTATTATATGCAAATATAGATCTCTTTAAGTAACAGATACATTGTATGCATTACATGTTTTTCAAATGAAGAGGCTGATGCTCAGAGACGTTAAATAACCATAGACACCTATCTACTCAGTGGCAGAGTGAGCATCTGAAGTCATATTTTAGTTGCCATTCCATGTACTTTGCCACCATTCTACCTACCATCATTTGCCCTTCACGACAGCTATAAAAGATAGATACAGGAAAGTATTTCCCTTTGCCTGATGAAAAAACTGAGTTTCAGATAGTTTAGTACTTGCCAAAGATAGTGAATTGATCAGATATACTATTCTGATAGCTTAGTCCAATAATCTTGCCACAACCTGATGGTCTTTGTGTTGGCTATAAAACTAATGTTTTACCCAATAGTCACCCAAAGCCACACAAATAGTGGGTGAACTTAAGAATGAAAAAATCAACTTGATTCTTCATCTCCAAAGTGACCCTGAAATTATTTTTGTATTTTCAAACATGTACATTAATACTCAAAACATTTTTAATTAGAACATAGAGGGTAACTGAACTATCAGACTAAATTCTATAAATAGTATTGCCTTGAGGTCCATCCACTTGAATTAACCAAAAAGCACCACTAATTAACTAGACTTAAGCAAGGGCTGGTGTTAGGCAATGTGACCTTTTTATGTCACATATCAGCGGGATTACATTTTTCTCTCTGATATACAAGTCATTGGTCACAGAAGGCTGCCAGGATTTGACACCATAGATTTATCTGATGAAGTGTGTAGGAAGTGTGTATATTGGTTTGTTAATTTCCAAGCACTATCTAGAGTCATTTTGTAATAGTGTGTCCTCCTTTACAGTGTTTTAAGTATATAACTGTAGAGTTAATTAAACACAGCCCCATATAGAAAAAGGGAGGATTGGGTTCTACTACCACTTTTACCAAAATCCACTGTTCTTTTTTTTTTTTAAGATTTTATTTATTTATTTGAGAGAGAGAGTAGGAGGGAGCATGCATGATTGAGGAGATAGCAGAGGGAGGGGAAAAGAAAGAATCCAAGCAGACTCCAGGCTGAGCACAGAGCCCAATGTGGGGCTTGATCTCAGGATCCTGAGATCATAACCTGAACCAAAATCTGAACCAAAATCAAGAGTTTCCAGCTTAACCAACTGAGCCTCCCTGGGCATACCTCCCTCCCCCAAATCCACTATTCTTAAATAAATAAGTTGCCTTAGTTTTCAGAACTTCAAACTTACCATCTAAATCTATTTAGATTAGACTAAATAAGTTATCATCAAGATCCAATTCAACATTCAGCATGAAAATGATTTTATCACTTAGAAATCATGCCATTAGTCCCCACTCTAATTCCTGGACCCTGGCCCTTTCATTTCTCCAACTCTGCCATCTTAAAAAGAAAACTCATCTCTCCAATACAACCTTCTGCTTTTTGATTTTAAAAAAGTTTGTATTTGTATATGTTCCTGCTCTATCTGTTCTCTTACTTCACTGATACTTGAGTCTTAGTCCACCAGCCCTCTCCTGACCTCCTTCCTTTACTCATCTAGTGGCTGTTTCCTTCCATCACTGCCTTGGACCCTCTCTCTCATCAGTATTCTCTAATGTCCCATTCTTTCATTTTTCATTCTCTGCCGATGTCCACATATAAAATCCTTGATTTGGCAAAGCTATGTATCCACTTTCATCACTTTTACTCCTGGGAACTCTAAGAAGTCTATTGAAAATCAGATAATTAAAAAGAAGAAAACAATGTATAACTGTGAACTGGTCATTTGGTGCTATCACAAATACTTTATCTCCAACCTCCATCAAACCTTCCATGTTAATCAGCCCATCTTCCATTCATCTCTAGTACAAGTGTTCTGTTTAAGGCTTTGGTGTTCCCTCGCTTTCTACCTGCATGACCAAGTCATGGACTTCACAAATACATTTGCAGACACGGGGAATTAATCCTCCCACTTTTCTCCTGACGTTTTCAAATATTCACTCTTTCTTATCTCCTTCTCATCTAACTCAGAGAAATGGATATCTTTCCTATTTCTGAAGCTAATCTCTACATGGGTGATCTCATCCCTGTCTCCTCCTGCTTGAACACGAATTAGCCTCATCAGTCACTGTCTGTTTCTTAGATCTTAAAAGTTCTTGTAAAACATGCATAAGTTTCCCATATTATAAACACCACCTTTCTTTCTTTCCCTTAACTCTCAAGTTCCTCAAAAAGATGGGTTTTCTTTTTCTTTTGATTTATCTTACTTATTATGTTGTTTTTCTCATCTTTTAGACAAGTCTCCATCTCTTGAAGTCTACAGGTTGTCCCCATCACTCTACCAATGCTACTGCCTGGGATGTTACTAGAAGCCTGAGCTTCAGGTCCAGTTCTAAGGCCCAGTTGCTTTTTTTCTGATTTAATCACATTTGACATATTACAACCTTTGTTAATTGCTGTTCCTGAGAGGCTCTCTTGCCTTAATTTCTAGGACATCATTATCTCCTGTTTCTCTCTTACCTCTGCTCCTCCTTAACTGTTATCATTTTATTGGGTGCCCCCCCCTTCATTCAACCTTTTAAGGAAAGATGTTCTTTAGGATTTAGTTCTTTGCCTCCTTCTCCCACAAATATGCCCTCGTACAAGCTCACACACACAAGAAAGATGGAGAGAGAGAAAGAGGCACAGACAGACAATAGGGAGACAGAGAATATAAAAAAGAAACAGAAAGCATGAAAGACCAAAAAAGAAACAGATATTATAGAGAGAGATAGAAAGACAGAAGGACAGAGACAGAGAGCGTGAAAGGGAGAAAGAACAAATCAATCATATGCTAATGGGCCCTAAACTCATAATCTCTCCTGAATGACAACACCAGAGCATCAACTACCCTCTCTTCTAGGGCATTTCGCACACATCTCCAATGTACCCACTTGCCCACAGCCCCTCCGTACTTCAAGAGGAACCACATGCTCAAACCTACTTACTTAAGAAATGATTAGATTTAAGAGACCCACAAAGTCAATAGCTTACTTATTCCTTCTCATATAGGTAAGTTTATGAGGAGAGGTTCCAAGAGAGAGGCTTCTAACACTGAAGCACAGAGCACATCCCTGACACTGCATGGAGAGGTCATACAAGGTTTGTAGCAAGTCTAACCTAGCAAGCCTCTGTTATTTTTATCTTCATCTAAAGATGTAGAGACCAACTAAAGAGAAGTTCAGAAATCTGCCGAACAAGTAAGTGATAGAGATAGGGATCCCACCGAGCCCATGCCTCTGTGCCACAGAGGCATACTCTTACTCCCATTTCACAGATGAGGGAGATGAGGCATACATGGCTTAAGCATCTTTTCCATTCTTCAGTAGCTTGAGGAAAGTGAACACTAGGCAGTCTGTTCCAAAGCCCATGTCCTTGACCTCTATGCTGTTGCTATGTAAGCACTTTGCGTGTTTCTGCAAGCAGCACCAAGTGTTGGTTAGCACGCGTCCCTTTCTTCACTAGCACCACCACATCACCTGGCTTTGTCCCAATAATTAATTGCCTTGCTGTTACCATACTTATTTTTTCTTTCTCCTCCTCCCTGTTCTGGCATAGTAGTTGATAATGTCTGCAAATGTTTTCTTTCTCAGTCGCCCCAGAATCCTACCACATTCTGTTTCATCCTGAATAATTTAATTTTACCAATCGTTTTGCAAGCTACACACAAACTCTATCATAAAAAATAACTCCTTGAACCATTACCACTCTCTCCATATAGCCTTCTAAGTTTGGAGTGACCATGTAGCTTATTGTTTAAACCAAGACACCTGGAGAGTAGCTGTATTCCAGCAAGTATGGACTTGGGTTGTCCTGGGCAAATAGGAGTTATGGTTGCCTCAATTTAGACCCACAGAAGACTCGATACAGCTGCACAGCCACATTGTTGACTTAAGGGATTTCCTAGCTACAGCTTCCCACTGACAATGACATCATGGCTTCGTCCAATAGCACTGACTACACAAGAACTGGAATTCTGCTGGGCCCTTCCAATAACAACAAGCACAAAGAAAACAATCTTGCCAAAATTTTAAAACAGCAAACGAAGAATAAAAGAATATGATTTAAGGCTCTAAGTCTATATAACCAATGGCAAGTAGACAGAATTGAATAAAAATGGACTTAAAAGTATTTAGTAATATTTCTTTAAATCAGCAGGGTTTAAAGAACAGAGACCTTACGTCTTAAAGTCTTTCCAATAAAATCCTCGGTTTAATCTCATTGAAAACACTCATTTCTTGTTAAACAAACATTATCTAATGAACAAAGGATTTTCACAAAATCCCTTCATATCTTGTTATTCTCAAGTATAAATTAAAGCTTTTAACTCCTCTTTTTAATGCAACCTCAGTCTCAACCCTCTAACCTTTCTCTATAGCATTTAATATTGTTATTTCTGAAAGATAAATACCAACCTGCCAAAATAAGGATATAAAGTGAAATCTTAAAGTGTATAATCTATTATATTATTGATGATCAAGAAAAAAACGTTTACCCTTTCCCCTTATTTTTAGGGTTCATTTCTATAGTTCTTCAGCTTGAACCAATGTTAAATTTACCTGAGTCTCAGAAACTGATACTCAAGAACATTCTTCCCCAAGGCTATGACATTGATAACTGATGGCTACTTATTATCATTGGTTTAAAACAATAACACTGTAGATAGATGTGCGCATCTCTGGGCAATACACTAATTATAAATACTTGGGTTTTATAGAGACTATAATGTGCATAAGATTCTGCTATGGAACCGTGAACTCTAGAATGGAAATCTTAACTCCTTCTCTTTCCTGCCTTACTATCTTGTAACTGCTGTACATCTGGATGTGAAGAGTAGAAGAAAAATGGCACAAGCCCAAGGTGAAATTGTGAAATAGGAAAAGTTTGCCTTTGATGGCCTTTTGGTTCTTGGAAAAACAACCTCTCCTACTTTTGGTTTCCCCAAAATACCCTCTATTCCTACAGAAGAATTTTTGAATTTTGATGAAAACTTGTTTTAATAAGCTAGCAGCCCCAGTTTCCATTTACAAGTTTGAACTTTTAAACTCTCCAGTAGATTTAAAAATCTATCGTCAAGTAAAGAAGTGATAAGCACCAAGTTTCAGGCAGTACTATGATTTTTAGAGAGGGATCTTTCTTAGTCTGCAAACCCTTAGGATTCCAAAGGCTGATCTGAAGCCAGTTCTGCTTTAAGAATTTGTCAGGGATGATCAGCCACGAAAGGAGCCAAGAAAGGTTGCTGGTCTATCCACAAGCCCATAGATGCATTATTGATCTCCAGGAAAGGAGAGAATGGGGCAGAAAATTTTAGAAGGCTAGCTCTCAGGAGCAGCATAGCAAGATTCATAAAATCCCCTTGACTAAACAAAAATCTGCCCAAATATCCTGAAAGTGGTTTTCTTTAGTCCCAAACCAAAGACTGAGATACCCCATCCTGTCCCCTATGCATTCTTCCCTAGACAGCTAATTATTTATTTAAATTATTTTCTGGTCAAGGCATCTGACTATTGGGGCGTCTGGGTGGCTCAGTGGGTTAAAGCCTCTGCCTTCGGCTCAGGTCATGATCCCGGTGTCCTGGGATGGAGCCCCCCATCTGGCTCTCTGCTCAGCAGGGAGCCTGCTTCCTCCTCTCTCTCTTCCTGCTTCTCTGCTTACTTGTGGTCTCTGTCTGTCAAATAAATAAATAAAATCTTGAAAAAAGAAAGACATCTAACTATTGACTATCTCCTTATAAAGAGTGTATTTTCAAGATCCAAAAGTCAGAGAGAGAAAGAGAGAAATCAAAAGGATTTCCTGCTCCCAAATCCTTCAAGTTTAAAGATCAAACGGCTACACAGAGAATTACCAAACTATAAGATTAGAAGCAGCCCTGGAGAACCATCCTGGGAGCCAGGGAACCCCAGCTAGTGATGCGGACCCCAGAAACTGTGTGTCCTTGATAGGAAGAGATGAGGAAAAACTGATGACTGATCCTTGCAAACTAACTATGATAGAGAGGAGAGGAAAACAATGCTTATGTGCACAGGTTAAAATACTATACTGGTAATAGTCCTCTTAATGAGCTGTGTTCCATGTGTGACTAATCAAACATGCTACAAAATAATTGTAATGCATATCATGATGTTTTTGTTACATTAACAGTGCTTTGCAATTTGCTTGATTACAATAATACTCTCCCTCTATGCCCTGACTCTGATTTGTGAAGTCCCTTGTGAAAATCACCTCAATGTATATTCTGTACCTGCCATATTCAAGGCAATGTGCTCAATGTTAAAACCAAATTTTCTTCATTTTATGGAGTGTGGTTACTTATCCTTGGCACTACTGACATATTGGACTGGATCAGTTCTCTGTTGCAGAGTCTGTACCACGCACTGTAGGACATTTAGCAATATCCCTGTTCTCTGCCCAATAAATGCCAGTAAGTACCCTTCCTCCAGACTCCCATTGTCACAACCAAAGATGTCTCCAGATTTGCCAAACATTCCCAGGAGGGCAAAGTTATCTCAGTTGAGAAGTCACTACTGTAGAAAGATTCTCTATATGCCTGATCCTTAGATTACTTCCTGTTCATGTAACATAGCTGCCTTTTGTTAATTTATTTTTATTTTTTTAAATTAACATATAATGTATTATTAGCCCCAGGGGTACAGGTCTGTGAATCGCCAGGTTTACATACTTCACAGCACTCACCATAGCACGTAACTTCCCCAATGTCCATAACCCAACCACCCTCCCCCTACAACCCGACCCCCAAGCAACCCTCAGTTTGTTTTGTGAGATTTAGAGTCTCTTATGGTTGGTCTTCCTTCTGATCCCACCTTGTTTCATTTATTCCTTTCCTACTCCCCAAACCCCTCACCCTGCCTCTCAACTTCCTCGTATCAGGGAGATCATATGATAATTGTCTTTCTCCGCTTGACTTATTTCACTAAGCTTAATACCCTCTAGTTCCATCCACGTTGTCGCAAATAGCAAGATTTCATTTCTTTTGATGGCTGCATAGTATTCCATTGTATATATATACCACCTCTTCTTTATCCATTCATCTGTTGATGGACATCTACATTCTTTCCATAGTCATAGCCACCTTCTTACCAAGTTCTTATAAATTTTTTTATTAAGATTTTTTATGTATTTATTTGACAGACAGAGATCACAAGTAGGCAGAGAGGCAGGCAGAGAGGAAGGGAAGCAGGCACCCCGCTGAGCAGAAAGTCCAATGCAGGGCTCAATCCCAGAACCCTGGGATCATGACCTGAGCCGAAGGCAGAGGCCTCAACCCACTGAGCCACCCAGGCACCCTCCAAGTTCTTAACCTCAGCTAGAACTCTGCTTCTAAACAACAACAAATATTCTCACTGAGTAGAATGCCTATATTCCAATGCAGGGGTGTTTGCAGAAGAGTTTCTTTTGCCTGGCATTCATTAAAAAAAAAAAAAAAAAACTTCATTAGAAAGCTGTAGATGCTAAATAAGTTGCTACTGGCCCCAAAACAGTGCCTGTACATTTAATCTACCTAGGAGATGGGAAGGCAGAAAAGGACCAAATTATATTTGCCAATTAAACTGTTTCATTCTTTTTTTTTTAAGATTTTATTTATTTATTTGAAATATTTTATTTATTTTATTTTATTTATTTATTTGATCACAAGTAGACAGAGCGGCAGGCAGAGAGAGAGGAGGAAGCAGGCTCCCTGCTGAGCAGAGAGCCAGATGGGGGGCTCGATCCCAGGACCCTGAGATCATGACCTGAGCTGAAGGCAGAGGCTTTAACCCACTGAGCCACCCAGGTGCCCCTAAACAGTTTCATTCTTAAGGAATCAATATATCACAGAGAAAATGGCAAAAAGTAACTAAAGACTTATCAGTTTGATAACTCCTGGGAAGAGTTTGAGAAGATGTTTTGAGACCATAGTACATAAAACAACAAACAGTCATATTACCAATATAGACCGGCTTATTTGCTTTTCATCTTATAAACTATGGGACTTTGAATGTACAAAATCCATTAGATGAGATAGATATTGTATCTAGTAGTTTTTGCAGCCTTGTAATAGAGTAGAAAATCAAATGCTTGAGAATTAGATCAAGTGTATCACAACATTTCCTGTTATTTGGGATCTCAGCAGTATCATCAAATAGTCAAAATAAAGTTAGCTTTTAAAAATATAAAAGCATTTAGTTGTATTATAATGTTTCTCTTCAGCCCAGCTTTCTCATCTACATCTCATCAATGAGAATCAACAGTATTTGAAACAATGGTCAATGCTTTATAAGGAAGATTTAAATGTCCCTCAAAAGCATCAGATAATTACCTAAGCCAGAAGCAAGATGTTAGACTAGGCAGACTAATGATGTGATCTAGGATGGTAATTCCCATGGTTCTTAAGGAGCATGAACATCAATCATTTAATAAATACATGGTTTCCATTGGACTCCAGACTGGGTGAAAAAAAAAGAAAATCTCAGCAGTGAGAAAATTGCCCAAGTTTCCCTGGCATATCAATATGCATGTCCCTTAAAGCAAGGCTATGTCTAACATAACACATTTCTAATCTTTCTTTCAAATTCTGTTATATTAATTAATGCCAGAATAAACACCAGAGGGGGAAATCTACATAACTGGGCAACAAAGTGATGGGTTCAAACAAGATTCCACAACTTTGCTTCAGATTTTGAATAATTATAGGAGAGTTTCCTTTTTGAAAGTAGTATGTCTTCTTGAAAAAATTATTCTAGGGGCATCTGGATGATTCAGTTGGTAGAGCATGAGATTCTGTCTCAAGGTTCTGAGTTCAAACCCCTCACCGGGTACAGAGTTTAATTTAAAAAAATAATTTAAAAAATTATACTATAGGGCACCTGAGTGGCTCAGTGGGTTAAGCATCTGCCTTTGGCTCAGGTCATGATCCCAGAATCCTGGGATCAAGTCCCACATCAGGCTTCCTGCTCAGCGGGAAGTCTGCTTCTCCTTTTACACTTCCCCCCTGCTCCTGATCTCTCTCTCTCTCTAAACTAAATAAGTAAAATCTTAAAAAAAAAAAATAAAAACTTAAAAAAATTATATTATAACTGACTTTCTACCTTTCCACCTCTCAGAAAACTAGCCCATGGCTTTCAAAACCCACAGTCTCTAGTTGCATTGTGTCTGAGAATTTACCACCTGACCGTTAAGTAAGTCTCAATTGTTTAAACAATTACCTAAATTTTATGGGCTGAGAGATTTTTCTTATTTTACACTTTTTTTTTAAGATTTTATTTATTTATTTGACAGACAGAGATTACAAGTAGGCAGAGAGGCAGGCAGAGAGGAGGAAGCAGGCTCCCTGCTGAGCAGAGAGCCCGATGCGGGGCTCCATCCCAGGACACTGGGATCATGACCTGAGCCGAAGGCAGAGGCTTTAACCCACTGAGTCACCCAGGCGCCCCCTTATTTTACTTTTTAAATTATCATATGGTGGCTTTTTTTATTCTGGCGCTCATTTACATGGATGATGTATCCACAATTAAAATACAAAACAATTCCTTCATGCTCCCCAAATGCTCTGTGCTATACCATTTGTAGTGGTATTCTTTTTTTTTTTTTTTTTAGGTAAAAAAATTGTGTATTTATTTTCATTTAATATTGTCAAAGGCAGATAAATAGATGACACTTGCTACTTTAGCTTTGCCTGTCAAAATACGCTTCTGCACTGGGGGCTCTTCCTAACAATCCGGTTCCCCCCTTTTTTTTTACCCCCCAGTTTTTTTTTTCCAATTTATTTATTTTCAGAAAAACAGTATTCATTATTTTTTCACCACACCCAGTGCTCCAGGCAAGCCGTGCCCTCTATAATACCCACCACCTGGTACCCCAACCTCCCACCCCCCCCGCCACTTCAAACCCCTCAGATTGTTTTTCAGAGTCCATAGTCTCCTATGGTTCACCTCCCCTTCCAATTTACCCAAAAGCACATACCCTCCCCAATGTCCATAACCCTACCCCGCTTCTTGTAGTGGTATTCTTAACCATACTCAGACCTCTGGCAACCACGACTGACCTTTTCTTTGGCTTTCTAGTTTTCTTTTTTTCCAGAATATCATGTACTTGAAATCATACAATATGTAGTCTCTTCATATGGTGTCTCTTACTCCCACAGGTCTTTGAGGATTATCTCTCTACATGTATTAATATCAATAAAATCAATAGTTTGTTCCTTTTTACTTCTGAGTAGGAGTCCATTGGGTGGATATACCATGGCTTGTTTTATCCGTGCCACTGTTAGAGGACAGTGTTTCCAGCTTCTGACCACCACAAATCAAGATGTTCTGAACATTTGCCTCTGGGATTTAGTGGGAACATAAACTTTCATTTCTCTAGGGTAAGTGACCAGAAGTAGGATTGCTGGGGAATATGTTAAGTAAATGTATGACTTTATAAAAAACTGCCAATCTGTTTTCCAGAGTATCTCCGTAGTTTTGCTCCTACCAGCAGTGTATGTGAGTTCCATTGGCTCCAAATCCTTTCCAACACTTGGTACTCTAGGTTGATGGTTTCCATCTAAGAATGCTAGAATGACTTTATTAAAAAATAACTTCATCAACTGTTATCAGATAGTATATGTTTACTATAAAGCAACTAGCTCTCCAGTTAGGAAATAGCATTATTTCCTAGTAGAAGTAGAAGTACTTTGATATCAAACATTGGAAACCATAACACAATGTTGCATTCCAACTATAAGATCTTCTAAAATCGTACTATGTAATTTGTCAGGAGAGCTTTAATTCTCCTGAACTACTTATTTTATTCTTTTTGTGTTTATCATAACTATAAAGATGGCCTCTGTGCTGTTGGGGCTGCTGTAAGGACCAGAACCACATTATTAGTGCAACAAATATTTGGTAAGAGCTATTATCTGAGGAGTAGTCATAGATAGGACAGACTTGGCTTCTGTCCTCACGAGGTGTATATATACACCTCGTGAGGACAGAACATATATATATATATACACATACACACAAACACACACACACACACACACTTAAAACTAACTGCATGAGTAATCAACCTAAAGATCTACATAGGAAATATTAGCTGAAGGTGTTTTAAGAGAACTTGGTCTTGGTTTGATAAGCATTAGATACTTACTCATAGGAAGCTGTGCCTTCATTCAAACAATGAAATTACATAGTATTCTGAGAAATTAGTGCGTATTTAGAAACTAAAATATAACACAAATTGTGATAACCAAACAAAAACCTTCAAGTGTCCATTAAAAAAAACAAACAACAACAACAAAAAAACTTCAATTGCAAGATTCTGGAAAAAGCAGTTCTAGAATGCAAACAGAATGAAAATTATGAATAGTAGTTTAAAATATCAAAACTCTTTTGATAGGGACGCCTGGGTGGCTCAGTTGGTTAAGTGGCTGCCTTTGGCTCAGGTCATGCTCCCAGCGTCCTGGGATCGAGTCCCGCATTGGGCTTCTTGCTCCGCAGGGAGCCTGCTTCTCCTTCTGCCACTCTGTCTGCCTATGCTCACTTTCTCTCTCTGACAAATAAATAAATAAAATCTTAAAAAAAAAAAACCTCTTGATAAATGGAGATCACATTTAAAAAAAAAAGATTTTATTTATTAATTTATTTTAGAGAAAGCAGATGGGAGAGGGAGAGGGAACAAGCAGACTCCATGCTGAGCGCAGAGCCCGATGTAGGGCTCGATCCCACCATGCTAAGAGTACTACCTGAGCCAAAACTAAGAGGTGGATACACTGAACCACCCAGGTGCCCCTGGAGAGAACATTTTAATGTCATCAACAGCTAAAACTTAATTCTTCCTTCCACTGAAAAGAGTCACCAGACTCTATCTCCTTTCCCTCCGCTTCTTTCCCTGAACATTCTTTCTCTTGTCCAGATTCCCAGTGTCCAGCTCATTATAAAGGATCATACCAGGGTTCTTATTTTCTAACTCCTCTGGATTGCTGGCTCCAAATCAGATCTGTAACTTTCTGGTGTTAGAGGACAGCCAGCCCATGAGGGACTGCATTTGCCCCCACCTCAGACTCCTAATTTCCTGTACCCAGCCCCTCTACTGGGGCGTCCAGAGAGGGAGCCAGACATTAATAGCTCATTTGTGATTCACTAAGGAAACGATAATATGCCAGAACCAGTCTTTCGCATGCACTTAACATTGCTCCCTTCGGTAAAATGCAGCCCATTACCTGAAAGCCCTGTGAAATTGGCGGGGAATTGAAAACCTCATGCTTATACAGAAGGCTGACTTGCTTCCTAAGGGGTAGGCAAGGAACTCAGAGAGCTCTCTCGCTAACAAGATTCTTCAGAAATGAAGCCGCCTGAACATAATCAGTTCACCCTAATTGATTGCATACAGTTTTATTACATAACTGATGGTTTTAAACCCCCAGCCAATTAGTTTGTCAAACAGAGGTTAAATTCTTGACTGGTTTATTCAAACTAAATTTAGGCAGGATTTACAATACAATCCGCCTTATCCAGGCAGTGGAAAATACCCTCTTTTAACGAGTGAAAATTAGCAAGGACTTCCCTGGAACCAAAAGGGAAAAAAGAAGTTTCACTTAAATGCTAACCTGAACTAACCAAGGCATTTACTCTGGGTTTTATTTTACCCAATGCAATTCTTTTGCTATGTAGTTACCTGATTTTGAGATCTTTAAACGTATTTGTGTGGTTGATATCACTGGTAATGTTGCATTTGAAATGATTAAATTAGAATTAAGCAAAAACCCGCCCATTTGGCCTGATGTCTTAATTCAGAGGAATCTGTTAGGCTGTCTGAGTTATCACCTGTAGTCCTTCACAGGTTTCACCAACTTCTTATGTTTGCCAGAAAGTTAAGTCCCTCTGAAGATCCCAGGGTTTATTTCTGAGCATATCCCTCATAGTCCAGCCCGGTCATTTGAACTATCCTCATTATAAATATCTGTGTTTACATTGCATTTTTAGGATTCCATTAATTTAAATTCTAATAGGATAAGGCAAATTGTTTTCCTAAAACTGAGCAACTAGAGAAATAAATCAATTAACCACTTTTTACTAAGTACCCATTATGCATTCAGCCCTATGCTAAGTCAAATAGGATACAAAAGAAGGGTCAGACAGAAATGTAGATGAGAAGCAGAATTCAAGATTCCAATGTCCATGCTAGTGTTAGAAGGTTACATGAGGGAAACTTTTAGAGACTTTTTAAACTAATAAAGTATTTTAGAGAACAGAGGTCAGATAACCTTTCCTGTAAGTACTTTAGATGTTGCAGACAGAGACAAAATTGAGAATATTATATGTTTATTTACATAATAAGAAAGAAAACAGGGGCGCCTGGGTGGCTCAGTGGTTTAAGTCGCTGCCTCTGGCTCAGGTCATGATCTCAGGGTCCTGGGATAGAGTCCCGCATCGGGCTCTCTGCTCGGCAGGGAGCCTGCTTCCCTCTCTCTCTCTCTGCCGGCCTCTCCATCTACTTGTGATTTCTGTCTGTCAAATAAATAAGTAAAATCTAAAAAAAAAAAAAGAAAGAAAACAAATTTCCACCATCTTTTTTTTTTTTTTTTTTTTTTTTGACGTTCAGAAATCACAAGTAGGCAGAGAGGCAGGCAGAGAGAGAGAGAAGATGAAGCAGTCTCCCCGCAGAGCAGAGAGCCTGATGTGGGGCTCAATCCCAGGACTCTGGGATCATGACCTGAGCCGAAGGCAGAGGCTCTAACCCACTGAGCCACCCAGGTGCCCCGCCACCATCTTTTCTTGAGGAGATTCAAAACTTGTGTCAGATTTCCATATCTCAGATAATGTAATTAGCAAGTAATGGCTATATAGTTTATCTTCCACAGCCCCAAAAAAGAATAGAGAATTCAAATGTAGCAAATTTTCTCTGGGACTCAGACTTACCAAAAGTTCTTTTTTTTTTTTTTTTTTTTTTTCTGGGATCTGCCTTTGCTTAAATAGGTATCAATTAAATATTTACTATGATTCTCATGGAATTTGTGCTAGCTGATGAGGACACAAAGAGAAATGGCTCCCTGACTTCAAAGCACTAAAATTCAAGGGGAGACAGACAAATAGACAAAGTACTATAATGGCATATAATGTAGTGCTGCAGTAAAAGTAGGTATATAGTGTTACATAAACATTTGCATAAAGTGTTACATAAACACAGATGGAGGGCTTATGAAAATATTGTTGGAAGTTTTTCTAAAAATGTATATTTCTCTCCTTGCAATCTTAGTAATAAGGACATTGAGCCTGCAGCATATTTAGTGGAATAGGAATCACAGTGTCGCTTCTGAATAACCATTTTGACCCATTTTCATTGTCTAACATCACAGAGGTGGGCATTCCAGGTAATTTGCCTGAATTAGAAGAGACAATGAGGACAGAGTCAAGAAGCATTTTTTGTGTGTGTGATAATGTTTTTACTACACCTATCACAGTGTTTTTTTTTTAATCCTGACAATTAAGATTCTGATTATTTAAGGGCTCTGATTAATGGAGAATGTTCCCCGAGAAGTCTCAAAAATTAAAATGAAGATAAGAACTAACAAACAAAAATCTAAGTTATTCAATATAAATCCAAGCCAGAAGAAAGAAGGGAGATAGTTTTAATGTTATTATTATTTTTTATCTTTCAAACCAATGTAGCATACAACACACAATAAACCAGCAAAGCCACATACTTATTTTATCAAGTCAGAAGGAAACCAAAGTCTACTGTGTCCTCTCTCCTGGGGAGGACAGTGAACTACTATCTGACATGTGGTAACAGGTCTGGTTGATGAAGTATAGGGAATTTCATAACTTTTTCCTCTTCAGCTATCAGTCAAATGACAGCATCAGCACATCCTTCAACTACCCCCAAAAGGTCCAGCTTTGTTTTAAATCCTGGAAAGTTTATGCAGCAATAAACATAAAGAGAAGGGTCTAGATTAAGATGCACTGTTATTTCTGAGGAATGGAGGCTATTCACATCTCTGTTATGATGGTCCTGGTTTGGAGGGTGCCTGGGACATCACCGAAGTTATTTGTACCTCAGAGTGAGGCTAGTCAGGCTGTTGATGAGAGGCAATAGTAAACAGATGAGAAATGATACATGCTCTGCCCTTCCTTACCCTTCCCTGACATGCACTTCAGTCAATCCACACCTATAGAAAGGGAGTTCACTCCACAATTCCTTTTAGCATAGAGTCTATTTTCTAGATCGGTAGATAAGACACAATCATGAAACTAAGAATGATCCAAAAGAACATACTGTCCAAAGGTTGTACTGTGAAAGGATGTGGTACCTGAAGAGGAAGCCAGGGTCTTGTGAAGGTGGTTAAATTACAAAGTGCATCAGATGTTATGTTAATGAACCAAGAGTTTATTCTGCAAAATAAAGGGAGCCCGGTCAGCAGGTTTATACCAATGTTTACAGATCAGATTTGTCTTTTAGAAAAAGCACTTCCTCCTTGTGCAAACGCTAGAATTATAGAGGTTTAAAGTAATAAAAGGGAGAACAGTTCCTACTGCTCTTGCTCAGATAAAGACTCACACCAAGGCAATAGTGAGAAAATGGAAGAGAATGAAATGAACATCTATTAAGGAAATAGATTTAGCAACTCTTTGGGACTGTCTGAAGAAAGCCATTCAGAAGGCAAGTTGGCCAAGAATGACTACTAATTTGGGAGACTGGATATGGGGTGGAGGGCAGAAGATAAGGCATTCTAAAGTAGGTCGAATGGAGATAATGTGATGGGTGGTTGGAGATTCAGATCTGGAAGGGAGGTGAGCCTAGAATAGAAGTAGAAATTTGGGACCCTGGAGTCAAAAGCCAAGGCATTGGTCAGGTCAGGATGGGGGAAAGAGGAAAGGAAGGTGGTTATTGATGAAACATTAGTGATCGCTAACATTGGAAGTATGGGTAGAAGAAGACTGAAGAGATGGAGAATATGCAGAGGAGGCAATGCCTAGGCAATGGTGACTCCAAATTTTTTATTTTGCCAGGGTCCAGACCAGCAATCAAGTCAAAAGGGGGCTTGAATATTTGTTTGCATAGTACTTGATATAAGAATTGAGAAAATTCAATTGTCCATATCAAGAAACAGGGACACTGCTAGATATTATATTTCCCCATCCCCACCCCCAACCCCGGGTCCACTAGTTCCTCTAGAACTGAGAGGTTGCAGAACCAGGGGAGCATATCACCCTGCCAAGAAACCAAAGGAGGATAGGATTTTAAGAATCAGGAAGAAGACTCAGAGTTAAATTCAGCAGAGATTGTATAGATCAGAAGAAAACATCCAGTCAATTTATAATTGCTGATGTTCCTTGGTGCAATTTCCATGAAGTAATGGGGGAAGAAGCAACAATGAGCAGGCAGAGATGGAGTGAGAAATAAGAAGAAGTCAATGAGGGCAGACTTCTCTCTAAAGACATCAACTATGAAGAGATGAGGAAAAACACGGCAGTAGCCACAGGGGAATGCAAGATCAAGGAACCTCAAGAATAGTTTGAAGACACAAGAAAAGACCCATCTCAGAGTTAATGCTCAGGACCCCATGTGACAGGCCCACACTGCCCACAGCACAAACTCCTGGCTGCCCTTCTCCAGAGAATGCCTCTCCTGCAGGATGCCATTTCCAACTAAAATCCTATGGGGAAAGAATTATCTAGTAGGGCCTTGAAGGCTTTCCCTTCCCCAGCAACTTTCTATTAAAGTGCAAATACCTAAGTAACAACTAGAAATGAGGCCAGAATAGATGCCTAAAGTAGAAAGAGGAAGTAAGAAGTCAAATGCCAAAGAAAGTCTTTGCCTACCTCACAGTTTTGCCTGAGTTGGCCCCAAATTCAGTCACTAGTAATGCCAGAAAATTACATATGTTCTGTAACAGGCAGAGAACACTTATAAATCACAGATACTTTTGAGCTGAAATTATCCTCCATGCCCTACATACAGGGATACATCATACATAGATTATCAATCTCTAAGAATAAAAATTCAACTTAATTAACTTAATACTAATTTAGATCAAAATGAAGTCTCTTAGGAGATACAGATGGTGCTTAAAAATGTTAAATGCCCCAGGGTCAAACTTATAGGAATCAACTGCAATTTTCCCTCATTAGAACCACAGAAGTGAATTAAGGATGGGGGGGAATCTAAGTCTGACAGTGGTTACCAGCAGACTTTTGAAAGGTAGCAGGATATGCCTCCCCCCAAAATGCCACTTTGGCATGTTGGTTTATACTGAGCTGAAGGCAATTAAGAAGTAGCAGAAACAAGAAAAGCTCTCTGTGTTCCCCCTCTTTGCCTAAAGATAGAGATAAATCTTTAAAGATGAATCCTCTCCTCTCGTTCCTAGGAAGGACTGAAGTTCATCCAAGACTCTAGGCCCCTATCAGCCCAGAGATGATACCAGAGGAATCTACATAATAAACTTTGCTATGTACCCTTGTCTACTATTAAATTCTCTACGTATTTACCTTCCCACAATTTACAACCCCTAGAGGCTCAAAGTCCCTTTATTTGTCTTGCTACTTTTCCACACAATTTGTTTTCTTTGCTAACATGCTATATAAGCTCAAGTTCTAACCACTCTTTTGAGTTACTCATCACCAAGTTCTCCATGTATATGGGTGATTTACATGTTAGTAGACTTCTGTTTGTTTTTCTCTCATTAATCGGTCTTATGTTGGTTTAATTTGCTGGACCCTAGCCAATGAAACTAAGTGGACAGAATTTTTCATCCTCTACATACCCCTTTCTTGATATTTCTTCAACAATTGAAACAACTCACTTATATTTGTGTCTGTTGTGTCTGTTATCCCATCCTGAGTTCTCCAACTGTGGATCATAGATTCTTGTTTTATTTTCTTATACATTGAAGAAAGGTCATTCACAATTTATATATGCCTAATGTATAAATGTCCCTATGTGCACATGAGCTACTGGAAAAAATATTTTTCACTTACATAAGAGGCACCGCAGCCCCAAGAAGGACTTTCCTCTCTATCTGCAATTGATTGTCCTTTCTCATCCCTAGGAAGGACAACTTCATTAACCATCTATAATTCCCATCTCACTCCAGGATTGACCTATATTGGTAGAAAATATGTAGCATTGCTGGTAAAAGAGAAAGAAGAAGGAAGAAGAGGAGGAACATGTAGAGGAAGAGGAACAAGTAGAATAGGTGGAAGAAAGCTCATTTAAACACCAGAAACCACCTTCCAGCTATTCAATCATGACACTCCTCTTCGGTCCCTAAACCCTGTCCCATGTTATCACCTGTCCATTCATGCCTTTTCTCTATAGTCCTATCCTTGGCCAAACTCTTATATGAAATGCCTAGGAAAATGTGAAACTGATTCTCTTCTGAAATAAAAATGAATTTCACTTTCATTCTTTGAAAGTCAAGGAAGTACTATTCTCTTTTCCATGTGAGATTACCTTTACTAAAAGCAATAGTTGAGCCCAGGACCTTGGCTTGTGGGTCTGAGCTATAGCTAAGTTACTGTAAGTTAAATTATTATTATCAAAATTATTGCAGAGAATCTGAGGATTCATATGATAACCAAGCACTGTATAGACTGGAAAAGTGATATTTGACACATAGATTACCAACTTCTTAAAAAAATTTACATAGCTATATGGTGATTAAAAGATTTGCTGAATATATAGTACCTTTATGTCAACATGTATTTTTCCGGTATCAATAGATAATTAAGAAATGATTACTATTATGACAGTCTTCTAAGTTTTTGACACTAAAAGTGGGGGCAGTCTCCCAGTTAAGAAGATTGGGATTCACAATAAGGAAGAATATTGAACTGTCAATTCTGTCTGAAAAACAATTGACAAGCATCTTCATGCATCCTTTCTGCTTTCTATTGCCTCTTTGGTGATGCTCCTATTTCTGTATAAGGCTACCTCTAGCCCAAAGGGTACAATTCTGAAAATATGAACAAAGAACTCCAGTATGATTCAGCCCTATGCCAGGAAGAATGTTTTAGCGGCCAGAGCACAAGCTGGTTGGCCCCACTGGCAATCTTGTATTCTTCCACCTGTGCTCTGAATCCTACATCCTCCTGATTTCTCAAATAACCTTGCTCCTCTAGCCTTACTTTATTTCTATTAACTTTTTCTCATGCACATTAAAACATGTTCAAGACCTCCCCTATTTTAGCAAATCCTGTCCCCGTTCTCACATCCAGGTCTAGCTACCATCTTGTTTCCTTCTTTTTCCTCCAACCTTTTAACTTGTTATGCTTCTCGATAATAGGTTTTACTTTCACCATGTCCACGTACTCTCACTCACTCCTCGACCCAAGGCTGTCTGACTTCCAACCCCGCCATTTCTCTGAAACTGCTTGTATCAAGATAAACAATGAAGTCTATGTTACTAGATCCAGTAATTTCTTCTCCAACCTGATTGTGTTTTCCCTAGCTGCAGCATTTAATACTAGAACCATGCCATCCATTGTGAAATGCTTTCATTCCTTGAATTTAGTTCTCTACAATATTCCAATTTTCCTCCTACATATCTGTGTATTCTTTCTTGTATACTTTGTGAGATCTTCCTTGTCTAGCCATTCCTTCAACTTTGAGAGGCCTTTCTTATTCTAAATATGCGATTTCATTCAGTCCTATGGTCTTAGTTCCCATCTATAAGATGATCTTCAAATCTCTGACCTCTCCTGTGAAGAATAGAGCTGTACATCTAACTCCTTATTGGGTATCACCTCTTGGATATCTAGCATATACCTCATATTTAGCATGCCTAAAACTACAATGTTATTTTCCAAAACTGTTCCACTTCTAGGGTTCATTTTCAGTCAATGTTGCCATAAGCCACCAACTTGTTTAAGGAAGAAAACTAGTTTAAGGAAGACCCGGGAAGTCATCCTTGCCTCATTTCTCTTCCTCATCCCCTACATTCAATCAAACAACAGATCCAGCCAATTTCACCGCACAAACTGCACTGAACCCATATATTTGTCATATGATCATTCCAGTTTTTGCTGCCTCATTATCTCTCCTTTGGACTTTTGCCACCATACTGGACTCCTTGCTACCTCTCTTGCCCCCATGCAGATCCGATCATGATACGCCTTCATGTAAAATCCTTTGTGAACCTGTCTAGACCATTAGGATCTAGCCTAAAATCCTTAACATGGATTATAAAACATTCTAGGAACAGATCTCTCACATCTGTGTCATCTCTCACATCTCAGCCAGGTTGGTCCTCTTTTGATTCTTTAAAGATACGATACAGTCTCTGGTCTCTGGGCTTTACACATGTTATTCCTCCACTTCTTCCTACAATACTTTAACTGGCTGGCTCATTCATTCATATTCCAAACCTCAGCTTGCATGCCACTTGCTCCAAAAAGCTTTCCTTATCTCCTAGATAAGGCACTAACAAACTATGGCCCATGGGCGAAATTTGCTTATGGCTTGTTTGGTTACAGGCCTCAAGCTAACAATGGTTTTAAAACTTCTAAAGTATTTTAAAATGAGAAAAAGAGGAGGAAAAGGAAGATAAGGAGGAGGAGGAGAGAGACCATATATGGCCCTTAAGGCCTAAAATAGTGAAAACCTACCATATTTACTAGACCCTTTACAGAAAAATTTGCTAAGCCCTGCCTTAAATTATTAGCTGAAGACCCCCTACTGGGTACTCCCTTGACACCCTAGACTTCCTCGGTTATCACACTCATACATTACTGCAATTATTTAATGTCTCCATCTCATACTCGCCTCCAAGTTCTATAAAGTCAGGTAACCATGTTGTTTATCACACTATCCCCAGATATAGTAGATACCCCAGATATCGTAGATATCCCCAGATATAGTAGATCTACGCAGTAGATCCCCAGGAAACATTGATGAATAACTACAATGAAAAATGAATATAAATGACAGCTTCCATATTACTGTGTCTACAAATAGGCCATGCGCTTTGAGGGGCATATGACTAGGACAACCATACATCCTTGTGTTCTTTCGACAATGATGATTTATACTTGTCATCACAGAAAAATTATTAGTAGTTCCCTCTTTCCCTCTCAAAAATGTCCCACTATGGAGTAAGTTAGGGTACCTGGAAAAAGGTCCTACTCCCTGGGAAAGATGCTTCCTAAGACCATTGGAGCAGAAACCACAGTGACCTTTGTATCAATTGGCAGAACTCTTCCTATGAGGAAAAGAATCCTTATAACACAGTATTCAAAATCCAGTAAAACTATTAGTAAAATACTGAGCTTGTATAACATCATGATTAAAATAGGCTTTTGTTTTGACCCAGAAATCTGACTTTTTTTTTCCCTAACATAATCATTGTGTGAAAACACATTCTATATTGTAAATGACAACACTGGGATATCAATCCATCTTGAATTTGGAGCACTCAGTATAATTACATTTAATGACTATTGTTTACTAGAAGGTCTTTTTTCATCCATGCCATATATAGGTAAGTCACTTTGGGAGAGGGGCATGACTGTGGAACAAGATATTCTGGCTAATCAATATTCAGGAATGATAAAATAAGTTATTCTGGAATCAGAATTTAAGAATTGAAATTAATTTTAAGAATGGTCTAGTTCAACACCCTTATTTCATGGAGGACAAAGGTAGCAAATATTCCTGCAGCATATAAGTCTCTTTTGGGGTCAGTGATAGGCCTATTTAAATTTTCTTCCCATAAATTTAAATATAATTAAACATACCTAATAACAAAATATCTTTTTTTTATATTGTACTCCTTTTTTTAATGATTTGGAGTAGCTGGATCTTCATGCTTGAGAGTCATCTTAAAAAATAGCAGTCTATAATGTGGGCGCCTGGGTGGCTCAGTGGGTTAAGCCGCTGCCTTCGGCTCGGGTCATGATCTCAGGGTCCTGGGATCGAGTCCCGCATCGGGCTCTCTGCTCAGCAGGGAGCCTGCTTCCCTCTCTCTCTTTCTGCCTGCCTCTCCGTCTACTTGTGATTTCTCTCTGTCAAATAAATAAATAAAAAATCTTTAAAAAAAAATAGCAGTCTATAATGTACTTCATGTGTATAGGAATCATAGCGATCCATTGAAAGGTATGAATCCTACATCTCTTCAAAACTTCCTTTTCACTTCTCTGTAGGGCATCTGGATGGCTCAATTGGTTAAGTATCTGCCTTTGGCTTAGGTCATGATCTCCAGGGGTGCTGGAATCGAGTACAGAATGGGGCTCCCTGCTCAACGGGGTGCCTACTTCTCTTTCAACCCCTTCCCCCTGCTCGTGATCTCCCTCCATCTCACATTATCTCTCTTAAATAAATATACAAAATCTTAAAAAGAAAATTTCCTTTCACTTCTCTAAATAGAGCTTTGCCACCATTGATTTGAGCTGTAGACCTAACTCATCAAATATATATTTAATATTAATACTATTAAATATCAATGATAGAACTTATTGAGTATATACAATGTACTAGGCATGAAACTTATGTGACTTATTTACTCATCTCAACAACCATATAAATGCCATTAATTAATAAATGAGAAAACTGGAGCTGGGAGCAAATGACTTGCCCCAGATACATAGCTGGGAAATAATCCAGATGGGGCCTCAATTCATATCTTTCTGAGTTAGCTCTGAACCACAACCCTATAATAACCATTTTTTGAGGAGGCTTATGTTGGATAACTCCGTATGCCACTTCAAATCTCCATGGTATTAACTTTTTCTCCAGCTACTGACACAGCTCTCAGTTCTAAGTACAAGAAATCCAAAGAGAGATCTACTTGCCTTCTGACTCCAGATTTCTCTGATGCTACTTCATGATGCACCATCTTGCAATCATACGTGTGCAAACAGAACATGTTTGAGTTGGAGCTACTTTTGACCGATCAGAGACATGAACCTGTGTCTTGTGTGTTCTGTCTCTGCCCATGGTTAGTATTGAGATACATTTCATAAGTTCTCAGAAGGCCTCACAAGATCAAATATCTCCTATAAGCCCCATCTTGAGTTGCATTCCCTCTTGTCCCCCACATTTGTTTCCTGGAATTACCTCCCAAATAAATAACCTATGTCTCAGTCTTTGTTTTCAGAGGCATCCTGGTTTAGAAGGGGCCATTTCCCCCACCATCTGAGAGCATCTTGTCTCTACTCCTGAGTTTTATATCAGTAATATGCAACAGCTAACATACTTTATCTGAAAAGGAAATCCCCTGTCTCTGATGGACCTGACTTCTTCATTTCCTGTGAATAGCAGAGCTATCTGCATCTGTAGGGTCTCAGGACAGCACTGAGAATATTTGTCTACCTCTGCTGGAAGCCCTTCTGATTAGTCAGGCTCCTTGAGTTGGAAACATAAGGATTTATAATGAAAAAGAATCACACAGTAAAAACAGAAAGAATGAAAAGAAAACAAACCAATAAAGAACCTATCCTATCATAACATTTGAGGTTCTGGTATTTGCTGGCTTTGGAGGGAGTTCAAAATAAATGAAAGAAATGTGTATTTTATTAAATGCTAATATTTAGAAGATGTGGTGGGGAAGGAAAGATAAATGCTTCCAATCATATTTGCAAATATGAGGCATCTCCTAGCTCCTTCAAAATGCTTAGATGTTTTCCTTGCATTTGAGCCACCTACTCAGTTTTGGAAGTAATGCCTGGGACAAGCAGAAAATTGTGTGAGGAGTAGCAAATTTGCACAAGCATCCAACCAACAGAGATGGGCACTGCACTGTGCTCTCAGCCTGGACTGTAATACAATAACTAGGCTTTTCTAGCCAAACTGCAGCTGCCCATCCGACTTCCTCCACAGGAAGAACCTATTGCTTCTGACCCCACATAGATCTGCCTATAAAAAACTCTATTCCTTCCTTACAACATCTGCTATTGTTAACATGATCTCTGTTTGTCTTGAAGTATAAATAGGCCCCAAATTTCAAGAGTTCAAAATACACTGAACCATAACAGCCTAGCTTCTTCCTTTTCTTCTTGGTAAGAGTCTTATCCTTCTCTTGGGTTTTGGAATTCATTTTAAGAACAACAATGAAATCAAGGGGAGAGAAAGAAGATTTGGAAGGATCAGGAGTACTCAAGGCAGTTAGAAATGAAGAGTTGCCCTTTGTTTTTGTTTTTCCTGTATTTACAGTAATACAGATCAACTGTCAATTTGAGCCATTTTCTGTATACACTTTTCTCCATACTAATGTTAAGAGTCTGGGACAAGAGAAGAAACTAATTTAATTATTAGCTAGTACCCAAGGTGTTTTTGCAAGGTTCAGATTTACCAATTTAAAGTTAAAAGTTTTGCTTGAGCAAGACATTTTCTTGTTCTTTATAACTAATGCGCTTGTTTTCAAGAAAAGAAAAAAGGTGAGCACTGGTCCTTTCCTACCATGTAGAATATGGACAAAAAGCCATATTCTTTAATAAGACATTGAGGCCCAACAGCCCTAGATTCCTAGCCTATACTCACCATTATGTAAACTGACTTCATTCCTCTAAACCTCAACTTACTCATCCATAAAATGAATAGTGCTATTATTTCATAGCACTGTTAAAGTACTAAATAAAATAATGCATGTGAAGTGCTTGATAAATGTGCTTACTATAAGATGATAATGATTGTCCAGTAGGTGTAATTTCTATCTTCCAGTGAGACTCCAAAAATCTAATGGTTCAGTTTTCTGATCTCAGATAGTGAGGAATCAGTTCCATATGTATCTCCAGCTGAGGGGTTAAAACAGATAAAGTGCTCAGAAGAGTACCTAGAAGGCTGTAAACACTTGACAAATGTTAGCCATTCATCACCATCACTATTAATGTATCATTAATAATGTACAATTATCCTTAGTATTATAATCAGTTTATTGAATGAACTAGACTCAGCAGGTACAAGCGAGAAATTTAGGGTTTCTAACCAATTCTCATTTAAACTCATGCTGTCAAAATGATTTTTCTCAGGTTCTGGATGAAACCCTAGGCAGATGACATGACTTTTCTGATTGCTTTCACATATGAAAAATTCCAGTCCAATCCAATACAATCTCAAATTCTTTTTGAAAACGTCTTCCTTCCCTCATCTTGAGTCTTCCTCAGGCTGAGAAATTTGTGATGGAAAAGAATGTGGTTGGCTTTGCACCATTTCCCTCTCTTGATTTTTCTTCCTCCGCTCACTAGGAAGCCACTGGTCCTCCAGGGTTGAGCCTGGAGCCCGGGGTCAAGAGAGGGAAGAGCAACATAGGAAAGAAGAGGTCTTCCTTTACCAAAATATTTAAAACCTAGCTCTGATATTGTCTGAGTATTTCAGATTTCTAAAACAGTCTTTTCTGAGTTAGGTCTTCCTGAGGGTTCCACAGGGATTTATACTAAAGATGTGAATTGCCTGCCTGGCATGGTGATGCCTATTCCTGCTGATCACTTAAGACTTTACTTTTTCGGTAGCCCCTGTTGTCTGGTGTCTTCCTCTCACCTGAGGAGAGTGTCTCCTTCTTGGGTGGGTCTCTGTTAAAATGATGCATGATCCTCTCCTCTAAGAGACCCATACCTGGTCTACTGTTGGCCATCTTTGCTCAGCAAGCTAGGGGAGACGATCCCTCTGAGTAAGCTGCTTTAGCCAGTCTTTCATATGTTAGGTAGGCAGAGGTGCATTACATTTTAACTACTTGCTCTGCAAGATCAACATCTATCGCCTTAATCTTCACTGTCTGACACAGTACCCACCAACCACTTGTGGTTCTATACATTTACCTTTAAACTGACCACAGTAATAAAATACAATTCAGTCCCTTGATCTCATGAGCCATATTTCTACTGCTCAATACTCCAGTATACCATATTGGATAACACAGATATTGAAAATTTCCATTGTTGCAGAAAGTTCCATGAACAGAGCTGGAACTCAAGCACCTTGCTTTAGAAGGTGAAGTTTTTGCCATTATTTTGTTGTTGTTGTTGCAACAACAAAATAATGTTGTTTTGTATTCCCAGGCCTTGGAGCCTCTCCTGAAGCTACAGTACAAGAGAGAATTCACATTTACCTCTTTTTTTACATAATCAGTAAGTAGATAGATTTTGACATCTGGATTCAGGACTAGGAATATGTCAAAGCAAATGAATATAAGACAATTTTTCAAATGCTAAAATCTTACATTAAATGGAAATAATTAATTAGAGTTCTCGTGATTGAGCCTCAAGTCTAAAAAATATTTACTCAGGCAAAATAAACATGTCCATCATTTCTGCCTGCATGATGGGAAACAGAACAGTGTCCACCAAAGATATTATCCTTTATATTTATGGTGTTTTTACAGTTTATGAGCCACATGAATTAGTCTCACTTTTTTTTTTTTCCCTAGAAGCAACTGTGAAAAGTAGGCAGAACAGGTATCATTGTACCTAGACTAAAAGTACATAAATGACCTGCCCAAAGTCACAGAGCTACTAACTGGGACAGCCACGTAGCCCAGCTTCTTCCACTTCATTATGCTTGTTCCTGGAAGGCCAGACAATTCTAAAAACCAATTCTTACTACACACAAAGGAAGCAGGAATTCATAACCGAATCACTTTCAAAGACTTCCACAGTTTTGACTTATCTGGATGACCATCCAGATATCTGGCATGCTTAGAATTAAAATTAAATGTTATTCTATTAGCAGGATGTTGAGAAACACCTGGTCTGATAAGGAACACAAAAGACATACATTAGAGATATTCTATCTTCCTCAGCAAGCTTGGGACCTGGGTTTTGTCCTTGAGCACATTCCCGTTTTGCCTCTTTGTAGCTTCATGTCATTTACTCAATAATACTGATAGAGTTGATGTCAATTCCTTGGGAGGATAACCTAGTATGGAAAGACATTTGAACACAGCCAATAACAGGGTGAGAAATGCCACTACTACTGGTATATTTCCTTGTGGGGTAGAAGCTTGTTTATTCATTCTTTTGTAACTAAACTTAACTAAAGAAGAAAAAGTATGAAGAAATACATAGGAATAAGAAATACCAAATTCAAGATAGTTATCTCTGGGAGGGGCAGGTAAGGGAATTCAACTGATATAAGGGAGAGGCCTATAGGGACCTCAACTAACTTTGTAAGTTTATAATGTTTTACCCCTAAAGATGGATGGTGGGTATGTGGGTGTTCATTATGCTTTAAAAAAAAAAAAAAAAAATTGAATAATAAAATCCTTCAAAATCAAGTTTCAGTAATAAAAAAGGAAAGTTAGTAAAGGCCCCTTGCTGGAACACAGATTATTTTTATAAGCCTGTTTGTCTTAAATTGAAACACAATACTCAACATTGTTTGAAATATTTTGCTATAACAAGGCCAACAGAAGGCCAAAACCTAGAATGTCCTCTGAATAGGGCTGGCTTCACCCAAGAGGGCTGATAATATGTGGCATGGAGTTGAAATGACTTTCTGGTCATTTAGCCTGACCACACCCTTCATACCAGTCACTAACACACTCTGGAATCTAGGAGCAAGAGCTAATGGGAGATACAGCATGTATCTGAAAACATTCCAAGAGTATTAACTTCAGCAAGCTTGGAGTGTCAATATAGGTAAATACACAAATCAAATTAGTGAATGCTTCAGATTTATTGATAGGCAGAGGCATGGGGGAAGGGCGCCCACTCCTACTGCAGGGTCAGGAAAAGCTTCACAAAGCTTTTCCTTCTCATATGGGTCTCAGAATATAGTATACTACACAGCTCCAGTTTGGCGGCCCATATGTCTTTGCCCCTCCACCTTCTCCAGGTTATGGATCCTGACCTCTGGCTAAGAGTGGATCCATAACCAAGCTCTGTCCAGTCCTATTCCCCCATTCCCTTGGATCCAATGATTGGTTCTCCAAGAGACATAAAGGCCAAATAGGAATTACCGGTCTTTCCCTGGATTTGCTATACAGATACCAGGAGAAAACAAAATTCCTTTGCAGCTGGAATTACTAAGCTGAACTAGATGGAAAATGTTCCTCAGCATTAGAGGGGAATGAGGCCAAGAGTCACAAGGAGCAGAGACAAGCAGCAAGAGCAGAGAGAGGGGCTGGCTGCATTAAATCCTTGGTCCCAGCTCCTGGCAGGCCTCATGGCTCAGATCTTCCTAACTCTTTATTCCATTGTGTCAGGGATCCCAATATCCTCCTCAGGGGCACAAATGAAATATTCACACATTGCTTAAGGTTCCCAAGTAGTGACTCACTCCCTCACCCTGATTGGTATTTTGAGTCAGCAATCACCTGAGACAGGGCAGGGAAGGGGATTTTGAGAACAGAGTGGAAGGGAGACAGATGTGACTACATACGGCAGTGTTAGAGAGGGTAGACTGGGCTCAAGGTGACTGGATAATAAAGTCAACGGGTAGGCCAAGTTCAGACAGAGAAGACAGTTACTTGTTTTGACCCTCACTGCAAGTACCTACCACATGTGTCTCATTTCCAAAGGTCACAATACCTCAGCAAGGAATTCCAGGGTAGAAACCTTTGGTTAAATGAGCTAAGTAATTTTTTGCTACTGGTTAAAAATTTCTGCTACATCTCAGAGCACTGACATCTTAAGAGTGGCCTGCTCAAGATAAGAAATTCTTCACTATGTTTAATGATCAATCTTTTCTATGGGAACGCAGTGCCTGAAGGCAAGCGGGCTATGTTGAAGGTGGAAGAGGGAGAGAAACCACTTTTGGGGCCCTTCAGATCATGTCGGCTGGACTGCTGTCTGCTTGGCCTATATGCATACTGCACCCTTTCTCAGTAGCTTTTTCCTCCCTGCGTATATGTACCTCACTACATCTGCCCAATGATGTGGGCCATGTTTCTGGATTCTAGGAACCACAGTTGTTATTCTCTGATGCCTACTTACTCTGGGGGGGAAAATGGGGTAAATGTTGTCTTCATGGAACAGAATCACAAAATACTGGCATTAATGTTCAAAGCCTAGAAATGTGGGCCTAGTCACTATTGCTTAGGAGGCTAAACTCTCTAAAGGATACATAAATATACTAAAAACTTCTTTGCAGATGATCTACTTGAAGTTTAAGCAATAAGGGTATGACTGGTGGGATTTGAAATTGAGCACGGAGAGATTATGCTATGTCAGATCCATTAAATAGCATTTGTTATCTGTCATCTGATCTATAGATAAATAGAGATAGTCTCAGGGAAAGTGATTGATGAGATCTCCAGCCTCTTTCACATAAAATGGAGCAAGGATAAATGGAGATACAATCAAATAAAAAAACCTGGCAACAGCATTTAAAGTTGGTAACATAGTTCAATATCATGGTGCACCCAAGTGTACCACATCAAGACAAAGGGAAATACAAACGCAATGTTCATGTGTTTGGAGTTGATTTCTTATTTATGCTGTGGGAAATTATCATTGAAGTAGTTAAAATACGGTATGAGGGTTATACTATTTTTGTGCTTATGCTGTTGGGACATTTCATTGTCTTATTTAACTATTTAATATTATTAATAATTATATAATATAAATATTATACAATTATTTAATCATTTAAATAATTATTTAATTATTTAATTCAGTATATATACTACCTGGCTAGAATGGCCATGTCTTAATATATTGACATGGCTGCTTCATAGAAATGCAGAAGTAGCCATTTATAACTATGTATATGAATACAGATTTAACTTAAATATCAGCCAGATACTAACTAACTAACCACAGACTTGGAGGATCATTGTGAGAATAAAAAGAGGTAATATCTGTTCCTATCTTTCTAAAGTATAAATTCTGTTATAAATAGTATGTCTCTTAGACTAGCAGAGCTAATTTCCCAATCTTTTAATTGGACTGATTGTACTGTGCAATAAATGGCATTGCTCTCTTCTAGCAAAAATTTCACTATGCCCTTGACAAAATTCATAAACAAAGCAAGATCTGGCAGCTTGTCAAGCACAGATTTTTTTTTTTAATTCACATTTGCATCCCTAGGATCTAATATGGCTCTTGTCATGTCATTATCACCATAAATTTTTGTGAATTTAAAAAAAAAGTCTTAAAAGAAATATGACTATGTATATTTTAAAGAATGACTTAACTTCAGTGAATCTCAATGAGTGACATGTATGTGGCATTTCAAATACTAGGAAAGCTTTCAGACACGTGTGTGGAGTCAAGGTGCGGGAGGCATTGCTGAAGAACAAAGCACTCTTAATCAATTCTATTACCAATCATACTTCTGTATCTTCTATTAAATATTTTCTAAATTATCAAGAAAATTAGCAGATCTTCACTGCTACATAAGCAGCCCATGCCACCATCTTTTATCACCTGGATCCCTGCAGTAGAAATGCTAATTTATCTCTGTCAGCCATCCTTGCAAATCACCATTTATTTTTTCCAAACTTAAAAATGCGAAGTCAATTACATGAGTTTCCTTTGCAAGTGGAATAAAATCTTACATTTTTCTTCTGTTTTAAGATTTTATTTATTTGTTTTTCAGAGAGAGTGAGGGAGCACAAGCGGGGAGAGCTGCGGGAGAGGAGGAACCAGACTCCCTGCCGAGCAAGGAGTCCTATGTGGGACTCGATCCCAGGACTCTGGAATCATGACCTGAACCAAAGGCAGATGTTTAACTGACTGAGCCACTGAGGCATCCCTAAAATCTCATGTTCTTATGTCCCACAAAGTTCCTCAGAATCTGGCCTCATCCATCGTCCAACCTCATCACAGGCTACTTTTATATTTGTGCTCCCAGCATTACTCAGTCCCTCTGGTCTTCCTGCCTCCAATGTTCTGCTCCTCCTGCCTTGGGATTTCTCTCTGTCTAGAAAGCTTTCCCATCCACACATAACCTGGTGAATGCCAACGCAGTTTCTGTCTTAGTCTGACTATCACTTCCAAGAGTCACCTTCATTGACTCCCCTTCACCCGTCTCTACCTTTTTAAAGTATGGTGCACTATGACACTCTTACTATGGCATTTATCATGAATATAATTATATATTCATTTGTTTGTATGTATATATTTGTCTTTTATTGTTTACATTCCCTAATAAGATGAGGGCAGGAATTATGTCATTTTGCACACCTAGCTCTATCACAATATGCCAATAAATATGTACTGAATAAAGGAATGAATGAATGTGTGTTTAATCTTAAAAATGACTTTCTGAAGGAAAACATCTGGCAGCAAAGATAGCAGTTCCAGGGGCACCTGGGTGGCTCAGTTGGTTAAGCATCTGCCTCCAGCTCAGGTTGTGATCTCCAGGTCCTGAGATCGAGCCCCACATTGGGTGCCCTTCTCAGCGGGGAGTCTACTTCTCCCTCCACCTCTGCCTCTCCCCTCTGCTCATGCTCTCTTTAAAATGAATAAAATCTTAAAATTACACACACACACACACACACACACATATATATATATATATAGAGAGAGAGAGAGAGAGAGAGAGAGAAAGTGCGCCACTCCAGGCTAAAAAGGAGAAAGCAGTGTAGGTAAGGGAAGTACTTACTTACAGGGTGGCAAAACCTGGGGTGAGCCAATCCCCTACATCATACTGTGTCTGCATCTATTTCCTCCATCACAAGACCAGCCCAGCTTCTCCTCCTGCTGGATGATACTTCATCCCATCTTTGTCCTGTAAGTACCCCAGAAGCCAGCAAGTAAGCAGACAATGAGAGCTTGTGCTCCCACGGTGGGTAGTCCTATCTTTGGGCTTTCTTGTCTCTGTAACAAGCCATAAAATATCATGTATCACTCATCTGCTTGCACACTGTCAAACAAAGGCTCTCCTCAGTGCCATGCATTCTTCAACACTCTGGCATCAGTTTATTTGCTTTCTCCCTTCGTTGGCATCATTTTTCCCCCTAATGTTACACCAACCTCTTAAGTCCAGCTAAACTTCAATTTTTATGTCTAGCTGCAACTTATCTCCCAGTCTCTAATCCTAGAGATTCCAGCCACCAACTGCATATGTGAATAGTTCCCATCCCATACAGTGGGCACCCCAAACTCAATAAAGGCAAAAGCATGGGCAATCATCCTCTTTATCTTACTTCTCCACATTTGCTGTTGGAACCTCCATTCCCCCAAAATATGCCATGTTGACTTCCTCTCATCAGTCCCCGGTGGTCAGGAGTAGGGAAGCCCCTTCTATTTCCTCTCTTTTGCCCTTCTTTGATCTATACATCCTCTCCATTCCCACTGCCATCAATCTCTTTCAGATCTTCAATGCATTTCCTCCAAACCTTAACAATTGAAGGTGTCTTAACAAGTCTTCCCATTTGTTCCCTTCTCCTACTCAATCTTCACCCTGCTTCCTACAGCCTGAGTAATCTTTATAAAGTACAGCTTCTTATAAGCCCCTCCTCTATTGTGAAATCTTCAAAGTACTCCCCCCCAACACCACCATCCCCCTGTGTAGCTACTGAAGTAAACAGAAGTCTATGAAAATACATATACCCTGTGTTATCTGTGTCCTTTATTCATGCCCCAGTGTGAAAAGTTCTTGGTTCTTCTGTTCAAAACCCCACCCATCCAGTCTGCTCCAAGTACTCTTCAGATATCTGCAGGTGCTTATCTTATTTTGCTCCAGATTATAGTTAGACACTTGGACTATTATAGTAAAGGATCTCCTTCAGGGTGAAAGATGAATCTCACATGTAATTCTTCAGAGAGCCTCCATATAGAAAGGGTCATGGGCATCAAGAAAAAAATTTAGGCATTGAATTCAGCCAGATTTGGATATAAACCCTGGCTTTACCACTGGGCATAGCCTCTTAAACAAAGTCACTAAACTCTGAGAGCCTCAGTTTCATTCATTTCAAATGATAAAAATGAGGCTTACTTTGCAAAGTTATTGTAAAGATATGATATATAAAGCACCTAACATAAGGGCTGGCATGTATGAGACACCCAACCACTACTTCTCAGTAAATGGAAGCTAGCACAATAGTAGTATCTGTTATTACTTTGTTTTGTGTTGTTTTAAGGTTTTTTATTTTTTTATTTTTTTAAAGATTTTATTTATTTATTTACAGAGAGAGAGATCACAAGTAGGCAGAGAGTCAGGCAGAGAGGGGGGGGGAAGCAGGCTCCCCACTGAGCAGAGAGCCTGATGCGGGGCTTGATCCCAGGACCCTGAGATCATGACCTGAGCCGAAGGCAGCAGCTTAATCCACTGAACCACCCAGGTGCCTCAAGGTTTTTTATTTTTAAGTAATCTCTATACCCATTGAGGGGCTCGAACTTTTAACCCCGAAGTCAAGAGTCCTAGACTGTACTGACTGAGCTAGTCAGGCACCCCTATTATTACTTTGTAATAGAAAATCAACACATATTGGTTGAACAATTACAATTAGCATAATAAATCTGTCCTGTCCTCCAGGAGGTTATAATCAGACGAGACTGTCGCGTTCAGGGTGGTATGGCCGTAGACCAGGAGGTTATAATCAAATGGGGAAAAGAAGTCACCACTATATGCTAACATGATTAAGCATTCTAAACAAAATATAACATGAATAATTGTAAGAGTAGGCAGTTAGGTTCTAACAGGATGCCTGGAGGCCAGCAAAGAGGAAGTCATGGCCAACCATGAGGAATTCAGAGGCCTATCCTAGCAGCACTCCAAAACAAAACTATAAGAAACTGGATCAAACCAGACAGGCCCAAGATGGCTGACAAAACAGGCCAAAGTTCACATTGTTCTTTCATTATACTCCATTAACACACTCAAATTTCCTCCCTGGGGCACTTGGGTGGTTCAGTGGGTTAAAGCCTCAGCCTTCAGCTCAGGTCATGATCCTAGGGTCCTAGGATTAAGTCCCACATCAGGATCTCTGCTCAGCGGGAAGCCGGCTTCTGCCTCTCTCTCTGCCTGCCTTTCTGCCTACTTGTGATTTCTGTCTGTCAAATAAATAAATTAAATATGAGATGGGAGTTGGGGGAAATTGGAAGGGGAGGTGAATCATGAGAGACTATGGACTCTGAAAAACAATCTGAGGGGTTTGAAGTGGTGGGGGGGGTGGTTGGGGTACCAGGTGGTGGGTATTATAGAGGGCACGGATTGCATAGAGCACTGGGTGTGGTGATAAAACAATGAATACTGTTATGCTGAAAATAAATAAATTATTTTTTTAAAAAATAAATAAATAAATAAATATTTTTAAAATAAAATCTCCTCCCTAATGGTGCCATGACAGGAAACCGCTGACCAAATACAAAAGAAAAAGCACATAACCCTGCTTCCCAGAAATCCCCACCTCAAGCCATGAATATGCCACCCTTTGTTAAAACAGTCAATAAAAGATAGAAACCCAAACCACAGGGGGCAAGCTCTCCCTTGAGCTCACCTGCTCTCACTTCTTGAAAGTATAGTTTCACGTTGCAATTAAGCTTCTTCCCTTATACTTTACTCTGACTCATCCTTGAATTCTTTCTCACAACAGAGTCAAGAACCTGGCACGGGGTTTCTGAGCAGAAAGACTTCATTAGTTCTGGAGAAGGGAGGACATCCCCTTGAAGGACAGGTAGGAATTTTTGGAAAGATGGAATAGCTGCAGTAATAGGCATACTCTGAACAGGAAAGGGTTACTCTCAATTGTTTTGTTTTTTTTTCTTTTTTCTTTTTTTTAGGAAAAAAAATGAAGCTTGTTTTAAATGAGCCGTTAATCATTTATTTACTTAAGTAATTACTTTACTGATTTATTTTTTAATTAACTTTTTGTTAAAAGACATTCTAATACAGAGGGAAGAATTCTGGCTTGAAGACTCTAAGACTGGTCTAATAGGTTATACGATTATAAAGGAATCATTTTGCTCCTGGAACCTTCATGATAGCAGCTGCAAGTAGCAAAATGTCAGATATGCTCTTAGCAGGAAACTAGAAAGAGTGAAGGGATGACCCAGCTGGTTATTTCCTTCCTTAAAAGGAGAATATGGGGAATTTAGTAGTCTTTCTAGTGACTGAATACTATCATACAGACCAGTGCCAGAGTTCACACCTACAAACTGATTGGCTATTCAAGAACAATGTAGGTTGAGGTGGAACAATTTTGAGAGAGGTGGGAAAATCAGTGGTTGAGAATATCAAATGGTGATGATAAACCCACCTCCAAAATTGGAAGTGAAAAATGTTCAAATATTTAAAAACAATTGACGGTTATTTTGGATCTGTTGTGAATGTATCTGTGTGTGAGAGAGAGAGAAAGAGAGAGAGACTGATTTAGGCAACTCAGGATATTTTCTTTCCCCATTCTCCTTCATCTCTTTCAAGAGGAGAAAGGGAAAGAAAAATACCCAAAATTGCCAAATCTGGACTTTCCAACCAAATTGAGATATATATATATATATATATATATATATATATACACACACACACACACACTACACACACACACACACTATACACACACACACACATATGGAACAAATGGGAAGAATTATTAGGAAACTGTTTCAATTGTTTAGATTTGGAAGAAATGCATTGAAGATCAGAAAGAGACTGATGGCAATGGGAATATATATGAATATATATACATACCCACACATATATATGTATGGGTATGTATGTGACATACCCACACATATATATGTGTGGGTATATATGTGTGTGTGTGTGTATATATATTTCATCTTGGAATCTTGGAATCACCAAGCATTTTTAGTGCTTAAACAATGGCCGCAAGATGTCTATGTCTTAATCATCAGACTCTGTGAATGTTGCCTTCTATGGCAAAAGGGACTTTGCCAATGTGATTGAGGGTCCTAGGTGGAGAGAGCATCCTGCCTTATCCAGGTGGACTCTAAACAGAATCACAAATGTCCTCACAATTGTAGGGAAGCCGGAGAAGATTTAACCACAGAAGAGGAAAGGCAACGTGACCACAGAGGAGAAATTAGAGGGATGCAGTGACCAGGCAAACAACAAGAGGCAAAATGGAGAGCAAAACACTCTAGTCACACAGTAAAGGAAATGAGTACAAGCCCCATGTCTGTCTCCTGCCGTGTGGCTCAGCTCATCTTGGTTGAAGCTTTTAGCTCTGAAGCTAGAGTAGGTCCTTGGGTAAGGGGAAGCAGGCCACAATTAGGCTCCTGGGAGAGGGAGGGGCCTGTGTGTTCCTGCAGGGGAAGGACCCCTTCCCAGACCAGTGAAGGCACCTCACCACTTACAGTGGTTGGCTTCTCCACATTGGTTTTTCAGCCACCAGCGTGGGAAGATTGATGCCTACTCACTCAAATAGGCATTTGGACTTTTTTTTTTTTTTTTAACAAGCCTAAACAATTGCCCCTTGTTTTACAAACTTCTGTTTCTGTGGCTCTTTTCCTGTCCAAGCCAAATGAAGAGCCAGATTGAGGATCAGCAATCGCACCCTTGCCCGTTTCAGAAGAAATGTCACTCGGGGCACCCTGCAAAGGAATTCCCACCAGGTACTCCATGATGTCCCTCTTCCTTTTGGAGAAATGGGAGAAAGAAGGGAAAAAAAAAGAAGAGGAAAATAAAGCAGGAACATGGGGGTAAGAAAGTCCAAGAGAGAGAGAGACCATCGGGTGCTTGTGCGTGACTCTCTTTCACATGGAATTAATGGTGGTTTAATGGGGTATGAAAGAATGTTTTACTGGAAACAATGAGGAACAATTGTCTAGCTCACGTTTCATTTCACAGGTCATTATTGCATTAAGAAGTAAATCGACCAAGTCCGGTAAATAACAGTGTGCGTATTGCCGAGAGCTTCAAACCAACAATTTTAGCCATTGCCAACTAATATCTCTGTCATTTTAACCCTTGCAGGGTAGTGCTAGGGGGCTAAACAATTACAGTCTTCACCCAGCTCTAGCAGGTGAGCATAATTCATTGCCCCTCTAGTCCCTTCTTTTGCAAAACCCAGGAGGCCATATTTTAGCATTGTTGTTTTGTTGATGAGCCAGCCTGAGCCCACTGCAGCTCTTGAAAAACAACCCCCATTTTAGCGAGTGCTGCAGGCATCTTTAAACAGACTGCTTTCTCTGCAAAATTAATTGCTGCAAAACGCAATGCTCCCTCACCAAAGCTTTTGCAAGCTCATACTCAGCTATTTAGGTGGGCCATAGATGTGTCTGAGAGAGCCAGGGAAAATGAGCTGCTTTCCTTTATTATAGAAGTTCACATTTGTGTCGCCGAGCATCATCAGGCACCGGACATCCAGGAGTTTCTAATGCCTAAATTCTGCTTCCCTTCACTCAGGGGTAATTGGTGGAGGAAGCATATGCTAGCATAAGAAATAAATGCATCAAAGGTGGGGCAGGGCAAACAGTTGAAGTTAAAATACAGGTTCTAAAAGACATATTTAAATGCATACCAAAATAACATGCTCTTGCTTCAACTTAAAACAAAAATGAGACAAAAATCAGGTTACGAATCATAAGGTTACATGATCACACCAAATAAATCAGGTTACATTGGTAATTTTTCCATCAAAACTTGGTGTTCACCCAGCAGAACAAATATGGAATCCTCTGTGTGTCTATAATACCTCTGAAGCAAAACAAACGAGGTCTTACTTTTTCCCCGTAAGAGAAGAAAGCTTTCAAAGATCGCATCAGTGTTCCAACTTAATATTTCTTATGTCTGATTCTTTCACCTTTTACAACTAAAATTAAGACCTCACAAAGAACTATCATAGGCTACATAATAACTTCTCAAAGATGTTCATGCCCCGACTCTGACCATATGAATATACCAGAGGGGCTTTGCCACAGTGATTAAGGTGATGGATCTCTAAGTGGGGAAATTATCTGGGTGGGCCAGATCTGATCCTATAAACTTTTTTAAAAGTGAAGAACTTTCTCTATCTAGAATCAGATGCAGCAGAAGAAAACACAAGAGGGATTCAAAGCATGAGAAGAACACAATCCACCATTGCTGGCTTTGAAGGGTAAAGGGCCACAAGTCAGTGAATGTGGGCAACCTTAGAAGCTAAGCATGACATCCAAACCTAAGAGCAAAGAAATGGGGACCTTAGTCCTGCAATCCCATAGAACTGAATTTGGCCAAGAACCTGAGTGAGATTGGAGTGGATTCATCCCAAAATACTTCAGAAAAGAGTATAGTCCTGCTATGCTTTAATTTGGTCTTTGAGAGCCTCAAAGCAGAAAATCAGCTAAGTCTAACAGACTTCTGACTTACAGAACTGTGAAATGATGCATGTTTTAAGCCACTAAATTTGCAGTAATTTGTTACAGCAGCAATAGAAGAGTAGCACACAAGAATCGTTAAGACATGATGCCTGAAATGCTCAAGTCATTGCACCAGCCAGAGCCATGATAAATGGTGGCAACAGAAGAGTGGTCACTAGTATTTACTTTGTGCTTATCCCAATCCAGGCTTGGGGCTAAGTATTTCATATACATGTGTCTTTTATAGCTCTAAGTTCTGCTCCTTTGCTTAGAAAGCATTCAAACAGAGATAATAGAGCCTAGATGTAGGGATAGTCTGGTTTCCACACTGGCAATGCTCAAGGAGAGCTGCATCCTACCAAGATCACCCAAAAAGGAAGAGATTATCACCCACGGCCACATTTAAAAAAAAAAAAAAAAAAAAAATCAGCTTCACCTTCCTTTCTCCATGGCAATTACTTTCAGGAACTTACATTCAATTTTTATTAATATTTCTCCTGTGAGAGAGTTAAGCAAATTGGAATTGGGTCCTATAGGGAGTCCCTAATTCCATAGTAAAAAGATTGGCTTCTAGGTCTACAAAAATTTCCTTCCTTCTGTGTCCTTTTACTTGACATGCTTTACATAATAACCAACTCATTTTTGAGGAATCCTTTTGTTATATAAATGAGTTTTACTATCATTACTCTAATTAAAATAATAAGTAATAAATATACATGATTTTTTTTAATATGGCAACTTTCCAGTTGTTCCCTCTGAGCAGTAGTACTGGAGATCAGGATAGCAGAGGGCTAAGAGGCAGGGGGTTTTCTTTCTCATTGTGTGTTTTAATGTTTTGTTTATTCATTCAACAAAAACGGATAATGTCTTAAAAGTGGAGTTGCTGAGTCAGAACTTTTAAATTGTTACCAGATGCCAAAAGGCTACATCAAATGATATTGGAGAATAAAATCTGAAAGTCTAAGAACTCTTTCTGTGACATTCCCCAACATGGAGATGATCACACTTTTTAAGTCACGGCCAAGATAAGTGCTAAAGCAATAATATTAAGAGTAATTATAGTAGCAGTGGTCACCACTGTCTCAGTTGTCATAGTGGATACTTTTGTTGAGTTTCTCTCTTTTAATCCTTACAATAATCTTGAATATATAATATTGATATGTCTTACTTCCTAAATGGGGAAACTGAGGCTCAGAGAGCATAAGAAACTTGATTGGAGTTGCAGACCTAGTAAGTGAACACCATCCAGGCAGTAAGACACAGTATAAAAGCTTTTTCTTTTTTTTAAATAAAGATTTTATTTATTTTGACAGAGAGAGCACAAGCTGAGGGAGGAGCAGGGGCAGAGGGAGAAGCAGGCTCCCTGCTGAGCACAGGGACCCATCTCCCAGGACCCTGGGATCATGACCTGAACCAAAAGCAGATGCTTAACTGATGGAGCCACTCAGGTGTCCCAGTGTAAAAGCTCTTAACTCATGCTTTGATTATGAGAAAAATTGGTTTTTTTGTATGTTTACTGGCATTTGTATTTCTTTCTCTGTGAAATACATTTTGGAATCCTTTGACTCTTTTTAAATATTAGTAAATATTTAGTCCTTAATATTTAGTCCTTAAATATTAGTAAGAATTTTTTGTTATTATCAGGTAATTAACTTTTTTCTCTGAGTTGTAAATTTTTCCTAGGTTTTTTAATTTAGCTTTTGATATTCTTTGCAGAACTTTTTAATTCTTAGCCAAATTTATCAAATATTTATTTTATGTTTCCTGGATTTTGATTTGTGCTAAGAAAGATCTCCATAATGAGAAAAGTATAATCTCACCCATATTTTCTAGTAATTCTATATATTCAATTTTTTCCTCTTGAATCCATATGGAATTTATTTTTATAAAAAGTATGAATTTCTCAATTTTTCCCAAGAAAGATCACCATAACAAGAGAAGTATAATATCACTCATATTTTCTAGTAATTCTATATATTCAATTTTTTCCTCTTGAATCCATATGGAATTTACTTTTATAAAATATGAATTTCTCGATTTTCCCTAAATGACTACTTAAATGTCTCAATGACATTAATTGAATAGTTTCTATTTTCCCATGATTTAAAATGTCATCTTTTTTATAAACTGATTTCTCAAATGCATTTGGATCTATTTCTGATCTTTAAAAGTTTTTTGTTCCTTTGACGCATCTATTTTCAGGATATTTTTAATAATTACACTCAAACCATCACAAAATGGCATTAGTTTTTACATCTAGTGAGTGTGCAGATACATGGAGAAAAAACAGAGAACCAGATCAAAGAATCTTCCAGATCCTTAATATTGAAACAAGAAGGTCTGAGTCATGAACTTGTTTAGTTCCTATTGGTAAGGCACAAGTGTTTCATTTAATGATGGGACTGTTCAAGTATCCCCTTCCATTAAAATGCACATGTGTACAACACACACACACAAACACACATAAGATTATATAAAATAAACAAAAAAATTCCATCCGCCTTAGGTGCAAAATAAGCTAAAGTTTGAGGTTCTGCATTCTAAATCTTTCAATACTATTGTACCGAAAGATTAAAAAGAGCAAAGCAGAATTCTTTCATTATTAAAATTTGAAGACTAGGAGCACAGTTTACTATTCAATGAAGTCTGGAAATAACCTGGGGAGATGGAATAGGGAGTGGTGGCAGGGGCAAAGAAAGAAAGAGAAAAGTAAAGAAAATTAAGAAAAAAAGAGAGAACCAGGATATTATTGCAGCAAAAAGTCAAGTAACTTCATTTAGTTACAGATATTCAAAAATAGTCCCTCTCGTGGAACATTGATATTATCGATCTTCTCATACAACAAAGCATAGCAATGCGAAGAGACTTTTCAATAAAGTGTCCTTGAGTAGTAAAATTCCTAGTCTCCGAAAACCTTGATGCTTTATTGGAGGACTGGGTATTTAAACAGTAGCTCCTTAAGAGATAATTTTGATAAGCTTCTTTCTTTTACTGACTGGGTTATATGCCCAGAACTAATTAGGTGGTCTGTAGAATGGTTTCTAGTTTGGGGCTTAGTTTCCAATCCAAAGAAACCCAAGTTACATTGAATGACCTATAAAAGTGACTTATAAAAATGAAATTTAACAGAGATTAATAGTCTACTACATAGGTTAAAAAAAAAAAAGTCATTTCTTTTTCTTTGACCTTCCAGAACTAAGGAAGAAAAATACCCATATGGTAACCATAGCTACAGGTAGTTATTTAGCCCTTGAACTATGACTACAGCAACTGAGAATTAAATTTTAAGTTGAATATAATTTTAGTTATTTATAATTTAAAGTGTATTAGTGATTAATTGTTGGAAAATATTTAGGTATATTTGGAATAACTTGTACATGTGAATCTACTTTTTCAAATCAAATCCAGATACACATAAAATATTTCTGATGAAAATGTTGTTTCTGAATTGAGATACCTTACGACTATGAAATACAAACTAAATTTCAAATACACAACATGAAAAAAAAATGTAAACTATCTCAATAGTTTCATATTAGAATAATCTTAAAATGGTAATGGTTTTAATATATTGGATTAAATAACATGTATTATTAAATTTATTCCAATTCTTTTTCTTTTTTTAAACTGCCCACTATAAAATTTAAATTCTATTGGGGTTTGCATTATTATCTCTATAGGACAATGCTAGATAATGTTCTGGCTTCTACATTTTGGAAAAATCATCAACAAATTGAAGAATATAAAAAAGTAGCCAGTTTAGAAAGTGAAGACCTGGAAACAATCTGTCATATGTTGGCTAACAGAAGGAATTGGAATTTCTTTGCTTGAAAGAGGCATACTAGGTTATTATAAGATCATTGTTTTGCTGATTTGAATATGTAAAAGGCTATAATATGGAAAGAATTTAACCTGTACTCTTATACCAAAAGGTCAACTAGGTCATGACTGGTGGAAATCATAGAAAGAATCTTCATAATTAAAACTATTCAAAATATATTTGGTAGCCCTGGAAGGGAGTGAATTCCAACTTCCTGAGAAAGTTAAAGGTAGAGACTATCTATGAATTCAATATATCTATTGAGTTAAAGGTGGAACATATTAACCTCCAAGAAACCATCCAAACTAAATATCCTGTAATCCTATTTCTTTCCCATTGGCATGTATCCCTACAAACTAATGAATTAACATGAGCCGGTTTTCCCAAAATGCATTCTAAAGTACACTAATTCCAACGGACATTAATGTGTAGTCTGAATAAGTATTCACAAGTTAAGAAGTTTGAGAAATATTGGATAATGCAAATTTAAATAGCATTTTTAAATTTAATTGCAGAACTTATCAGAGCCTTTAATATCTTAATTTACATGATGAATCTCCAAAATTTGAATAGTCTGAGTTTTCAAAATTTAGCCACAGACCACATTTTCCACCATCTCCTGAGATGAGTGAATGGGGAACATTCTTTGAGAAAGCCTAAACAAATTACATATTAAGTAAATCTGTAAGATTTACTTTGTAGAAGAGTTGACTGGACCTAAACTTGAATTTTTGCTATTTTGCTCATTTAGTCACCCATTTACTCATTTATTCCCTCATTCAGCAAACATTTACTGAGCATATATTATGTTCCAGGGATTATACTAAAAATTCAAGGATCTTGGCTGTCAAGGTATTCACAGTCTGGTGAGATGAGAAGCTTGAAAGATGATGACAGGAAAGCATCAGATGTGCTATAATAGAACTCAGTGATAGGTAGAGCAAGGACAGAAAGACCCAGAAGAACCCCATCTGTGTCTGGAAGCCAGGGAGCATTCCACTGAGTCTGCTGCTTCACAACACCCTCTTTGCCTGGCTTCTTTCATGCAGGATTTTCAATGCTTTACCTGATGTTCTAGGGTCACGGCAAACTCCATTTCCTTCCTAGAGCCCTTGTCTAGATCCCCAGGTATACATGAACTCTCCAACATACGTGCCAATTTTATTTTAACTCATTTTCTCCAACTCATAGCCTGGACCCCCCACACCCATGCACGAGGGCAAGGATGGCTTCTTATCTACCTTGCTGTGTTCTATTTAGGATATCCCAATAGTACATAGTGCTTTGCTCTCAATGGACTCTCAAGAAACATCTAAGTTGGTGTGTGGGGGGGCATACCTCAATCTACTGGGAGAAAAGGGAGGCTACAGAAAAATTACCATAAGAAATGTTTAAAAGATTTTATTTATTTGAGAAAGAAAGAGAATGAGCAGTGGGGAGGGACAGAGGGGAAAAGCCAGAGAGAGAAGCAGATTCCTTGCCTGAGCAGGAAGCCTGATACGGGCTCGATCCCAGGACTGGGGGATCATGACCTGAGCTGAAGGCAGATGCTTAACCAACTGAGCCACCTAGGTGCCCCACCACAATAAATTTTGATCTCATGATCAAAGCCTCTAGTTTGTACTGCTCTACTGTTGTCACACAACTTCCAGGGGTTAATACTGGCAAAATGGGTTTCTTAGAGGGGACAGAGTCCATTTACTTCATACAGGAGAAATGGCCATCTACACATGAAGAAGAACTAAGTGACATTTTTTGTGGTCATTATTACCATTGCCTTTCAGAAATGTTACAGTAATTGAAAATGTTTTTAAATTTAAAAATCGATTTGTTACCATGTAAAATGGAAAAATGTGAATTCGTTGGTGAAATATCTCTCTGTGCAGCTCCCCACCAGATGATTCAGACCACACGATGATAATTATCTAAAAGTGGTTCCAAGCCCAGATTTTGGAATCAGACAAACATAGATGTAAATCTTGGTTCTGCACATTCTAAGTGCAGGACCATGAAAAATTAGTTAGCTTCTCCAAACCCTTATTTCTTCGAATGCTGAAAAGGGATAACAATCCCTACACATTAAGGTTGTTGAAAGCATAAATGGGAATGTCTATAACCCCCTTAGCATAATGCCTGGCACAGTGAATATGCTAGATATAATGGTAACTATTATTACTGCTAGTTGGGGTGGATAATTGCTGGAATAATTGCACAGTCTCCGTTTGCTTTGCTCTGTGTAGAAAGGACACTATGTGAGAAAGTTGATAGATCTAAGAGAGCTAACACTGGAGAATGTAGAGGAAAAAGGAAAAAGGAACTTAGCAAGAGGGTATATCGCGCATAGTGTGAAAAACATGGGTTTAGTTCGGAAACTTCCATTCATTAGTTTATGGCTTGGGCAAGTTACCTATATCTCTACAATAGTTTCCTTAGCTATAACAGGTAGGAAATAAGACCATCTACCTCATAGGATATATTCTGTTGATGGGATTACATGAGATAACTCATCTGAAGTTCTTAGAACCGTCAGAAACATGGCAGATACTTCAGGAGTACTGGGTGTTAGCGGAAGATCTGAGAATCAAGGCAATCTCGGGAATTACAAAGTGTCCAGACTGAGGAGCGGCAACAGAATTATTCCCATGGCTCATATGCCTTCTCATGTCATCCTTTACAAGTCTTTTGCGAAAGCATTCCAACTCACACTCTGGGCGATTTCAAAACACAGTCAAACACTGTCACACCATTCAGCGCTTGGAGATGCAGCGAGTCATGCGGGAGTGAGAGAATCAGGTGAAGGAAAGGTGCTCTCACAAAGGATCACAGAAAGCTTTGCCCTCTTCCACTTGGGAGAAAAATCCCTGCAGCCATGCATCCCGAAGATTCTAATATTTTCTGAGACTCTACTGTGACTTTATATTTTAATACCCTGACATCTGGAATCCTAAAAGTCTAATGTTTAACCATAAATATCTGCTGAGATTAAAGAGCTATATACCAAGTTTCAATCTTTGGGGCCTATAATTGCTTGGGAAAAGAGAATGGTATTTCCCCCTCTAGCTAGAAGAAAAAGACCTCTGCAAGCATAGATATTGGCAGACAAACCATTTCCTCTCTCCATTCTGTCCCCTCATTTTCTCCCTCCCTCTCCCTTCTCCATTTTATAATACCATCTTGCTGTCATTCCCAGGACAAATGGGAAGAAAGAGAAGCCTGGAAAGCTTAAAGAAAAGACGCATTTTGAGATCTAGCAACAAAGGGTTGAGACGATGCTAGCTTCTCTGTCCGCAAGCAGCTGACCGTGCGTCTCCCGGGTTGCAGGAACTTTCCCATTATTTGGTAGGAAACTACTTCATCACTCCGTGGGCTGACAGTCAAATGCCAGCTTTATTTTCTTTTTTATCAACCTCATCTTTTATGTTTGATTTGAGGCCAGTCACTTTTAAGGTCTCCATAATGGTTTATAACTTTCTCAAGAAGCAACCAAGAAGGAACGCCATTTGAAAAATGTTTCTTACCCTCTCGTGGCAAAGAATGGGAAACTCTCACCTCTCCCAAAGATGGATTTGGTCAGAAGTCCTGGTCAGACCACAGGACTTTGCTGGGAATGACATCAAGGAAACTGTGGGAAAAGCTTATCATGAGTTTAAGTTTTTTAATATAATGATGCAATGTAGAATTTAAAAAATAAACTTTGCATTGAACTCACTTTTATCCAATGCTTTATTATTAAAGTGTCATTTTGAGGCCATTCAACTCACTTCAGTCCTAGCAAAAATAATCTACATTTTAAAAAGTTTAATATATTCTTATTATCTGAAGACTCAATTTAGATTGTGAATACTCCTATACCTTTTTAGTTCATGTCCTATTCCCTTTCTGGAATATATCCAGTGTGTATATAAGCAAGTATATTTATGCCTACGGTATTTGGCACAGGGAGCAAATGTTGGATTTTTTTGTGAGAAATTGAGACTGCTCACTTTTTAAATTAAAAACGTTGTCTTCATAACTTCCTGTCTATTTACTTCAAAGGAAACAAATGACTCTATTAGTGGTTCTCAAACCTTAGCACAGCAGAATAACTCAGGGAGGCTGTGTTTATGAGTCAATGTGTACCTGTGTCTATGTGTGTTTAAACAGAAAGGTCTGGGCCTCACACATACCTTTTGACTCAAAATCCCCCCAACATGCAAATGAACATTTAATGTCCTAGATAATTCTGATGATAAATCAGCTACAGAAGCCACTGTTCCAAGCACATCAAATTTACCTCCTCAACTGAAAAATATTTGGCAAGAGAACAGGGTTTTTGTTTTGTTTTGTTTGGTTTTGTCTATTTTAAAATTTCCAGGCCATTGAGAACCAAGACTTTAAAAATTATAAATTAGGGATGCCTTGGTGGCTCAGTCAGTTAAGCGTCTACCTTCAGCTTGGGTCATGATCTCAGGATCCTGGGATCAAGTCCTGCACTGGGTTCCTTACACTATAGGGAGCCTGCTTCTCCCTCTGCCTGCTTCTCTCTCTGCTTGTGTTCTCTCTCTCTCCCTCTCTCTCTCTCTTTCTCTGACAAATAAATAAATAAAATCTTTTTTTAAATTTTTTTAAAAATTTATTTATTTGACAGATAGAGATCACAAGTAGGCAGAGAGGCAGGCAGAGAGAGAGGAGGAAGCAGGCTCCCTGCTGAGCAGAGAGCCTGATTTGGGGCTCAGTTCCAGGACCCTGGGATCATGACCTGAGCCAAAGGCAGAGGCTTTAACCCACTGAGCCACCCAAGAACCCCATTAAAATCTTTAAGAAAAAAAAATTATCTGACCAATCAGACATACAAAATAAATCCCAAAAGTTTTCTTTCTAATAAATTAGAGTCAACAGACATAAAATTACTCTGTCAAGTTGCTATGATTCTAAGTGATCAATTCATGTCATTATTTCACTGTCAGTGATGTAATACTATGCAGGCCAGCGCATGTCAGCAGATGGCCTGTGGGGTGTGGTGCATTCCTAAGCCCACTCCTAACTGCACTGCCTGCTCCCAGTCTGACTCCCACTCCCTATACATTTATTCCATGGCTGTAGGTACCATGCTTTCAGAGAATGAACATCATCCTCCAACCTCTGTCCTCCAACATCATCTTATCAAATTGTTCTGGCCTAGGAAGGAGCAGCTCCTGGCTACCTGTGACTACTCCCATTCCCATTAATTACACACCAGTAGCACTGATCACCTTCTCACCCACCTCTCAGACACGCTGAAACCATTCTTGGCTCAGAGGTTCTGTTCTGGCGGCTCTTTGTCCCTACAAGTCTCCTCCCTCTGCTCTGAGCAGTGACCCCCTTGCCCCTCATTCAGGTCTCCTTAGAAATGTACCTCTGTTTCAAGTAGCCACTCCCTTACCCTCACCTGCATGCACACACACACACACACCCTTCAATCTACCTCTCTAACCCAAAACCCTATACTCTTTTCTTCATACTTCCCATCACTATTGGAATGTTATTATTTGTTTATGTGTCTCTCTCCTCTGGAACATAAGCTTGATGAAAGCAGGAGTATTGTTTCGTACATAACCAGAGCTCCCATCCTTAGAAGCCTTGGTAGACCGTAGGAGGTCAAAATGAATGAAAATGAATTAGTTTATGGCTTGGGCAAGTTACCTATATCTCTACAATAGTTTCCTTAGCTATAACAGGTAGGAAATAAGACCATCTACCTCATAGATGGTATGAATGAAAATGCCAACTTCAGCATACGGCATGCGAAAGCTGCTCAAGGCGGGTCACCTTCCATGTCACACCCCCTTTCTCCTTTCTTCAGAGAAAGTAGATGGCTCAGAAACTGTAAAATGCCATTGGAAGTAAAACTCTGACTTCTTCCAGTCTTCTCTCAACCACACAGGTACTCCACGTGTACAAACTGGTCTGGGAGGTAAAGCCACCCATTTGGAGTCTGGGACAGACTGGAAATGACTAAGAAGCCAGAGAAGGATGCTCTGGCACCGGTCTAGTCCCACCTGACTTGGTTTTTCTCCATGATTTTGGATCTTCAGATCATCAGCTGCTTCCATAATCAAAAGAAACCCTTTCCAGAATAAAATGCAAATGGTCCTCAGAGGATCTCCTGCTTTGGATTAGCGGCTTAGCGCTCTATTGCCATGCATGTTTCAGAGTTGGCTGCAAATGCAAACTTAAAGATAAGTACAAATCAAAATTAACAGCTCACTTTTCCCCTGGCTACACACCCTGCATCACACAGATAGCAAAACCCACTGGCACAGTATTCCTTATAGCTGATCCACATGGATAATTCTTGCTTCTAATGCTAGAGAATATGACAATACACCGGGACCTGTGGATATCTGTCTGGGTTGGGTAGCTCCACTGTGAACTTATATGGGCAAATACAATCTGTGTTTTTCAAATTAAAAATAACCCTCGAAGGCAAGGGACTCCAAACCATTTATTAATAAAGTTGAGAAAGAACACAGGGTGTGGCACACTCAGTGCCACTTGGAATAAATATGAGAGCTGGTTCCAGTGGTCTCCATTTTCATCTTCTCTTCCTGTTCCACAGAAAATTATAGATTCTTGTCTTGAAGAGGAAAAATACAAAATAGACACTCCTCTTCAGATTAAATTTGTGCTTTTTCTCATCTATCAGATTGTGTACAGGAATTGGAAAGTGGCATACAAGAGAATGCTTTAAAATAGAAAAGGATGGGTCCTGGGTAGCTCTGTCATTAAGCATCTGCCTTCGGCTCAGGTCATGTACCCAGAGTCCTGGAATCGAGCCCTGCATCGGGCTCCCTGCTCAGCGGGGAACCTGATTCTCCCTTTCCTGTCCCCACTCCCCTCTACTTGTGTTCCTTCTCTCCCTGTCTCTCTCTGTCAAATAAATAAATAAAATCTTTTTAAAAATTAATTAAATAAGAACTAAAAAGGGACTTGGATTAGGGAAGGAGGATCTATTCATATTTTGGAAGTCAAAGGAAAACCCTACAATCCTGTCAGCACTTGGAAGACACCATTTACACTATGTGCTATCTCCTTCACTGCAGGAAGACAGATTGTGTTTTCAGCACAGTAAACAGCAGGTTCTACTGTGGAAATCCTTGCAGTTGGTACCTATAGCAACCTCATTTAAAATGTTACAAAGCTTTAAAACATCAGGAGTTGAAAGCAGTCAGTCATATACACCTTCCTATATACATTCAACCACACACACACACACACACACACACACACACACAAACATTCACACTCACACTTACGCTTGTCTACACACTGACAGTAAGTGGAATGTTCTACTGTAATATCTGCTGGAGTTTTACTACTGAATCAGATTTTACAAACACACCAGAAAGTTAAGAAACAAAATATACAACAAGCCACAAGAACATGTTTATGCCTAACCACGATATTTATACCATATGGCAAGCAACAATCTGAGTTCATCCAACCACCCCATTACTTACATATGGAGCATTTTTTTTAAGATTTTTTTAACCTGTTTGAGAGTGAGAAAGAGCATGCATGAGGAGGGGGAGGAACAGAGGGAGAGGGAGCAGCAGACTCCCCGCTAAACAGGGAGCCCAATGTGGAACTCGATCCCAGGACCCTGGGATCATGACCTGAGCTGAAGGCAGACACTTAACCAACTGAGCCACCCAGAGGCCCTTACACATGGAGTAATTGATCAACATTTTAGAGCTCCAGTTTGTCCCAGACATTTTCAGTGTCACAGGTATATGTTTTCAGAACTCACTTTTACCCACCAAAGACTGCTAATGGAACCTACCACTTCTTCTGAGAAACATTTGTTCCTGGCCACAGGTAAGAGCACAGTTTGCCTTTCTTCAGGGACAGCCGAGAGGATAGAGAGTTAATTTCCAGAAGAATCCTTCAACCAATGACAAGATGGGATTTGAATATAAATACCATAGCCTCTTCATAGCTTAGCTGGGATACATTTCGGTCATGGGCCCAGGGTCTCCTGGAGCTCCCCCCAAAACTTGAGCTCCAGCTCTCTACAGTAGAGATCAGTTTGATTCCATCTTCCCTGGCTTCACCTCTTTCCCTGTCTTATGTCACTACTTCTCTACTTTCCATACTCACCTCCTCCCATAAAGTACTAGAGTCTAAGCCTTACATCCATGGCTATCTCTGGAGCAACCCAACTAAGACTCTCTTCAGCCCTTATTCTTTTCTGAAATGTAATTTCCATTAATACTCTGGGACCCAAGTCCCTCGGTACTGATTCTCAACAATGAGGTCCTCACCCAAACCACAAGTGTAGAAATCCCTCACAATTATGCCTGTACTTTATTTAAAAGTAAGATGCTTTCTCCATGGCATAAATACCTGTAATAGTGGGGCGACTCTTAAAGCCAACAGGATAGCTTACTGTAGAAAGCTATCTGAATACATATAGTAGTAAATGAGAGAGCCTCTGCCTATCTTTTTTTTTTCCTTTTACTATGCTGCATGTATTTTCTCAATATATACTTTCCCTGCATTTTATTCCTCTGTGCAAACAATGTATGTGCTAGTTATATTCAACAGATATGACCAACTTATCAAAATGAATATTTACTTAGCATGTTCCATGTACTCAGCACTGACTTTTTAAAACCTATATCATAGTCCCCACAACTTATCATCCTGTTGCAAAGATAAGACTTCAACCTATAAAAATATTTAAGAGAAATATGAAAAAGTGGTGAGGCATGAAATTGTATGGTAATTAAAAGACCTATGTAGAAACTTCTGTAAATCCCAAATGCTAAAAGTAGCAGTGGTTCAAAAGGAAGTAAGGTGGCTACAAGGAAAAAGAGACTGAGGAAAGTCTTGGTTCCAGATTTTCTACTATGGGTAAATCCTTAGACCCATGACCTAAATTGAAGCCTTGGTTTCTTCTACACATTCTTGAAGGGTTTGGGGCAAACAACTTTAGTATTCTCCTTGGATATCAGCAATTCATTCCCTTGATCAACCCATCAACTACTCTTTGTTGAACATTTCCCAAGTAGACAACAATGAACAGGACAAAACTCTTGCTCTAAGTTTGCACTTTAAAAGGCAAACAATGAATCGACCAGTAAACAAGTGTGTTTGTAATATAATTTCAAATAGTAGAACTCTGACAAAAAAGAAAGCAGGCATAGTAGAGCTAGAGAATAATGGGGCCATAATTCTTTTGGACAGGGTGACCAGGGATGGCTTCTCTGAGGAGCTATCATTTGAACAGAAGGAGCAAGCTCTGCAAAGAAATGAGAAAAGGAGATTTTGGGCAGAAGAAACAGCACATGCAAAGGCAAGCCCTGGGGTAGGAGTAAGCCTAGCATGTTAAAGAAATCATAAGACTATGATGAATAAGTAAAAAAGGTGTCACAGGTAGTCAGGGACCAGACGATAAGACTTACAGGCTTGTAGTTTGGATTTCATTCTAGGGGAATGGAAAACTATCGGAAAGTTGAAAAGATCACTCTGGCTGCCATGTGAAAAATAGATTGTGGGGTTTAAGAACAGAAGAAAGAAGCCCATTCCTTTGTTGGGTGAGAGATGATGATGGTTTACAAATGAGAGAATTTATATCAGAAAAAGGAATAAAGGATCACTCCTAGATTTTTTTACTTAAATAATCTCATGAGTGATGATACCAATTACAGAGGTAGGGTCAACTAGGCAAGAAGCAGGCTGCGGAGGCAGGCAGAGCTCAAGAATCCATTTAGGATATGTTGAGTCTGAAACGCTGATTGTACTTCCTAATGGAGTCAGTTGTATATATCAAACAAAAGTTCAGGGCTGGAGATATAAACTGGAAGTCATCAGCGGTAGAAGATATTTCAACCTTGGACTTAGCAAGATTAGGGAGAGAACAAAATAGATCTGAGAACATAGTCCTGGAACATTCATTCACTTAGAACTTAAAAATGGAAAGAGAGACTAGAAGAGAAGTCTGGAAAGAATCCACCACTGAAACAGAAAGAAAGCTGGGGAAATTCTTTAGATTTATGTAAAACAGTGTCCACCTGACCTCAAACAGAAACTCAGAGTCCCATTGTTTGTGGGCGTAGAAGACCAATGATCTCTCCAGGGTTATGGCTATGAAAACTGGTCCCTAAATGGGCTCTGGTTGCATCAGCAAGAAGAAGGAATTTTGAGTAGAGCCCCGCTCTCCCCAAGGACAGATAAAGGAAAGGAAGAAAACCTCATGATATCTCCTTCGCCACCCTCCCCAGACTGAGAGCCTTTCAGTCGGGAGGTAAGAGAACTGTTGACTCAGAGGACAGAGGAGCTGGTTCCCTGGCTGACTTTGGGGCAGGGAGCGGTGAGAGTGCTGCTCCAGGAGCAGGGGAGCGTGCTGGTGAGAGGAAGTACTCACCTGGGGACAGAGCTGCATTGTGGGAATCTGTGCATACACAGAGATGTAAGTGATCTTGTCGGGGGGGATAACAACGCTGTAATGGCATCTTTCAATCCTCAGCATTCCTTCAGTAGCACAGACTCCACCTGGAACTCAGTTCCTCTCCTGGTGATTCGGTTCCCACTAGAGGACCCAGACAAACCAGCTCCTTCACAGGCATACTCCCTCTGCTGTAGGCATCAAGTTCAGATACAACTAACCTGTGTTGAAGAAGGATCCAGTCCATTCTGCCTCCATTTTAGGAAATACAGACACTGGTGGTGGCAGACCCAGGGCTCTCCCATCCAGATCCTTAAAGAGATATTTTCTTGGATTATCACAATCTGATTCAGGGCAGACCAGCATTCCTAAACCTTTCCTGTAAAGGCAGACAGAAAGCACCTCTCTCATTCCATGATAAGCAACACAAAGAAAACAAATATTGGTAGCGCTGACATGAAAAAGAAATTCAGGATGCCTGAGTGGTTCAGGCAGTTAAGATCTGACCCTTGGTTTTGTTTTGTTTTGTTTTTTTAAAGATTTTATTTATTTATTTGACAGAGAGAGAGATTACAAGTAGGCAGAGAGTCAGGCAGAGGGAAGGGGGAAGCAGGCTCCCTGTTGAGCAGAGAGCCTGATGCAGGGCTAGATCCCAGGACCCTGAGATCATGACCTGAACTGAAGGCAGAGGCTTAACCCACTGAGACACCCAGGTGCCCCTGACTCTTGGTTTTGACTCAAGCCATGATCTCAGGGTCTTGACGTAGAGCCCCCCCATGTCAGGCTCCACACTCAGCATGGAGTCTGTCCCTCTCCTCCTGTGTCTCCCCCTCCAAATAACCAAATAAATAAAATCTTAAAGAAAAGAGATAAAAAGAAATTCAACAGGATTTTATTACTAATAATGTGCTACACAAATACAAAATAAAACGCTATAGAAAATGTTATTTTCTCATTATATGAGCAAAAAGAAAGACATTCTTGTAACCAAATAGTCTAGATATCTGAATATAAAATCTTTGCCTCAATTGCTAATTTTGTAAGAAGCAAGATAAAATAAAATTTTCCTCTAATATCTAAAGAACATAATGTAATAATTTCTTTATGAAACTTTGGGCCCTTACAGGACTTTAAAATTATTATTATAAATATCAATTCTATTTGTACTATATACAAAGTAAAAATAGATATTTTTATTTAACAAATATCTATTGAAAACTTACATTTATATGTTGGGGAATACAGTGGTGAAAAAGACAGACATGGTTCCTATACTTTCAGAATTGAGAGTCTGGCAGGTTATATAAACAAGTTATAAGCAATTATAGCATTGAATTATAGAGCATTTATTTGATTACCCCTGGTCTAATAATTTTAGGTACCATCGGTAATAATATTAAATATTTATTGTATGCCAACCGTATGTCAAGTATTAATAATAAAAGAATCAGATTTAATATCATTTAGCTTTATAACTGTTTCATTCCATAAGTAGGACATGAACCTAAGGAAAACTGGGCAGGAGAAAAGATGACAGAATAATGCAAATTGCAAAGCTCATAATGTTTAGGTACCAAAAACATGGCTTAGGGATGGGCATTAAGAAGAGATTGGTGTTGAGCCAAACATATTATTTTCTAATTAGGGGAATTTTTCTTGATTCTTTTCTTTCAGCTAAAGGAGTTTTCCCTAATGCTGTGGGGAAAAGAAAGTAACCCATTATTCCTGCTCCTAACTTCCCTACTCCCTTTTATGACAAAAAGAATTCCTCATCTAGTTTTCAGAACCCTGTATAAAATTCCCAGATTGTATGTTCAAGAACAATAGTTACACAGGGTCTGGCCGCCAATATCTGAGACACTTCATTCAATACAGGGATTCTTGGCAACAGACACAGTCTCCTTTGACTTCCTTGTCCCTACACAAGGGCTCATGAGCCTTCTTCTGAAAACTAGTGACATCATACTCCATGGAAGATTCAAGACTTAGGGTAAATTTTTTTCCCAATGATTTTGAAAACACCCAAAGATGTATCTCAAATAAAGATAAAACGATGGAAAAAGTGCTCCATATCACTCGGCATCAGGGAAATACAAATCAAAACCACAATGAGATATCACCTCACACCAGTCAGAATGGCTAAAATCAACAAGTCAGGAAATGACAGATGCTGGCAAGGATGCGGAGAAAGGGGAACCCTCCTACACTGTTGGTGGGAATGCAAGCTGGTGCAACCACTCTGGAAAACAGCATGGAGGTTCCTCAAAATGTTGAAAATAGAACTGCCCTATGACCCAGCAATTGCACTACTGGGAATTTACCCTAAAGATACAAACGTAGTGATCCAAAGGGGCACGTGCACCCGAATGTTTATAGCAGCAATGTCCACAATAGCCAAACTATGGAAAGAACCTAGATGTCCATCAACAGATGAATGGATAAAGAAGATGTGGTATATATACACAATGGAATACTATGCAGCCATCAAAAGAAACGAAATCTTGCCATTTGTGACAACATGGATGGAACTAGAGCGTATCATGCTTAGCGAAATAAGTCAAGCGGAGAAAGACAACTATCATATGATCTCCCTGATATGAGGGAGTGGTGATGCAACATGGGGGCTTAAGTGGGTAGGAGAAGAATCCATGAAACAAGATGGGATAGGGAGGGAGACAAACCATAAGTGACTCTTAATCTCACGAAACAAACTGTGGGTTGCTGGGGGGAGGGGGGTTGGGAGAAGGGGGGGAGGGTTATGGACATTGGGGAGGGTATGTGCTTTGGGGTAAATTGGAAGGGGAGATGAACCATGAGAGACTAAGGACTTTGAAAAACAATCTGAGGGGTTTGAAGTGGCGGGGGGGTGGGAGGTTGGGGTACCAGGTAGTGGGTATTATAGAGGGCACAGCTTGCACGGAGCACTGGGTGTGGTGAAAAAATAATGAATACTGTTTTTCTGAAAATAAATAAATTGGAAAAAAAAAAGATAAAACGATGAAACAACATTAGTAAAATTCGCATTCTATCACTTTTTGTTCTCTTTTTTAGCCAGAAAAAGAGAGAAATAGAGAGAGAAATATTTCTCAAGAGAGAAATAGAGTCTCTGCCTCTGCTGTAGGAAAGATTGCAAAAATCTTGTATTGAAGGGCATGAACATAGGGTAAAGAACTTGAGCCATTCAATCAATCTACTGTAGCTTTCCAGAAAAACTTATTTCTATTCACATCAATGATTTTATTCTTTTTTTTCTTAACATGTTTAAGGATTTGAGAAATTGCCAAATACTTCATAAACATAGCTTATTATAAATACTAAAACTGGTACCTAGCTTGTAAAGGAGGAAAGTAGAACTTATTTTTGTCTTTGATCTTTAGCATCTTGGTCCTCTCTGCTATTATTGGGTGCATGATTCCAGTGTTCTCCACACTGGGCAGGATGCAGACATCTAGGTCATCACTATAGCAACTCTTCACAAAACTAGAAAAGGTGACATCTGAAAAAAAATTAAAGATATCATAGCATTAGCTCATAGAACCTACCAACAACACATATAGATCACACAACTAAATATTCTTACACCAACGCATATCTGGTAGTAAATTTAAGCTATCCATGGTATTTCCAGGAGTTAATATAAATCCCAATTTATAATGTCAGTAGTTCTTCAAGACCTGGACATTGTATCAAAAGAGAAGAGTATTCCAACACATTAAAGTCTTAAGAGTAATACTTTTCATCAAAGTTTTGATCATGATCCAGTGGAAGTGAGTACAATAGCACAAAAGAGATCTGATGGAAGATTAACATCAAAGGTTGTGGTATAACTGGTTCTAATCCAGGCTGCCCCCATCACCTACTAAGCAACTTCAGTGAAGCACAATTTCTGCATTTGTTTTCTCATTTTCATAATAGGAAAAAAAAAAAAACCACTTACCTAGAGAACTGTCATATAACCAAATTAAAAAATCACTGCGAAAGTTCTTCAACATAACTAAAGCAATGACTTTTTAAGGAGCATCTCCCTGTCATTATAAATCACCATTGTGCTTATCAATAGCCAGAAGGTTATCAATTGGATGGTAAGCACCAGACTACATCATACCCTCTTGCTGATATAATTTCTGAATGCTATTGAAGATCCTATGCGCTACATTGCTTGGAAGCCAGAACCTCCTACCTTGAAGTTTCATCATTCCTGAAATTGAATGGCCATTCCTCACTCTGTGCCATGGTTCCTGAGGCCAGCGATTTGGTTTTGAGGTGAATACAGGCCACAAAATACCAACTCGACCCCCTCTTGGATTGGAAGGAGCTCGATCTGTTGATGTCAAGTTGGCAGAGCGAGGCTTAACTCTGTCCTGAATACAGTCAAAAGAAGAGCTAGTGGCCACAATGACTGAATTCCTGAGTGTAACCTGTACATTTTCAGTGTGACCCTGTGGAGCAGAAGACACATACACCACTGCCAAGAGACCAATAGTATTATCCACCAGAGTGATGTTCTCCATCTCCACACTGTTCTCCACATGGAGCATAGCACCATAGTCAAAGTTCTTGAAAGCCAGGAAGCCAGAGATACCAGTACAGTGGTCAAACACATTTTCCTTATAAAGATGAAGGCCATGAAGGCTTGAGTGGGCCACATTGTCAGACCAGCGAGCTTCAGGAGAGGAACACCTGTGGCCTCGGATGTGAAAGCCGAGTCGCTCTGATCCTGCCACAACATTGCCGTCAAGGCTGATGTCCTTTGCCTGGTTCACTTTGATTCCTGCCACCCACATGGTAGACCATGCTGACTGTGTGATCAGAACCACAAGATTATTAGAGAGGGTAAAGTTCTGACCCTGCAAATCAATGCCATGGCCAACTGCACCAAACACCAGATTGTCCTTTAAAATGACCCCATGACTGGCAGCCACACGAATGCCCCCACCGCAGCTCTGGTGCAGAGTGGATGATATTATCCAGGTTCCTGCCGATGCATTAAGGAGTTCAACAGCTGAGTACAAAGGTGACCCAAAGTTCTGAATTTCCACATTTGAAAGTTGAAGGACACCTGCAAACAAAATGCAGAGCTTCAGGTTAGTTTTTCCTTCTCTACAAAAGGCAGAAGGATGGCCCATTTACAGGCTCCAGGAGATGTAAAAAAAAAAAAAAAAAAAAAAAATTTTAGTATTTCACAATATGAGTCTCACTAACAACATAAGCACCATTTGAAATATCACATGAATGCCTGCCAGAGTTTCATGTGCAGACTGAAGGGTCTGGCAATAGGATGGAGGAGAGGAAGGACAGATAGGGAAGAGAGAGAGGCTCTGGAGAGAAGCACAGTAGCTGGCAGGTTCTGTGTATTTTTCTGCTGGACTAGTCAAAGCCCTGGATAAGAATGAAGGAAGTATAGGTTCCTGGCGACTCCCTTCAATGCCATGTCTCCACTCAGCAACCCCATGTGAAAGGTCTATTACCATCCCCCACAAAGATATTACAAGAAGGACTATAATGGTCATTCACATAAAACATATTTTTAAATCATTTTAAAGACCCCATAAAATCTTTTCATTTTTTGTATCCCAGCCACACTGTGGTCCTTGCCTCATTTTCAGAATAAAAAGCTTCTCTACACCTTCTACATCAGGAGAGGATAGTGAATTATTTAGTCTTACCGAGGAATTTATTTGTACTAATTTAAGTAGATATTTCAAAAATACAGTATGAACTACAGCCACTAGATTGATTTAAAAATATAATGAGCACTAATATGTCAAGCATACACTCTCAGTAAAATAGATAAGAACACAATTATAGGAAAAAATGAGGCGAATTAATAACTTTAGCACCTACTTCTCACATAGCACTCATTAGGTACCAGGCAATGTTCTAAGTCATATCTCAATAATGCATGTGTGCTTGTGTATAGATGTGTGTGTGTGTGTGTGTGTGTGTGTGTGTGTATAAACTCTTAACTTCACAAAAATTCTATGAGGTAGGTATAATTATCGTCCCCATTTTACAGATAAGGAAACTGAGATAGAGAAGGTTTCAGTAACATATTACACAAGGACGTAAACAAATGCATGCAGATGAAGTACAATTAACCCCCGTGGAGGCATACTGTGGGGAATGGGAGATGTAGTGGAATACAGGAACAGCTTTGCATTGGGATTCAGTCGACTGGGCTACAGCCAATGTGCCAGGAATTAGTCATGTGCCCTTAGCTATGAAGGTCACAACTTTATCCCTCATGTTGCTTCTTTCTTCTTTCTTTTCTTTCTTTCTTTCTTTTTTCTTTTTCCTTAGACTTTTTTTTTTATTACATTCAGTTAGTCACCATAAGTACATCAAATTTTTTGATGTAGTGTTCCATGATTCATTACTTACATATAACACTCAGTGCTCATCACAACACAAGCCCTCCACCTGGCTACCCCATCCCCCACCCACATCCCCTCTGAAACCCTAATTCCCCCCCTTCAGTTTTCTCTCCCTTCCTATGGTCTTTCTTTCTTTATTATTTTTTTTTATTTATTTATTTACTTGAGAGAGAGCACACAAGCTGGAGGGACAGGGGGAGAGAGAGTCAGAAACAGAGCCCTTGCTGAGCTCGAAGCCTGTGTAGGGTTCAATCTCAGGACCCTGAGAACACAACCTGAGCCAAAACCAAGAGGTGGATGCTTAACTGACTGAGCCAGCCAGTTGGCCCTTTTTTCTTTCTTTTTCTAAAGATACTGCCAAAGGTGAACTATAAAGTTATTTCTCATTAAAATTGGAGGGAGCTATAGTGTTTCAGTAATAGTATTTAAAGTTCAAAGGAGTTCAACCTAAACCCTCCACCTTCCCCACTCCCTTTTCACAGAGAAGAAACTAACACTGGGCTGCCATGAGGACCAACCATGGCCTGGAGGACAGATGAAGTGAGAGATAATGTATGTGGGATGCCTGGGTAGCTTAGTCTGCTGAGCATCTGCTTTTAGTTCAGGTCATGATCTCTGGGTCTTGGGATCAAGTTCTGCATAGGGCTCCTTGCCAAGCGAGGAGCCTGCTTCTCCCTCTACCCCTCCCCCTTGCTTATGTTCTCTTTCTATCTCTCTCTCTGACAAATAAATAAATAAAACCTTAAAAAAAAAAAAGAAAGAAAGAGGATGTATGTTCCTCTCCCTCTGCCCCTCCCCCCATTCATGTTCTTTCTTTCTATAAAGTAAATAAATCTTATTAAAAAAAAAAAGACCATGTGTGTCTTTCTTTGTAACCAGATTACAGGATTCCAATACATCTAAACTTCTCAAATGACACCTATTAAGGAGGCACTGGTAGATGGAGTAGAAATACTCACTGAATGATAAAATATCCAAAAATTTTGTCTGGTAATGACATTTTTGACAGTTCCCTCACCAATAGCACACAGCTGAAATAGCTGTTGAACCTGTCTCTATAGAACTATGACCCAAAGGCCATACCAAATGTTAGCTTCCACACATAAGTAGCTTATTTTGTAGAATAGAAAGTGGTTCTAGAATCTCAGTCAATGTAATGTTATCAGTATTATTTTAATTCGTGGGGCTTTTTAATGTCTTATACTTACATGGCTATAATTCATAGTTTTAAATCATTCAAGAACTTTTTTACTCCTGTGCATATTAACTAGTGGCTGAAAGCCAATCAATAATAGTAAATACTTAAAACGTCTTGAGCATTTAAGTGAAGAATTAAACAATGATTACGTTCATGACTACTATCTTATTTCTCCTTTCAAAAATCACAATTCTAAGTAAAAATTGCTGGATATTATTGGTCAAAAAAAGAATGACAGGGGCCTCCAATTTAAAAGTAGGAATTGGGGGCACCTGGGTGCCTCAGTTAGTTAAGCATCTGCCTTTAGCTCAGGTCAGCCTGATGCCCCACATCATGCTCACTACTCAGCAGGAAGCCTGCTTCTCCCTCTCCCACTTCCCCTGCTTTTGTTTCCTCTCTCTGTGTGTCTCTCTCTGTCAAGTGAATAAATAAAATATTTTTATAAATGAAGGAATGAATGAATGAATGTAGGAATTGTAACTCCTGGCTTGATTTTCTACCCTATAATTACTCAGCACCCATAGCCAGCATTCTTGACCTGCACTTGCTGATTCCACCCCATTTAGGCTATAAAGTATATTTGCAGAAAATTGCGAGGCTTCTTAATTTAGTATGGGAAACTGGATTAAATTCTAGAATGGGAGGGACATTAGTGGAAAAACTGGTAGAATATAAATAATATCATGAATTTAGTTAAGAGTAAGGCACCAATATTATCTTTTTGGTTTTGACAAATGTAACAAATATGTCTGATATTAACAACAGGGAAGCCTGGGCAAAAGGTATACAGGAACTCTCCATACTATATTTGCAACTCTTCTCTAAATCAAAGATGATTAGCAGATTATTTAACAAAGGCTTTTAACAAAAGCCTATTTTAACAAAAATTAGCAGATTATTTAACAAGGGCTTCATGATCAGAGCTGAATTTGAATGTTACTTCTGCCACTTTCTAGCTGGGTGACTTTTCTTACTCTTCACTTTCTTCATTCCCATTTATGGAGCACTTAATACTAGGAGTTATTACACTAGAAAAACAGTGATGAAAGATCCAACCTTACCCTTAAGTTGTTCACAAGCTCATAAGTGAGTTTCAACATAAGAAGACAATTTTATTACAGACTCTGCTTCTTCATCTATAAAATGTCTCTCCCATGAAGATAATAGGATTACATGAGATAAAATAGGCATGAAAATCGGCATTAGATTGCTGGCAGGATGGCACAGGAGTAGGAGACCTAAATTTTGTTTGCTCCTAGGAATTCAGCTAGATAGTAATCAAACCATTCTGAACACCTACAAACTCAGCAGGAGATTAAAGAAAAGAATAGAACCAATTCTATGAATAGAAAAGCCACCACTTTCTGGAAGGTAGGACATATGGAGAAGTGAATCCAAGGTGATATATGGAAAGATAGACTGTGGGGGGAAGGGCCAGCTACCAGCAAGTGATAGAGCAGCAAAGCATAAAATCAGAACTTTTAGAAGACTGCTCCACTGAGGGATGTTGCTCCAGTGGCTAAGCGAGAAGTGGAACCATTACTGGGAGAGTGTGGTCTCAGGACCCTTGGGGTCACAGAAAGACCAGCAGTGCCTGAGTGTGGCAGAGCTCCCAAGTATCAGAGGAGGGGAGCTGGTTGCAAAGATAGAGCCAAGAAGCGGGGTCTCAGCTCAGGGTTGTCATAAACCATATTCTGCAGCGGAGTTGGGACCCTACTCTTTGAGCAGGAGCCAACAAGTGGCAGATCCAGGAAGACTCCCCTTCTTCCCCCAGGAGGAACAGCACAGGAGTGCACTGCAGGAATCTGGGGCCATGTCCCAGAGAGAGAAATGCTCCATCACAGTTCAAGTGAGCTCACAGTATGCCTGGAAAACCAGTGAGAGAGGAATGATTGACTGCTTTTCTCTGAGGGCTCACTGAGGAGTGGGGCCCTGAGCTCTCAGCTTCTCCAGGGCTGGAGATTGGGAGACCACCATTTTCATTCTTATCCTCCAAAGCTGCACAGAAAACTTTCAGGGAACAAAAGCTACCAAGAGCAAACCCAAGCAGATTACTAACCCTGGCCCCTGCCAAGGGATGGATAGTTCTGCTTCAGGCAAAGACATTTGAGAATCACTGCAACAATCCCCTCCCCAGAAGATCAGCAAGAATATCCAGCCAAGACTAAGTATACCAATCGATGAGAATGTAAAACTCTAGTGCTAGGGGAATACAGCATATAGAATTCATGGCTTTCTTCCCCATGATTCTTCAGTCTTTCAAAGTTAATTTTTTTTTAATTTTTATTTTTTTCTTTTTCAATTTTTTTGAATTTTTCTCCTTTCCTTTTCCAACCAACATCTTATCAATTCCTTTTTAAAATCTTTTTTTAATTTTCATTTTTATAATCATATTCTATCCCTTTATTGTATTTAACCTTTATATATATATATATTTTTTCCTTCTTTAAAATTTTGGGATATAGTTTCTTCTAACATAGCAAAATACACCCAAAATCTGGTGTACAGCTCTGTTTTGTTCATCAGACTTATCATATTCTTTTTTTTCCCTTTCTTTTCCCCCCACTTTCGGGTCTCTTCTGATTTGTCTAGTATATATTTTTCTGGGTTTGTTGTTACCCTCTTGGCATTTTGTTCTCTCGTTCATCTATTCTTCTCTGGAGTAAATGACAAAATGGAAAAAAAAAAACATAAAAAAAAAAGAACAAGATGCAGTACTGACTGCCAGAGACCTAATCAATAGGCACATTAGTAAGATGTCAGAACTAGAGTTCAGAATGATGATTATAAAGATGCTAGTTGGGCTTGAAAAAGAACATAGAAGATACTAGAGAATCCCTTTCTGCTAAAATAAAAGAACTAAAATCTAACCAAGTCAAAATCAAAAAGGCTATTAATGAGGTACAATAAAAAATGGAGACTCTTACCACCAGGATAAAGGAGGCAGAAGAGAGTATTGTGATATAGAAGACCAAACAATGGAGAATCAAGAAACTGAGAAAAAGAGAGATAAACAACTACTGGATCATGAGGGAAGAATTCGAGAGAGAAGTGATACCATAAGATGAAACAGTATTAGAGCAATTTGGATTCCAGAAGAAGAAAAAAGAGAGACAGGGGCATAAGGTATATTGGAGCAAAATAAAGCAGAGAACTTCCCCAATTTGGGGAAGAAAACAGGCTTCAAAATCCAGGAGGCATAGAGAAACCCCCTCAAAATCAATAAAAAGAGGTCAACATCCTGCCGTCTAATAATAACATTTACAACTCTCAGAAACAAAGAGAAAATCCTAAAATCAGCTCAGGACAAGAGGTTTGTAACCTACAATGGTAGAAACATTAGACTGGCAGAAGACCTAGCCACAGAGACCTGGCAGGCCAGAAAGAACTGGCATAATATATTCAGAGCACTAAATGAGAAAAATATGCAGCCAAGAATACTCTATCCAGCTAGGCTGTCATTGAAAATAGATGGAGAGATAAAAAGCTTCTAGGACAAACAAAAACTAAAAGAATTTGAGAATATCAAACCAGCCTATAGGAAATATAGGGGTCCTCTAAACAAAGAGAGAGCCTAAAAGTAACATAGACCAGAAAGGAACAGAGACAATATACAGTAACAGTCAGCTTACAGGCAATACAATGGTACTAGATTCGTATTTTCAATAGTTTCTCTGAGTGTAAATGGGATAAATGTCCCAATCAAAAGACACAGAGTATCAGAATGGATAAAAAATAAGACCCATCGATATACTGTTGGCCAGAGACTCATTTTAGACCCAAAGTCACCTGAAGATTCAAAGTGAGGGGGTGGAAAACAATTTACCATGCTGATGGACATCAAAAGAAAACTGGGATGGCAATCCTTATATCAGATAAGTTAGATTTTAAGCCAAAAACTACAATAAGAGATAAGGAAGGACACTTTGTCATATTTAAAGGGTCTATCCAAGAAGAAGATCTAACAATTTTAAATATCTATGCCCCTAACATGGGAGCAGCCAATTACATAAACCAGTTAGTAACAAAATCAAAGAAACACATCAACAATAATACAATAATAGTAGGGAACTTAAACACTCCCTTCACTGAAATGGACAGATAATCTAAGCAAAAGATCAACAAGGAAATAAAGGTTTTAAATGATACACTGGACCAAATGGACATCACACATATATATTCAGAACATTCCATCTCAAAGAAACAGAATACACAATTTTCTCTCTAGTGCACATGGAACATTCTCCAGAATAGATCACATCCTGGGTCACAAATCAGGTCTCAACCAGTACCAAAAAGTTGGGATCATTCCCTGTATATTTTCGGACCACAGTGCTTTGAAACTAGAACTCAATCACAAGAGGAAAGTTGGAAAGAACTAAAATACATGGAGGCTAAAGAGCATCCTACTGAAGAATGAATGTGTCAACCAGGAAATTAAAGAAGAATTTTAAAAATTCATGGAAACAAATGAAAATGTAAATACAACTGTTCAAACTTTTGGGGATGTAGCAAATGTGATCCTAAGAGGAAAGTATATAGCAATACAAGGCTTTCTGAAGAAACAAGGAAGGTCTCAAATACACAACCAACCCTATACCTAAAGAAGCTGGAGAAAGAACAGCAAATAAAGCCTAAACCCAACAGGAGAAGAGAAATAATACGCAAGCTGGTGCAGCCACTCTGGAAAACAGTATGGAGGTTCCTCAAGAAGTTGAAAATAGAGCTACCCTATGACCCAACAATTGCACTACTGGGTATTTACCCCAAAGATACAAATGTAATGATCCAAAGGGGCACCTGCACCCCAATGTTTATAGCAGCAATATCAACAATAGCCAAATTATGGAAAAAGTCTAGATGTCCATCAGCAGATGAATTAATAAAAAAGTGGTGAGATATATATATATGAATATTATGCAACCATCAAAAAATGAAATCTTGCCATTTGCAATGATGTGGATGGAACTAGAGGGTATTACGCTAAGCGAAATAAGTAAGTCAGAGAAAGGCAATTATCATATGATCTCACTGATATGATGAATTTGATAAACAAGACAGAGGATTATAGGGGAATAGAGGGTAAAATGAAACAGGATGAAACCAGAGAGGGAGACAAACCATAAGAGACTCTTAATCCCAGGAAACAAAAAGGGTTGCCGTAGGGGAGGTGGGTAGGAGGGATGGGGTGGCTGGGTGATAGACACTGGGTATGTATTGTGGTGAGCACTGTAAATTGTGTAAGGAGTACAGACCTGTACCCCTGAAAGAAATAATTCATTATATGTTATTATTATTTTTTTTTAAATCAGCATTAACCCTGTTCTAGAACATCCCTTCCCCTGGGATGACTTAAGAATCCTGAATCAGCAATACCAGAAGTTTGGGATCCTGACAGCATGACAGTCTGGCCAGTCTAAACTGGCCTTCTATCCTGTGATGGTGTTCTAGTGCGGACTGCAGTTTTTGGTTAAAAGAGGCCCTTTTCCTAGTCCTGTTTCCAGAAGAACAGGACTCAGCCTGTGTCTCAGTGTTCTAAAGCATGGCTTCTCAATCTCAACACTACTGACATTTCAGACCAGAGAATCCTTTCTTGTGGGAGGCTATCCTTGCATTGTAGGATTGCAGGATATACTGTAGGTTCTTTAGCATCTCCCGACTAGATGCCAGAAACCCCCCAAACTGTGACAAGCAAACTGTCTCAAGATACTGGCAAATGTCTTTTGGAGAGAGGGGAGGAACAAAGTCACTTCTGTTGAGGACCTGTGAGACACAGAGCCTATGGAAAGAGAGCTTGTTCCATGGGCCAGAAATCCTGAACTTTTTATTTAAGTTTGGTAGGAATACTGCCCTTTACCATACTGGTAGAACAGATGTGCCAACAAAAAGTGTTTCATGCTCAATATATTTGGGAAGTAGTTAGATCCTTTATTCCAGGCCTTCTCAGAGCCTTTATTATATTCATATACTCAGTGACTTTCTAAGATGGAGCTACAGTGATATTCTTACCCAAATATATTTGACCAAGGGATAATTTTGGAATACTATTTAAGGAATACAAGTTTAAGAACAAGTTCCTAATCAAATAATGTTACAGCGTTCCAAAAGAGTTAAAGCCTGAAAGAAATGAGAAAGATTGAACTGATCCTTAAAACAGTCTAGAATATGGAAATCATTTTTATTTAAATTTATGCCATTAATTTATAGCATGAGCTGAGGCCTGCCATCAGATATAGCATGCTACTCGGAAAGAGTAATAGAAATTCAGGAAAGAGATAAAATTCAAGTGGTCATTAAATCATCTATAATTTCAAAGCAGAGGAAATTTCACATCTGCTGAAGATGTTTTCTTTGAGGTAAAAATGTGCATATGTGCTGATCGCTAGTATATTATTTTAACATCAGACTGATAATTAAGCACAGATTAGAACTCAAAATTCATAGCTTCTCAGAGTACAAAGGAGCCATCTAATTTGAACGTTTTGTTTTATACATGAAAATTCTCACAGTTGGAATTTCTGAGTGTCCCAGATGAATAGGCTCCAATGGGTAATGGTTAGGAACTTCAAATTCCATTTACCTGAAAATTCCTCACTGCTGGACTTTCTGAAGGACCCCACAAGTAGTCTCACCCTGCATGATATATCAGACTGTATTTGTATATTTCGGGTCAAAAGTCCAACCTCTGCAGCCAAACGAATGGATCGGCCATCCTCCATGACATGGACGCTTCCTAGGGCAATAGAAATTGGGCAAGGAAAAAAAAAACAAAACCTTAAAAACCTATTTCAAAAATTGCCAGCTGGGGACCCAGAGAACCTGACAAATGAAAACACTTCTCTCCCCTCGGAAGTCCTACCAACATTAAGGTTGCTTTTCCTCGGGCGTTCTCCACAAATGTCAGCTAAGAAATGAAAAGCTCGTTCACATATCTCTCTTTGGGATCAGAGTGAGAGTGTTCGAGCAAGAATTCATTTCTCCTTAATAACTGTGGGTACTGGGACAAGGAAGTCAGGGCACACCCGTGCAATTAGTGGGGTCCCCAATGTCCTTCCTTAAATTCATAGGCGTGAGACTTGAGTGTTTGGCTGTACATTGTCCGTGGACCTCTCTGATGAGAGTGAAGAATCCCAGACTGACAAAGGTGGTGACAGAGCTAAAGTAGCAATGTATAGGAGTAAAGCGACAAAGAGCAGAGGCAGTGCCCTCTTGGGATGGACCCGGTCTTAAGCTCAGCCCTGCCTGAAGGAGTCTCCTCAGGGGTGGGAATGGAGTGCCCTGCTGATCTGATTCACTGCCCTCTGTTTATACCATATCTCACATCCTATGAGCAAGGACTGCTGGAGAATTCTCCTTTCTCCTCCACTTTTTAAAAAAGAAATCGTCCTTGGAATTATTACTTAGAAACAACTTTAAACATAATCCTGTTGAATACATGTATGTTCCTCTCCCATATCAGAAACGAAAAGATATTCCCTACTCCATTTCCATGTTTTATTACTTATTAGTTAGAGTTCTTGGATTAAATATATTTATTGGACTGAACTAGGAAACTCATAGTTATTTATAATTTATGTGCAATATACTTGAACTGTGCAGAGTGTATAAAAATATTCCCACTTTTTTTGTTAAAAAGGTATTTGGCTTTTATCTTTCTTTTTTTTTTAATAGTAGTAATAGTACATAAAGTGTTAGGAAGGACACATTCCTGAGCATGGAAAAAGAAGCTATTATTTACAATAACTGCCAAATTCAAAGTGATTTCATGATTCATTGTGCTAAGGAATGAACTGGAAATTCAGCTCCCACGAGGTTTATTGTGGCTTAGTGATGAAAGTGACCTTGAACAAGATGCTTAACCTTTCTGCTTGCTTGAACAAGATACTTAATCTTTCTGCTTGCTTCTAGACTTGCCATTATATGTAAAAAGCAAAAATTAAATTAACAAAAATTCCTTCTCATCTCAGTATAATTTAAAAGTTAGGCAACACAATTAATGAAGGGATACAGGTAAAGACTTCCAGGATGAGTTTAGGGAGCAGCAAGGTATTATCCATTCCCTCTGAACGGCCACTGGACACAAGAGCCCCAGGAAGGTTTCTGAACACATTCTTTCTGGCTCAACCATTTCCCTTTCCCAACAAACCAAAGCCTTACCAACATGCCGGTGTTTGAGCCGTTCATGGATCTTAACATGGTGAGCCTGAGCTTCTTTCACAGTGAGGACCTCTGCTTCATGAGGTTCATAAGAAGAGGAGCTAAGGACGATTTTGTCATGGGGTCGCCAATCCACTGTGTCCTGTACTATAATTCTGTAACAGCACAAAAGTGTCATTAAGTCTACTGGCTGTGCAACCCAGAACACCTACCAACTCCAAAGAGAAAAGGAAATCCCCTGCAACTGCCAACTCCCACCAGATTGACTTAGAGATAACAAGTCAAGACAGAAAAAAGGCTTTTGTGAAAAGTTTAATGTTTATGGAGCCAATGGTTGGCTTATGTGTATACGTCAAAAGGATTACAAAGAGATTCTGTAGCCCTAAGTACAAGACAAAGAGTAAAAGTTCCAGAGTTTACTATATGCCAATGACACATGGTTTCTTAGAAAAGGCATCTTTCTCCCTGATTGGGAAATGGCTTGAAAAGTAAAAGTGGTTCAGAAGAAATCTTTTCTCACATTTTCTAAAGAACTGTTATGCCATTTTTGGGAGCAATTTATCATCATGTATTAAGGCTACTACCTTCTTCATGGTCAGACAGATATAACATGGATCCTAGAGATGTCACTTACCAGCTATGTGACCTTAAGAAATCTTTTTGCTGAGTTTCTCATCTTCATCTGAAAAATGCCAATATTGAAAGCTTCCCTCTGACAACCCTATGTTACTGCAGGCACTACTGGGATGCATTTCTTGAGTGTGCTATGTTCCAAACACTGTTTCTACCACAATATGAAACAATGATGATTTGTTCCTTTTCATTTTTTTAACTCACATTTAATAAAACTTCTGTTCAGTCTTTCACTGCTGCCTAGCCTTTCCTAGTGAATATGTCTGCTTTATTCTTCATTTACAGTCATTACCAAACTCAATGGCATAAGTCTACTTTAATAACCTGCCTCTTTTGCTAATGTCCACATTTTAGCAAGCTTTGACAAGAGATTCTCCTCTACCCATAAATATTCACCCAGGGAATAAGTCCATGTGAATGCTATTCAATCATGAAACATTTATTGATTGAACAACGGGTAAGCACCAGACGCTATAGTAGATGCTAGAGGCACAGTGGTAAATAAAACATATGTCATTTGCATTTTTTTAAATGGCAACTTGTATTTTGACTAGTAGACATCCTTAAAGAGTTTACTCCAAGGGAGATGAAATATACAGGTTTCAATATAATATTAACATAAAAAAACCCTCAAATAAATTACAGGGGATTGTTTGTGGGTCAATGGTACAAGTCTACTATGAACCAAGATAACTAATTCATGTCTGTACACCTGAGCTTAGATGGAGAGGGAGAGTCACAGAAAAAAAGACTACTGTCAATTGCTATAATTTTAATGAAAAAATTTAGTCTTACCTTAGTTCCTCGTTTGTCGTGACATCCTACATACAGAATATTAAAGTAATTGCTAGTTTTTAAAGGAAAAGTAACTAAACTCAAAGAGAGGAAATAACAAAGGTTAACACTAGATCATTGAATGGAGCCAGAGGTTGGATTAGGACAAGGGAAGTTTGATTAAGTCCAGGTTCTTTCCACTAAATAACATTGCCTCACCTGTCTGACTCATAGTCCTTCCCCAGCTAAATGGTAAAAAAAAAAAAAAAAAAAAAAAAAAAAACCAATACCAGGGTGCCTGGGTGGCTCAGTTGGCTAGACATCAACTTTGGCTCGGGTTGTGATTTCAGGGTCCTGGGATCCAGTTCTGCATTGGGCTCTGCTCTCAGAGGGGAGTCTGCTTCTCCCTCTCCCTCTCCCCAATGCCACCACTTGTACTCTCTCTCTCTCAAATAAATTAATAAAATCTTAAAAGACCCAATACCCCCACATCTCAGAATGATATCAAGATAATCCACAAAATTATGAAAAATCTGTGAACCATACAATGGAATACCATACAGTCATTTAAAAAGTGCTTTGTAGGAGAGCATAAATTACAAAACATTGTGTTCATGATGTGCAGATTGAAAGAACAAGGATATAAAACAATATGACCAATTTGTTTTTTAAATAAAAATAGTGCACACAGAGAAAACAGAAGACAGGAAGGATGCACAGTAAAATATTAGCCCACCTATGGATGGTGAGTTTATTAGTGATTTTCACTTAAATGTAAATTTTCTAAATTAACAGATGATACATCATAGTAAGAAAAAATACTTTTTTAAAAAGAAAATGAGGTTATGAATATAAAGGCACACCAAAGTCAATTGGCAGTACAAAAGAAACTGATCCTTTCCTTCATGTTAAGTGTCATCTGGATAATCTTTTTATTATTATCTGCACTGCTGAAAAAAGTTTTTCAGATGATAGGCACTATAATGTTCTGAAAAGTTTCTTATTAAATGAGTTAAAACTCATTTCTTGTGGTCATAGGGTATTTTTAGGGCAGAGGCTTTGAGATATACAGAAAACCCTAGACTAGTGGCCACAGTGTGGTCTCTGCAGGACAGAGTACAGTGCTGCCATGAGATCTTTTCCCCAGACACAGCCCATGGGGCATGCTGAGGGCTCCTTGGAACTTCCAGAGAGTTCCACCCAGGCAAGAGAGCCCCTGGCCCAGTGTCGGGTGTGATGCCAGGGCCCCTTCCTCTGTGTCTTAGGAGGCCTGCCCCATATTCCCTCCTGCAAGGCACACCTTGATGGGGCCAGAGTCTGCGTGGACAACCACCCCCAGCTGGTCCTACTGGGACTGGCTCCATCCTCCACCCCGAAGGTTCTGGCTACAGCTGCTACTTGTACTTGTGAACAGATTTTTGTCTACACTTGGAAAAGGCATGTACAACGTTGGTAGGAGATAGAGCCCACCCTCCATGCCTGTCCCAGACATTTTTTTTTTTTTTTAGAAAGAAGTCCACATTCTTTAGTGTTGTACCAAAAAATAATGGGAAAACCCAAAAGTAAATTAAACATTACCACATTTGTTTATACTCTATCTAGTTCTTCATATTATCTTTTCTATTCAAACAACAGAAAGTAGGTAGCAATTTGGGGATTGAAAAAGAGATAAAAAACAAAAGATTCTTTTCGACCACATTTATTCTACATCGTGTCTATACCATGTGCTCACAGAGATAGCTTCTTTTACTTCACTGTACAGGAATTCCAGTGTATATAAAACTAAACCTGCTCAGAAGCAGAGGGACACTAGAAATGATGGGTCCATCTCCTGGCACATTGTCACACAGTTCAAACAATGATGCAGCTACCAGCTTGTAATTTTTGAGGACTGCAAACAAGACAGTGTATGATATGATAAAGATGGATGCATGTCATCATACCAAAACTGACAGAACATACAACTCAAAGAGTGAAATCTAATGTAAACTAAAATGAATGAACCTCATTCCTTAATTTCCTTAAATAAGGTTTCTGTTCCAACCAGATGAATCTGTTCTCTCTCCCAAGAAATAGCTATGTACTTCTCACCCATTACTTAAAATATCATTGTCTTTACTCTGCCCTTCAGTCTACTCATTCTTAAAAACTGACTGAAGTTCCTTTGCCTTTAAGAAGTCTTCCCATGGGAGTCTCTTCCCCATGGAATACCCAATCCCCACCTCTGTTCCATCCAATTTTGACACCATAGATACTGCTGCCTTGCAATTGATTTTGTACTCTTGCTTTCTGTGGCTATTCAACTTTGATTATGTTATATTCAATAAAAATATGGCTACCTAGCTATATAAACCCTATATCTCATAGCAGTGTTCTTGACAGAAAAAAAAGAAGAACTATGAAGCCATTAGCCCAAGTTTTATGTGAAAAATACAAATGAAATTAAGTTGACTTTTTCCATTAAGGCTTCTGAAACCTTGCAGGCTCATGAAAATTAATCTCTCCCCTATGCTCCTGAAGCCTTGGGAATCCATATGTCACAAAGGACCATATACATATGGCAGGAATATGGCCCCTTTCATTTCTGTGTCCACACAGCAATAGTGGTAATTTCAAAGAAAATCATGACCCCCATTATCAAGAATTTAGATGGTTCTGTCGGACAAGTATCAGTTTTCTTTAATTGCAACATCCACACTTTCCACTCACAGGCTTCTATTATTTGGTTACCCTTCAACCATTTCAAGAAATCCTACCTTCAGAACTGCCTGAAGCCCAGCTGTCTGCTTAACACTAGTGAGACTCTTATAGCTACAGGGGAGAGGATAGACCTTTTTGTTCTGAGCAAAAAACACCTAAAACAATAAATAAACAAAAAAATTAAAAGAGCTGTTTGCAGCATAACTGGACCTAAATGAAAACCATATGAAAAGAGAGGAAACTATGAATAATCACTGCAAAATCTCCTGAAAGAAAACCTTTAAAAATATATAAACAAGATGTCAGCACAGTTTTCTTTATTTTGGCACTAACATTTTATCTAGTTCTGAGAAAATATAATACTTTTGGTCAAAAGAACATAATTACAAAAAAGGAAAAAAAATTATTCTTTCCTATTCGATTCAAAAAGTTTTTACAACCATGCACAAGACATCCATATATAAACACCCGCCACTTAAATGGATTTGTTAACTAAACGTTGGGGAGGTCTTAATGGTGATGGCTGCATCTGACCACAGGCTCGGAGTGTCTGGATGCCAAGATGTTTTCTTCCCAGGAATAGGGATAGCCATAGATTTCCGAATTCTATCAGTTTCTAGTTTGTTTTTAAACTTCAGTTTAAACTTTTTTTCATTGTTTTCAGCACCACTGAAAGGTACTGCAGATTCGCAGCCTGCATTGTACTGTGAGAGGTACTGAAGGGAATGGTTGTAGCGATGTCAGCATTGATGATGATAAGAAGAGTTATCATAAGTGTCAACTATTCGTCTAACCGGCCTCCTTTCTCCTTTCTTTCCACAAAATCCACCACATCTTTTCTTCCCTTTTTTTTTTTTTTTTTTTTTTTAGGATTTTATTTTTATTTATTTTAGAGAGAGAGCATGAGCAGAGAGGGGAGGGGGCAGAGGGAGAAGCAGACTCCCCACTAAGCAGGGAGCTCGATATGGGGCTCAATCCTGGGATCCCAGGATCATGACCTGAGCAGAAGGGAGACAGTTAACCAAATGAGCCACCCAGGAACCCCTCACTACATCTTTTCTGAGAACTGTTCTCCTTAACAACCATCCTAATTCTGTGTCCTACTGAGCACTGCTGATTATAGTCCCACAGTCCCTTTGTGAAACGTGGTTGAGGAATCCAACCTGCCTTTGTCTGTGAAAATCCTTCCCTTGGACTTCATGGTATCTGTTTTATTGAGGTATAATTGACAAATAAAACGTAAGATATTTAAAACACACAATGTGCCGATTTGATCTATATAGATGCTGTAAAAAGATGGCCCTCATCGAGTTAATCAGCATGGAGACCTCACACATTTACTTTTTGTGTGTGGGAGCATTTAAGTTCTATTCTCAGAAGATTTCAATGATTCAATACAGTGCTATCAATGACAGTTGCCTGGACTTTTGAATTGAAACTAAGGAGAGAGAAAAATTTACCCTCCGGTGATAAAGCTAGGAAAAGCCTGACAGGTTTACTTGTCTCCTACAGAATGTAGAAACCTTTTCTTCCATAGATGCACATGAGGTCAAAATATAGAAATAAGAGAGATTGGGGGAGTGCCTGCCACAATTTCCCAAGTGGATTGAAAAAGGCTACTTTCACGTATTTTTAATATAACCACAATCACCACCACATGTTAAGGCTTACTTTGTGCCTGTATATACATTAATTCACTTAATCCTTTAAAATGTCTATTAGCCAGACATTTTATTCTTATATCACAGAATAAGAACTTGAGGGTCAGAAAGAGCAGTTTGCTCAAAATTATACATTTACCTAATTGCACAGTTAAAATTATTACAGTTCTGCCTTCCTTCAAAATTCAAGCTCATTTTCATCATAGCATACTGCTTCCATCCTGTGTTCCTACCTCAGCATGTGCCTTTTCTCAGCATGGAGACAATAGCCAAACTGAGACTAGAACCTACTAGTTCACTGGACCAGACAGAACCATCTTCTTTTGCAGGCTACATACGTGATCCCGAACACCTGCCAACAAATGAATAAGGCCACCAACTCCACATTGTAATATTGCTTGAATAAAATTGTTATAGTAGAGTAGTGAAGTTTGAGCAATGAGCAAAGTAAATTATAGTGGTCTTTAAAAACAAATGTGAGATTCTTATTTATTAGGTGTTATACCACTGAATCAAGAGGTTCAATGAGTTCTGATTTCCAGAAAAGATACATCCATTCAAGGTAGCAGGCATTTATTAGAAGTCTTTTTTGTGTTCTGCTATGTACTAGGTGCTAAATAATAGAAACAATCCATAAAAAACAATATTTTCCTGCTCCTGTAGAAGCTACTTGGAGGAAGGACAGAGATGCCTCAAGTAGCTTAGGAACAGTCACCAAGAAGCATATTATTAAAATCACGTGGTAGATTTTCAGGATAAGCAGGGAGTGTCAAGGCAAGACACAATTCAAGAGTACTGAGTACCTCTTTATTTTACTTATCAAGTATTTAGGGAGCTTCGTAAAAATAATTGTTATGGACACACATGTGTGAAGTGGTAATATATCAGAAAGAAGTACCCAAAGTACAGTCAAAATATACCATCACCAATCTGATGCAGGAGATGGCAAGATAGATGATGGCAGCAATGATGTCAGTGTGGAAGGAGAGGGTCCTCGGGCAAGGTTGAGGTGACAAATGATTTGCTGTTTAGTTCAGAGTTCTTTCCTCATAAATACCAGAGTGAGTTAGGACAGAACAGAAGAAACAGAAAATGACAGGGCAAAGGGAGTGGATAAGGCTCTCCACACTATCTTTAAAAAGTAAATGAGAAAAGAAATAAGAAAAAATATGAGAGCTTTTGAAGAAGGTTCTCCATAAACTTACTCTTCTCCCAGTTCCCACTTCTCAGTAAACCAGAGGAGTCCTCACCCAGTGGCTCGGGTGAAAAGTTTTACAGTAATCTCTGATTATTCTCTTTTTCTTTGACCCAACCCATCAGCAGCTCATGTTTCCTCTGTCTTCAACACGTACTTCACCAGTCCGTCCTCCTTCACTACTACCCTAAACCAGGCCACCAGCATGTGTCACTTGTAATGGTAGTGCACTGTCCTAACAGTCTGTCTGCTTCTGCCTTGTCCCCACCAACAGTCAACTCTCCACACAGGATGAACCAGATTACAACATGAATTGGCCCTTGTCCCTGCTCTGTTTAAAATCTTGCAATGACCTGGATAAAATCTAAAACTTACATAGGATTGATCAAGTAACCACTTAACTTCAAAGAACACATGGTCATGCTTACATGATTCACAGCAAGACCTCTAGTTAATATTTATAATCAGAAAAATCCAATTTCTTTCAATCTAAGTATAAATCAAAGTATAAGTTCTCTTGACTTTTCTGAAGTCCAAAAAATCCAACATGTTGTTCATCAGTCTCCCCCAAAGTCAACTGAAGCAGAGCAACAATGAAGAGTAACTTAACTCAGAGATCAATTTATATTATAATGTGGAACAAAAGAAAATAATATTGTTTCAAACATCTTGTTAAGACTACTTTGAATGAGTCTATGAGTTAAGTCTATAAACTTCACAAGAAATTTTTCCTCTGAAGGTTTCACTTCAATGTTTTTCATAAAATAACTCAATTAAACACAAATAAATTCAGATATGTAATTTTGTTGGTAAAAATCCTTAAGGGGGTCTGAATAGAATCTGTCTCCATAACAATGCATTAGAAAGACTTAATAAACTGACTTTTAACAAAAGAAGACTATAGAGAAGTGTTTAAAAAAATGGGTTGAATAAGGTCTATACTTCAGTTATACTAGACTAATATCTACTTGCTAAATTTTATAATGTCCAGGTTATGAAATATATTATCATGGAATTCTGAGTAAAGTGTACATGAGAACTCCACTATTTTTGCAACTTCTTGTGAAGTTTCAATTATTTTATATTTTTTTAAAAGGTTAAAAAAGGAATGCTCTCCATAAAATGGATGCACTAAGGTAATTACATATTATTCATATAAACTCACTAAAAAATCATCAGGACTCATACTGAGAAATTTTGTTTTTAATATTTTTATTATATAGAGCACAAACAATGGGATCATAAAAACCATGACCAAAAAAAAAAAAAAAAAAAAAAAAAGCCCCAGGAACTCCTAGCTTTATAAACTTGGAAATTTTACTCAACTTTTCTACCCTCAGTTTTTGTATCTGTGAATGCAGATTATATTAACATAGCACAGAGAGATTTAAATGAGATAAGGTATATAGAATGCTTGGTAGATGCCTGACATAGAGTAAACACACAGGATAAAGAACTCAATAAATGGTATTTAGTTATATAGTTTCCATTTACAAAATTGACTTTCTTTCAAAAGAGCTTATAGTTCTGACTCTGAAAGAGGTTATTAACACATTCATTAAAGAAAATCCATTCTTATGGCTCTTGCCAAATTTCAGCTTGCTAGCCTTATAATTAACGTTTTGTATATATCCCTGCTTGAACTGCCTACTTCACAAATCTGGATGGGTATCAGGTACTTCAAAATTAACATGACCAAATCTGAACTCATAATCTTTTCCCCAAAATTCAGTCCTCTTTTAGTAAAAGGCACCATCATCAGTCTCTGCAATCCAGAAACCAAGAGAGTGCCTCACATCCAACACATCTTACAGACTCTACAGACTCGTATCTCCTGTCTCTGTGTCCACCCACTTCTCTCCATGGGCACTTCAGCTCCTGATAACAGGTTATCCTATCTCTTGTTTGGACCTCCTAAGTGGTGTACCTAGATCCATTTTTTATTCTTCCTGTTGTCTGCATTGTACTTCGAACGGTTCTTTTTTTTTTTTTTTAATATAGGAATGTGATTATAAGTTCTACTTCCCATCCATACTATCCTCTTAGAAACTTAAAACAGTAACACAATGCTCCTGGATGGTAAAAACTAAAATTCTTGATATTACCAGTGAATACCCTCTGACCCCTAACTACTCCTAAGAACCCTATTGTGCTGGGTCCCTGCTCTTCACGTCAGCCAACCTAGCCCTCCTCTAAGACCCTCATGCTGTCCGTTCTTCCTCCCAACACAGAACCAGCTCTTAGGCCTCTGCTTCTCCATCATCTCTTCTGGCTCTATCAACTTTGAAAGAATTAGATTGGCCCCAGTGTCATTTCCAGGCTCCAATTTTCTCTTCTTCCTGTCTTTTTGATCAGTGACGTTATCTGCTTCCTAGATGACCAGCCATCATTTTCTACCTGAGTCCTAATCCACATATCTAATTATCTTCTTAACATCTCCACTTGGTGTCTCCAACTTAACATTTCCCATCTTCCACCCTGAGAAATCTGTTCCTCTTCCAGTCTTCTCACCTCAGTGCATGTTACCGCCATCCACCAGGATGCTCAGTCAAAAAATCTGAAGCACTTCCCTCAGCTCAACTTTCAGTCCATTGGCATGTCAAGACAGTGCCATCTCTTCTCTCCATCCCCATTGCCTCCTCTATAGTCCTGGCCACCATGATATTTGGCCTCAAATGGCCTCCTAACTCATAGCCCAGCTTCTGCTTTTTTCTCTACTGCTCTTCATCTATATAGCAGCCAGAGTTGTTCTCAAAACATAAGTCAGAATCCCTCAATCTATCAATTGCCCTCAGCAAACCCCTCAGTGATTTTCCCTCTGACCTCTCACACCTAAACAAGGTACCACTTGACTTGGTATCTACCATATCATACCACTCCCCCCTTTGCTCACTCTGGTCCAGCTATAGTGACCTTCTCTCTGTCTTCCACTCCCCAAAGGCCACCTGAGAGATAATGCTGGACCAGATGTCCCTCCTTCACTGAGCACCCTAGCCCATTCTTATCAGAGAGCAGGATGCCTCTTACCATTCAGATCTCAGCTCAAAATTTTCTTCCCCAGAGAGGTCTCCCTTGTCTATTTAATTAAAAGGGTACTCTGTATATTCCCCAACTATTTTCAATTGTACCACCCTGTTTATTTCCTTACTAGAGCATTTTATAATGTACAACTATGTTGTATATATTTCTGTATTAGCTTTTTATTGTCTCTCTTTCCATGAAGATATAAACTCCCAGAGGACAGTGATCTCTTCAGATTTGCCTCTACATCCCCAGGGCTTACAGTCACACCTGGCACATAGTAAGTACCTATCAGATATTTGTTGAATCATTGAGTGCTGTTCGCTCTTGCTGGAGTGCTCTTTCCAAACCCCCACACCCCACTTTGCTTTTAATTAAGGCCCACGGATGGTTTAGTTCTCACCTCTGTAATCATTCTGCAGGGAAACCTTCTCTAACCTGCCTCAAGATACTGTATTCATGTTTTCAGAATCCTATAAACCTTCCTTCATAGCATTTATCCCATATGTAATTTTACATTTACTTTATATTTATTTCATTAATGTCTGGGTACAGAGACCATGTTGATTTCTACTTTTTATTGTATTTCCAGGCTATAACTCAATGTTTGACATAGGGTAAGAATTCTCAAAAATTGTATTGAATAAAACAATAACAATGTTCAAAGGTAATAACTACTCTATGAAGAAATTCTGTACATAGAGAAAAACACACCGAAGCAATTGCCATCTATCTTCTCTCCCACAGGGATCCTTGCTGTGCTGTACGTCCTTCCAGACATTTCTTTTATCCACATATACGCATACAGGTATGCGTATGTTATTTTAGTTTATTTACAGAACTAGGCTAATACATAATATTAGCTGAATGCCCAGATCTCCATCCTTTTGTCAACATGGAATTCAATCATCTTCCCCTTTGGTAATTAAATATTTTAAAATAGTGCTTAATTTTGTTTTAATTAACATTTATTCTAATTCTAGTAGGGAAGAATATTTTTCCATGGGTTTATTAGTCAGATGTATGTCTTCCTTTGTGGCTCATGTATTCAAACTCTTTAATGTTTATTCTTCTAGTATGTTCATATTGTCTTCTATTTATTCCTAAGCATTTTTTACATATAAAAAAATAATAGCCCTCCATCTGTACTATCAAAAATTGCAATATTTTCCATTTTAATATCTGCCTTTGCATTTTGTAATTGGTATGCAAAAATATTAATATTCTTAAATATTGATTTTTTATGTTGTCAAATCTATGACTTCTTGCTATTATAATTGTTACATTTCTTATAAGAAATGTAATTTAAATTACATGTAATAAAAGTAATTTATGTATGTAATAAATGTAATTTAAATTACATAATATTTACTTAAATGTTCTTCAAATAATTTTATGGTTTTATTTTTTTACATTTATTTTTTAATCTACCTGTAATTTTTCAGGGTGAGGCACAATTTGAGAATCTAATTTTATAGTTTTCCAATGTGTTTACCAATTACTCCAGCACAAGTCTGCAACTAATTTGAAGTGCTAATTTATTTAAATTCTAAGTAATAATACATACCTGAGTCTATCGCTAGGCATTCTCTTCTGTTTTGGTGCCAACAGCAAGATGTAATTATTCACACAAAAGGTGTGTGTCTATATATATGTGTATATATATATATATGTGTGTGTGTGTGTATATATATATGTACATATATGTATATATATATTTTTTAAGATTTATTTATTTATTTGAGAGAGAGAGAGACAATGTGCACATGAGTGGGAGGGGCAGAGGAAGAAAGAGCAAGAATCTCAAGCAGACTCTGTGTTGAGCTCTAAGCCAACATGGTGCTTGATCCCAGAATACTGGGACCATGACCTGAGCCGAAACCAAGAGCCAGACACTTAACTGCCTGCACTACCCAGGGGCCCCAAGGTATATATTTTTCAAAAAGTAACTGGTTGGCTATCTTCAAGTGTTTATTGTTCCAAAAGACTTAGAATTAGTGAATCTGATTTCAAATGCATGTATCTGACTTGTTATTAAAGTTGCATTTATTTGACATCTTTAAAATATTGACCCTTTCCACTGATATTATGCATCACCATTTATTCTAACCTCCTTTTATGCCTCTCACTAGTGTTTTATTTATTTTATTTATTTATTTATTTTATTTCATTTTTTAAAGATTTTATTTACTTATTTATTTGACAGAGAGAGACACAGTGAGAGAAGGAACACAAGCAGGGGAACTGAGAGAGGGAGGAGCAGGCTTCCCACTCAGCAGGGAACCCAATGAGGATCTCGATCCCAGGACCCTGGGATCACGACCTGAGCTGAGGTAGCTGCTTAACTGAGTGAGCCACCCAGGCACCCTTACTAGGGTTTTATAGTTTTGTTTCCATTCCTCCTGTAATTTTTCTTAACTTTATTTTTAGATATTTTAAATTGAAATTTAAAAAGGATATTACATTAAAATATTCAAAAACTAGTAATTTGTGCAATCACTGAATGAATGCAATAATGGTTTTTCAGATGATTCTCTAGTGTCCTAGAACAAAATATATATAATCTACAAAAAAATGACGGTTTGGATTCTCTAATGCATTATTTTTCTTGGCCCAATATATTGGCTAACTTTAATAATAATATTTAATGGTTATTGTGATACACAATAATTTTTAAGGTCAGTTTTTCCATAAAATAGAAAGGTGCTTCTTTGAGAAGGATTTTTTTAAAGATTTTATTTATTTATTTGACAGACAGAGATCACAAGTAGGCAGAGAGGCAGACAGAGAGAGAGAGGGGGGAAAGCAGGGTTCCCGCTGAGCAGAGAGCCCAATGTGGGGCTCGATCCCAGGACCCTGGGATCATGACCTGAGCTGAAGGCAGAGGCTTAACCCACTGAGCCGCTAAACCATTCTATTAAGAAATATTGATTTAAAGGATATCACTAAAAAATAAAAAATATTTTTATAGTCTTAATTTACTGTTTAAGAATGCAAGCTTAATTTTATTAAATGTGTTTGTTTTGTATCAAGTTGATCATGTTCTTAGGCTATATATATTGCTTTGATAATATTATAATAAGGAATTATTTTAAACTGTCCTTCTTTACTTGAATAAATCACACTCAACCATCATTTTTTTCCCTTATTACTGGATTTCATTTCATTTCCCAATATATTACTGTTTTATATAGGATTTCATTTTTTTAGCATTGTAATTTTTTTAATTTTAAAACATTTTTTTAATTTATTTATTTTTTTCAGCGTAACAGTATTCATTGTTTTTGCACAACACCCAGTGCTCCATGCAATCCGTGCCTTCTCTAATACCTACTACCTGGCTCCCCCAACCTCCCACCCCCACCCCTTCAAAACCCTCAGATTGTTTTTCAGAGTCCATAGTCTCTCATGGTTTACCTCCCCTTCCAATTTCCGTCAACTCCCTTCTCCTCTCCATCTCCCCTTGTCCTCCATGCTATTTGTTATGCTCCACAAATAAGTGAAACCATATGATAATTGACTCTCTCTGCTTGACTTATTTCACTCAGCATAATCTCTTCCAGTCCCGTCCATGTTGCTACAAAAGTTGGGTATTCATCCTTTCTGATGGAGGCATAATACTCCATAGTGTATATGGACCACATCTTCTTTATCCATTCGTCCGTTGAAGGGCAACTTGGTTCTTTCCACAGTTTGGAGACCATGGCCATTGCTGCTATAAACATTGGGGTACATATATTCTCCTGAAGCTGTTTCAAAAAATTGAAGCAGAAGGAAAATTTCCAGACTCTTTCTATGAAGCCAGCATTACTTTGATCCCCAAACCAGGCAAAGACCCTACCAAAAGAGAATTTCAGACCAATATCACCGATGAATATGGATGCTAAGATTCTCAACAAGATCCTAGCAAACAGGACCCAACAGCACATTAAAAAGATTATCCACCATGACCAGGTGGGATTCATCCCTGGGCTACAAGGATGGTTCAACATTCGCAAATCAAACAATGTGATAGAACAAATTGATAAGAGAGAAGAACCACATGGCCCTCTCAATTGATGCAGAAAAAGCATTTGACAAAATCCAGCATCCATTCCTGATTAAAATGCTTCAAAGTATAGGGATAGAGGGAACATTCCTGAACTTCATCAAATCTATCTATGAAAGACCCACAGCAAATATCATCCTCAATGGGAAAAAGCTTGCAGCCTTCCCATTGAGATCAGGAACACGATAAGGATGCCCACTCTCACCACTCTTGTTCAACATAGTATTAGAAGTCCTAGCAACAGCAATCAGACAACAAAGAGAAATAAAAAGTATCCAAATTGGCAATGAAGAAGTCAAACTCCCTCTCTTTGCAGATGACATGATTCTTTACATGGAAAACCCAAAAGACTCCACCCCCAAACTACTAGAACTCATACAACAATTCAGCAATGTGGCAGGATACAAAGTCAATGTACAGAAAGCAGTGGCTTTCTTATACACTAACAATGAAAATACAGAAAGGGAAATTAGAGAATCGATTCCATATACTATAGCACCAAGAACCATAAGATACGTGGGAATAAACCTAACCAAAGAGGTAAAGGATCTGTACTCGAGGAACTACAGAACACTCATGAAAGAAATTGAAGAAGACACAAAAAGATGAAAGACCAGTCCATGCTCTTGTATTGGAAGAATAAACATTGTTAAAATGTCTATACTGCCTAGAGAAATCCACACTTTTAATGCCATTCCAATCAAAATTCCACCAGTATTTTTCAAAGAGCTGGAGCAAATAATCCAAAAATTTGTATGGAATCAGAGGAGACCCTGAATCGCTAAGGAAATGTTGAAAAACAAAAATAAAACTGGGGGCATCACATTACCTGATTTCAAGCTTTACTACAAAGCTGTGATCACCAAGACAGCATGGTACTGGCATAAAAACACATAGACCAGTGGAACAGAGTAGAGAGCCCAGATATGGACCCTCAACTCTATGGTCAAATAATCTTCGACCAAACAGGAAAACATATACAGTGGAAAAAAGGCAGTCTCTTCAATAAATGGTGCTGGGAAAACTGGACAGCTATATGTAGAAGAATGAAACTCGACCATTCTCTTACACCATACACAAAGATAAACTCGAAATGTATAAAAGACCTCAACATGAGACAGGAATCCATTTTTTTTTGCATTTTATTTACACTTAGATGTTGCCCCAGGTTTTCTTTTTTGAATTACCTTTAGCAGCTGTTTTCGAAAATTATTTTATGAAAATAAATAAAAAGTATTTTATGCTTGTTTCCTAAAATTAATTGAAAAATTCCCCATATTTTCTTATGCTATGGAACATATTATACAACATAAAAAGTGTTAGATATTTGAATGACTGAAAGAATATGCCATCAATTTATTTGAACCAAATGTATTCTTGAAAACAAATCTTTGATAACTGTATGTCTTTTGCTATTATTGGTTCTTTCAGTTATATTCTTCTCTAACCAATTATGATAATTTATATTCCTACATATAATTTATTTTTTAGACCAGAATGGCACTCTATAGACCTATACAGTTTATTATACTTCTAATCTCTTTGTTATCTGTTATATTTGAATTCTCATTTCTTAGTTTACATATTATTTTTCTTGTATAATTAATGTCATTAAAGATTAAACCATTATCTCAAAAAAATTTCAAGTCTACTAATTTCCTATTTTCTAATTCACCAATTTCTCCTTTTATCTTACACAAATTAATTTCATTAGACTTATGGTTATTTTGTTTCTGGTTCTCACGTTGACAGCTCAGTTTGTTTATTTTTGTATTTTATTATTCGACAATGAAAGCATTTAATGTGATTGCATGTTGGCCACAACTCATGCAATTTATTACTATTTTGCTAGCATCCTACTGCTGGAGTTTCCATCTCCTCTCTGATACAAAAGTTATTTAGAAGGTTTATTTTTTTCTTTTCAGCTCTTCTATCTTGTAAGAGATTGAAATTATTGGTTAAGACGTTTCTACCTTTACATTTATTTTATTGTGATCATATTCTATATCATTTCTTTTTACTAAAATTTCTTAAGGTTTTAATTATATTTATATTCTGAGGTAAATTATATTTATATTCTTTGTATATACAAATTAAATTGCCTTTATTACATCATTCAGATTTCTTCATGTTTTCTTTATAATTTTTAACCTAGTTTAAAAGTTAAGAACTGAAAGAGAGGGGCACCTGGGTGGCTCAGTCAGTAAAGAGTCCAACTCTTGATTTTGCCTAAGGTCATGATCTCCTGGTCCTGGGATAGAGCCCCATGCTTAGCATTCTCTCTCTCCCTCTCCTTCTCCCTCTCTCCCTTCCCTTTCCCCCACCTTGTGGCTTTTTCATTCTCTCTCCAAAACACACACACACACACACACACACACACACACTGACAGGAGTATTTAAATATCTTTCATTATCATTTTTGTTTCTGTCAATTTCCTCATTTGTTTAAGATCTGCTTTATATATTTCTTTATTATGTTATCCAGTACAAAACCTTCCTGACTCTTGAGGTCTCCCAGGAGATTGAAGTCTTTATTAATATAAAATGCATTTATTTTATAACTTAATTTTTCTTTCCTTTTTTTATTTCATTAATTCATTTTATCTAATATTTAATTAATTTTTTCTATGTCGGTTTTATTTTCCTCAAGTAAAAAAAGTTGTGATTACATGTTGATTTCTTACCCATTCTTTTCCTATGTGTGGTCATTTTTAATGATCATATTTTCTTCATTTTTTATTTTATTATTTTTATTTTTTATTATGTTCAATTAGCCAACATAGAGTACATCATTAGTTTTTGATACAGTGTTCAACAATTCATTAGCTGCGTGTTTTCTTTTTATAACTGGAAAATTTATTCTTATTTTCTTACTTCTATTGTCTATACCTTTTTTTGTTGCTTTAATTCTCTTACTATTTAACTTTCTTCTCCTTTCGTATTTTACTATTTATTTTATGGTTTCTTTCATTCTTTCTCTCTGGTGATTTGGAAGTAAATACCCTATTTTAAATTCTGCTAGAACAAACTGATTCATCTTTGCTTCATATGCCAGTCATGTCCCATCATCAGTTTCCTATGGCCACAGTCCCAGGTTGTAAACCCAGAATTTTATCTGAGAATAATGATCTGTGATGGTTAGTTTATGTGTTAACGTGGCTAAGCTGTAGGGCCCAGTTATTCTATCAAACACTAATGCACATGTTTCTTCGAAGGTATTCTGTAAATGTCGTTAATATCTACAAGGAATTGATCTTAAGTAAAGATTACCCTCAATAATGTGGATGTGCTTCAGCAATCATTTGGAAGGCCTTAAAAGCAAAACTGAAATTTACCTGAAGAAACAATTCTGTCTTGAGACAAGGTTCAAGACTTTACTGTCTACCAACCTGCCCTATAAATTTTGCACTTACTGTCCTGCCTAAGAATATAAGCCAATTCCCTGAGATACATCTCTTTATATATACTACTATATATAGACTATATATTATACATATACACACACATAATCTATGGGTTGTATGTATTTATATAAATAGAACCCTAACTGATACATTAACTTTTCAAATTCTATGTAGTTTCTTTTATAAAATTAGACTTTGTTTTATTTTAACAGTCATATTTACAACATTTTATTTAACTTATTCCAGTGCTTATCTTTAAAATAGTTACTTTATATACCTTTACAGTATTCCTAAACTTTATTCATAAATTTTAAATCAGTTTAAGCTCTTTATCAGAATACATTTTTGCATTATTTCAGTTCTTACAAAGCAAAAGATATCTATATCTGTATATAGATATAGATATAGATACACACACACACACTTTTTTGGCTTCACATGTAAACAACAATTTTAGCAGGGTGTCCAATTCTTTGATTGAAACCACTAAACATGTATATATTTTTCATCACTAAACATAAATGTATTTTTTCCTAAATGAGTATGTATTTTACACTATGTTCTTCCTATATTTAATAGTGTAGAGAATTCTAAGGTTAAGAAGCTTTATGTAACCTTCTGGGTTTTTTTGGTTTTTTTTTTTTTTTAAATTTTGTATTTTTTATAAACATTTATTTTTATCCCCAGGGGTACAGGTCTGTGAATCACCAAGTTTACACACTTCATAGCACTCACCAAAGCACATACCCTCCCCAATGTCCATAACCCCACCCCCCTTCTTCCAACCCCCCTCCCCCCAGCAACCCTCAGTTTGTTTTGTGAGATTAAGAGTCACTTATGGTTTAGCTCCCTCCCAGTCCCATCTTGTTTCATTTATTCTTCTCCTACCCACTTAAGCCCCCATGTTGCATCACCACTTCCTCATATCAGGGAGATCATATGATAGTTGTCTTTCTCTGCCTGACTTATTTCGATGAGCATGATACGCTCTAGTTCCATCCACGTTGTCGCAAATGGCAAGATTTCATTTCTTTTGATGTCTGCATAGTATTCCATTGTGTATATATACCACATCTTCTTTATCCATTCATCTGTTGATGGACATCTAGGTTCTTTCCATAGTTTGGCTACTGTGGACATTGCTGCTATAAACATTCAGGTGCACGTGCCCCTTTGGATCACTACGTTTGTATCTTTAGGGTAAATTCCCAGTAGTGCAATTCCTGGGTCATAGGGCAGTTCTATTTTCAACATTTTGAGGAACCTCCATGCTGTTTTCCAGAGTGGTTGCACCAGCTTGCATTCTCACCAACAGTGTAGGAGGGTTCCCCTTTCTCCGCATCCTCACCAGCATCTGTCATTTCCTGACTTGTTGATTTTAGCCATTCTGACTGGTGTGAGGTGATATTTCATTGTGGTTTTGATTTGTATTTCCCTGATGTCGAGTGATATGGAGCACTTTTTCAAGTGTCTGTTGGCCATCTGGATGTCTTCTTTGCAGAAATGTCTGTTCATGTCCTCTGCCCATTTCTTGATTGGATTATTTGTTCTTTGGGTGTTGAGTTTGCTAAGTTCTTTATAGATTTTGGACACTAGCCCTTTATCTGATATGTCATTTGCAAATATCTTCTCCATTCTGTCAGTTATCTTTTGATTTTGTTAACTGTTTCCTTTGCTGTGCAAAAGCTTTTGATCTTGGTGAAATCCCAATAGTTCATTTTTGCCCTTGTTTCCCTTGCCTTTGGCGATGTTCCTAGGAAGATGTTGCTGCGGCTGAGGTTGAAGAGGTTGTTGCCTGTGTTCTCCTCAAGGATTTTGATGGATTCCTTTCTCACATTGAGGTCCTTCATCCATTTTGAGTCTATTTTTGTGTGTGGTGTAAGGAAATGGTCCAATTTCATTTTTCTGCATGTGGCTGTCCAATATTCCCAGCACCATTTATTGAAGAGGCTGTCTTTTTCCATTGGACATTCTTTCCTGCTTTGTCAAAGATTAGTTGACCATAGAGTTGAGGGTCTATTTCTGGGCTCTCTATTCTGTTCCATTGATCTATGTGTCTGTTTTTGTGCCAGTACCATGCTGTCTTGATGATGACAGCTTCGTAATAGAGCTTGAAGTCCGGAATTGTGATGCCACCAACTTTGGCTTTCTTTTTCAATATCCCTTTGGCTATTCGAGGTCTTTTCTGGTTCTGTATAAATTTTAAAATTATTTGTTCCATTTTTTTGAAAAAGATGGATGGTATTTTGATAGGAATTGAATTAAATGTGTAGATTGCTTTAGGTAGCATAGACATTTTCACAATATTTATTCTTCCAATCCAGGAGCATGGAACATTTTGCCATTTCTTTGTGTCTTCCTCAATTTCTTTCATGAGTACTTTATAGTTTTCTGAGTATAGATTCTTAGCCTCTTTGGTTAGGTTTATTCCTAGGTATCTTATGGTTTGGGGTACAATTGTAAATGGGATTGATTCCTTAATTTCTCTTTCTTCTGTCTTGTTGTTGGTGTAGAGAAATGCAACTGATTACTGTGCATTGATTTTATATCCTGACACTTTACTGAATTCCTGTACAAGTTCTAGCAGTTTTGGAGTGGAGTCTTTCGGGTTTTCCACATATAGTATCATACCATCTGTGAAAAGTGATAATTTGACTTCTTCTTTGCCGATTTGGGTGCCTTTAATTTCCTTTTGTTGTCTGATTTCTGAGGCTAGGACTTCTAGTATTATGTTGAATAGCAGTGGTGATAATGGACATCCCTGCCGTGTTCCTGACCTTAGCAGAAAAGCTTTCAGCTTTTCTCCATTGAGAATGATATTTGCGGTGGGTTTTTCATAGATGGCTTTGATGATATTGAGGTATGCGCCCTCTATACCTACACTTTGAAGAGTTTTGATCAGGAAGAAATGCTGTACTTTGTCAAATGCTTTTTCAGCATCTATTGAGAATATCATATGGTTCTTGTTCTTTCTTTTATTGATGTGTTGTATCACATTGACTGATTTGCGGATGTTGAACCAACCTTGCAGCCCTGGGATAAATCCCACTTGGTCGTGGTGAATAATCCTTTTAATGTACTGTTGAATCCTATTGGCTAGTATTTTGGTGAGAATTTTTGCATCTGTGTTCATCAAGGATATTGGTCAATAGCTCCCTTTTTTGATGGGACCCTTGTCTGGTTTGGGGATCAAGGTGATGCTGGCCTCATAAAATGAGTTTGGAAGTTTTCCTTCCATTTCTATTTTTTGGAACAGTTTCAGGAGAATAGTAATTAGTTCTTCTTTAAATGTTTGGTAGAATTCCCCCGGGAAGCCGTCTGGCCCTGGGCTTTTGTTTGTTTGGAGATTTTTAATGACTGTTTCAATCTCCTTACTGGTTATGGGTCTGTTCAGGCTTTCTATTTCTTCCTGGTTCAGTTGTGGTAGTTTATATGTTTCTAGGAATACATCCATTTCTTCCAGATTGTCAAATTTGTTGGCGTAGAGTTGCTCATAGTATGTTCTTATAATAGTTTGTATTTCTTTGGTGTTAGTTGTGATCTCTCCTCTTTCATTCATGATTTTATTTATTTGGGTCCTTTCTCTTTTCTTTTTGATAAGTCTGGCCAGGGGTTTATCAATTTTATCAATTCTTTCAAAGAACCAGCTCCTAGTTTTGTTGATTTGCTCTATTGTTTTTTTGGTTTCTAGTTCATTGATTTCTGCTCTGATCTTTATGATTTCTCTTCTCCTGCTGGGCTTAGGGTTTCTTTCTTGTTCTTTCTCCAGCTCCTTTAGGTGTAGGGTTAGGTTGTGTACCTGAGATCTTTCTTGTTTCTTGAGTAAGGCTTGTACTGCTATATATTTTCCTCTCAGGACCGCTTTTGTTGTGTCCCACAGATTTTGAACTGTTGTATTTTCATTATCATTTGTTTCCATGATTTTTTTCAATTCTTCTTTAATTTCCCAGTTGACCCATTCATTCTTTAGAAGGATGCTGTTTAGTCTCCATATATTTGGGTTCTTTCCAAACTTCCTCTTGTGGTTGAGTTCTAGCTTCAGAGCATTGTGGTCTGAAAATATGCAGGGGATGATCCTAATCTTTTGATACTGGTTGAGTCCTGATTTAGGACCAAGGATGTGATCTATTGTGGAGAATGTTCCATGTGCACTAGAGAAGAATGTGTATTCTGTTGCTTTGGGATGAAATGTTCTAAATATATCTGTGATGTCCATCTGGTCCAGTGTGTCGTTTAAGGCCTTTATTTCCTTGCTGATCTTTTGCTTTGATGATCTGTCCATTTCAGTGAGGGGAGTGTTAAAGTCCCCTACGATTATTGTATTATTGTTGATGTGTTTCTTTGATTTTGTTATTAATTGGTTTATATAGTTGGCTGCTCCCATGTTGGGGGCATAGATATTTAAAATTGTTAGATCTTCTTGTTGGACAGACCCTTTGAGTATGATATAGTGTCCTTCCTCATCTCTTATTACAGTCTTTGGCTTAAAATCTAATTGATCTGATATAAGGATTGCCACTCCTGCTTTCTTCTGATGTCCATTAGCATGGTAAATTCTTTTCCACCCCCTCACTTTAAATCTGGAGGTGTCTTCAGGCTTAAAATGAGTTTCTTGGAGGCAACATATAGATGGGCTTTGTTTTTTTATCCATTCTGATACCTGTGTCTTTTGATTGGGGCATTTAGCCCATTAACATTCAGGGTAACTATTGAGAGATATGAATTTAGTGCCATTGTATTGCCTGTAAGGTGACTGTAAATGTATATTGTCTCTGTTCCTTACTGACCTACCACTTGTAGGCTCTCTCTTTGCTTAGAGGACCCCTTTCAATATTTCCTATAGAGCTGGTTTGGTGTTTGCAAATTCTTTCAGTTTTTGTTTGTCCTGGAAGCTTTTAATCTCTCCTTCTATTTTAAATGATAACCTAGCTGGATATAGTATTCTTGGCTGCATGTTTTTCCCATTTAGTGCTCTGAAAATATCATGCCAGCTCTTTCTGGCCTGCCAGGTCTCTGTGGATAAGTCAGCTGCCAATCTAATATTTTTACCATTGTATGTTGTACAACTTCTTTTCCCGGGCTGCTTTCAGGATTTTGTCTTTGTCACTAAGACTTGTAAATTTTACTATTAGGTGACGGGGTGTGGGCCTATTCTTATTGATTTTGACGGGCGTTCTCTGAACCTCCTGAATTTTGATGCTCGTTCCCTTTGCCATATTGGGGAAATTCTCCCCAATAATTCTCTCCAGTATACCTTCTGCTCCCCTCTCTCTTTCTTCTTCTTCTGGAATCCCAATTATTCTAATGTTGTTTCATCTTATGGTGTCACTTATCTCTCAAATTCTCCCCTCGTGGTCCAGTAGCTGTTTGTCCCTTTTTTGCTCAGCTTCTTTATTCTCTGTCATTTGGTCTTCTATATCGCTAATTCTTTCTTCTGCCTCATTTTTCCTAGCAGTGAGAGCCTCCATTTTTGATTGTACCTCATTAATAGCTTTTTTTATTTCAACTTGGTTAGATTTTAGTTCTTTTATTTCTCCAGATAGGGCTTTTATATCTCCCGAGAGGGTTTCTCTAATATCTTCCATGCCTTTTTCGAGCCCGGCTAGAACCTTGAAAATTGTCATTCTGAGCTCTAGATCTGACATATTACCAATGTCTGTATTGATTAGGTCCCTAGCCTTTGGTACTGCCTCTTGTTCTTTTTTTTGTGGTGAATTTTTCCGCCTTGTCATTTTGTCTAGATAGGAGTATATGAAGGAGCAAGTAAAATACTAAAAGGGTGTCAACAACCCCAGGAAAATATGCTTTAACCAAATCAGGAGAGATTCCAAATCATGAGGGGGGAGGAAGGGGATAAAAAGAGGTTCAAAAAGAAAGAAAGAAAAAAAAAGAAAAAAGAAGAAAAGAAAAGAATTAAAAAAAAAGAAAACGGATAAAGAAAAATATAAAAAAGAAAAAATATATATATTAAATAAACTAGTTTAAAAACGTTAAAAAAGAAAAGGGTAAAAGTTAAAAAAAATTTTAGCAGAAGAAGAGAAAAAAAATGAAAAAAAAATTTAATTAACTGCAAGACTAAAAAAATCACAGGGAGAAAGCTATGAGTTCCGTGCTTTGATTTCTCCTCCTCTGGAATTCTGCTGCTCTCCTTGGTATTGAAACTGCACTCCTTGTTAGGTAAACTTGGTCTTGGCTGGATTTCTTGTTGATCTTCTCGGGGAGGGGCCTGGTGTAGTGATTCTCAAGTGTCTTTTCCCCAGGCAGAATTGCACCGCCCTTACCAGGGACCGGGCTGAGTAATCCGCTCGGGTTTGCTTGCAGGAGCTTTTGTTCCCTGAGTGCTTTCCATAGAGTTCCGGAAGACAGGAATACAAATGGCGGCCACCTGGTCTCCGGCCCAGACTGGGCCGAGAGCCCAGGGCCCCACTCCTCAGTGCGCCCTCAGCGAACAGCTCCTAGTAACTCCCGTCTGCCTGACCTCCGGCCGCACTCCGAGCTCACCGAGCCTGCGACCGGTTCAAGGCAACACCGAGCTGTAAGCTTACTGTCGGCTCTATATCTGTAGCCGGCTCTCCCGATCCAAAACCCACAAGCTCTGCGACACTCAGACACCCACGATCCTTCTGTGACCCTGCGAGACCTGAGGCCACGCCGACCCCGCGTGGGCTTTGCCCTGGTTTAGCCTCCGGAGTGATGTCCCTCAGTGGAACAGACTTTTAAAAGTCCTGATTTTGTGCTCCATTGCTCCGCCGCTTGCTGGGAGCCGGCCCCTCCCCCCGGGGTCTATCTTCCCATGGCTTTGGATTCACTTCTCCGCCAGTCCTACCTTTCAGAAAGTGGTTGTTTTTCTGTTTCCAGAATTGCTGTTCTCTTCAATCTGCCGATGGATTTGCAGGTGTTTGCAATCTTTAGATAAGCTATCTAGCTGATCTCCTGTTAACTGTAGTCTCAGCCTGTTACTTCTCCACCATCTTGACTCCTCTCACCAACCTTCTGTTTTTTATTTTGTTCACTGCTTTTTCTTGTACTGTGAGGATATGTAGTGATCATTATTCTTGGTGTTGATCACTTCAAATTAAATGTAAGTACTCTCAGGTTTATTATGTGTATTTTAGGTGGACTTTCCATTATTCTTTCTTTTGTAATTACTGGACTCTTATTAAAAATAAGCAATTAGGGATGCCTGGGTGGCTCAGTGGAGTAGGCCACTGCCTTCGGTTCGGGTCATGATCCTGGGATCCTAGGATCAAGTCCCGCATTGGGCTCCCTGCTCAGCAGGGAGCCTGCCTCTCTCTCCACCTCTGCCTGCCTCTCTGCCTGTTTGTGTGCTCTCTCTTTCTGACAAATAAATAAATAAATAAATAAAATCTTTTAAAAAAATAAAATAAATAAAAATGAGAAATTAGTTATATGTGCATTACATTTTCTGTTTTCTATTTCTAATACCTTCTCTTATATGATTTTTATCTCCTGATCTTGTCTTCCATGTTCAGGTAGATTCCTCAGTTAGCTCCTCATGGTGCCTGTTCACTTTGAGGCACTGGCATTCTCATTCTACTACCCCTAGTGCAGTACTGAATTCTGTTATTGCATTTTAAATTCTGTAAGATTCTTCATAAGCTTCATCTCCTATTTTATTTCTACCTCCTTGTCAGCTATCATCTTAACTCAGATGATTATGATATTGCTTTACATTTCATTTGTTATATCACAGAATTCATATTTTTAAATATTTACTGATAGCAGTGAACATGTATTATCTAAACTTTCCTCCTTATATAAACTATAGACTCTTCTGCCTGTGGTTTGTTTTGTTCTTTTTCTATTATGTTACAGAGGTTTTTTTGAATCCTTTCTAGTCCCTTATTTTACCATTTCTTCATCCTTGAGTTTTGAGTCTTAATCTAAAATTTAATTTCGTGTTATAACAAAACCCAAAGCATCAGCAAACTAAACAAGCTAACACATCCTAAACTTACTCTCATTTCTTACCTCTCATTGCCTGAGGCAATATCAGCTGCCAGACGGGTCCAGGATTTCTTAGGACAAGCCCCATGAAGCTGGACTTTCCCATATATTCCTGAAAGGAAAAGGAGCATCAGTTGAATAAGAAATTTTCAGAGGAATTAAGGCCATCTAAGTAAAACTCACTAGAGAGCTTATTGTGCAATATCTGTAATATGGAAACTATATATCAAGCTGTCCACCTTATCAAAGAATATTTAAGTTCTCTATTTTCAGCAGGGTGAATATATATCACATGGTTATGGAACTTACCCTTGTTCTCTCAAAAGCTATAAAGAAATGAATACTATACCACATCTAGTAATCCAAAAGTTGGGAAATAGACCATTCCAATGACTAACTAGTTAAATTCCACCATTAAGTGACTCTAAACCATTTGTAATTCGGTTGGAAGTTAGCTGGTTTTGATATTTTATGTTATAGCTTTCATTTTCCAAAAAACAAGGGTAATTTTATTCCCTGAGGAAAGAGATTTGGTGCTATTAGCTTTGTTTTCAGTGGTTGGACCTCATATTTTTTTGTATTACAGATATCAAAGGAGAGATCTCTAGCTCCTTTGTTTCCAAATATAATTTATTTCAGACTCATAAATTAAAGTCGTACCAGGGACATGCTTGATGCAGTCCAGTTTTATTCCTTCAGGTCTTTCCTCTTACATGTTTTATTGCCATTTAAAATCACATGAAGCACAATTCCTCATATTCCAGTGGTCTCAAAATGTTTTGAGCAAGAACCCAAATTATGATCATGCACCCCTAATGCATGTGTATCTATTTATTTTTAGAAAAACATACATACATATGAATATGTTCACATACGTTTGAATAGGGTTCTAATATTTTCTTCCTGAACCCAGATGTGTTGTCTGCATACCCCTGGATTGGCACATACCAGTTTTGCATATCACTAATCTTGAAATCTAAAGCCTTTGCAATTTTTAGCAGAAAACATGTGAACAGAAGAACTGAACACCACCCATAAGGTACAAATACTATGCCTTAATCCAATGTGAACAACAATAAAAAATTCTCAATCAATAAGAATCTAACCAACTGTTTATGTTACTACCTATATTTTTCCATATTTTAATTCAGAAAAAAGTCATAGAACTTAAATTTGGATCAATGGAAATGTAAGAAATATTCTCACTTTCCAGACATGTACTGGAATAATCAATCTTTCATAATAATAGTCATATAGATATGACTATTACATATATATATAAGTTTCATATGTTATCATAATCATCATCTTAGAAGAATTTCATCTTCTTTACTACTGGCTAAATAAATTAGGAAGGGGAGGAATGTGAGATAATGTAAAGAAATCTCCAACAACAAATATTTTAGCAAAAACCAGATAGTTTCCTTAAATTTGGGTTATGCAGGAAATTCAATTGACCAGACAAGTAGATTTCTTGATCATTTCCAATCATCAAAGACCTCCTATAAAATTATACTGTTTAGTTGTTTCCAGATAATGATACTTAAAGAAGTGAAGATCTGTCATTTACTTACAATGTCACAAAATTTCAAGCATGCAGTGAAATAAATATGTCATTCTTTATTCAATTTACTATCAGAGAAAATTTTAAAAACACTGGCTTGGCCAGTGGAGTAGAAGATTAAGACAGGCACCCTCGCATACTCCTAAAATTAAGTTTAATCCAACATTGTGCTGCATAAAACAATGTGGATACCACAAGTGAAAATAAATGGAATGTTCCTGTTATCTATTTAGTCTGTCAACTTGAAAAAAAGTAAAAATATTCTTGAACCTCATATTCTTAGAAAGAAAAAAGCATGGATGAAAAATCCTCTGGAAACAATAAAGCCTTGTCAAACTACAGTATTATCTGGTAATGGGTATACATTATGAAACTATGTTATCAACCTTCACACCATCCCAACATGATTGCTTCTCTTTTTCTGGGTTGCTGAGATCTTAGAAAATTAGTAATGCCATAGAGAGAAAGTGAGAAAATGCTAGAATAAACAGCCTCTTATCCCTATCCCTTAAAATGGAGTTAGTGAGGCTCTCACATCCTGGATGTGCAAGGCTGGTCCCAGATTCTGTGCTCCTGCATAGGTTAATTTTAAAAGAGGATTTGGTGCTGTGACAGTAGTGAGGAAACTCTCAACAGTAAATGTTTCTTTGTAATGTATAGATCTATCAATTAAAAAATATCTTACAAACCACCTAGCATTTATAGTTGATAACAGACCCTTAGTCCAGGCTTCGGCATCTGACCAATCTGGATATAAATCTAAGCTCTGACACTATAAAACAGTGTGGCCTTCCGCATATTGTTCATCATCCCTGAGTCTTATTTTTGACAACTATGAAATGGACACTGGACACTGTTACAGGAGACCTGGTAAGTGAAATAATAAATATAAATTATCTAGAAGAGTGTCTGGAATTTAGTAGACGTTCTATGGATGATACTTCGATATCAGAAACACACATTTCATTTCATTTTTAATAAAAATCTATATTATACTCTTACCAATTGTTCCTGGATCAATAAGAATTCCATTGAAACGGTCACAAGAAACTCCCTCCGATGCTCTAAGGAGAATCAGAAGCTTTTGTTCTTTTTCTAAGGGATTTTCCAAAGTACCTGTTTATAAAGAAAAGTATATTGTTTACATTAATTTGAAATTATAAGAGAGAGGAGGAAATTGTGGTGTAATTTAGAGAATGCAAAGTAGATGCTATCATATAGGCTATATGGACAAGAGCCAATGGTCAATAGATGAAATAAGGGATGGGAAGAAAATGGGATAAAGTAAACTTCTCAGAGGTAGACTGGATTATTGCTCAGCAAATATTCACTGTTCTTTCTCCATTAGGGGAGGGTATACATTCCCGACTTACTAAAATTTAGCCTGGTCATGTGACTTGTTTTGGCCAATGAAATTTGAGTAGAAGTGATAGTAATACAAGTTCTGAGTTGATGCTTTCAAATACTTTGACAGTTTTCACCAGGTCATTTGCAATTATGTTCCCTGTCATGAAAGGAGAAGTCCTTAAATAATACCTAGTGCCTGAATGAAGAGACATAGGTAGCATACTTAAATAAAACATGTAAGCTGGAAAGGATGCTAGCGTAAATATTTGTGGTTGTAAGCCACTTAGATTCAGGAGGTATCTGATACACACTATTACAGCAAAACCTGGCTGATACACCATCGGTGGCTGGATCTCCAAATTGCTTTACATGTATTTTTGCATTTAATCCTCATAGCACACCTGAGAAGTAAGCCTGATTCTTATCTCAGTTTTAAATATCCATACATAACAAAGCTTAGAGGTTAATGGACTTGTCCAAATTTCTCCAGCTAGTATGGAAGAGTCTGAATTTGAACAATGGTGACTTTGAACAATTTATGCCAAGTGATTCATTAAATAAGTACTAGGTTCTTTTCTAAGCCTAAATTATTTTAGCAGCATAAGGAGACAATCCATTCAGGCTATGAAGGTCAGCATTACTTTTGACTTCTGACTTCATTCCACTGATGCAAATAGAGGAGTTTGGTGACTTTTACAGCATGAAAATTGTTTGGGGAATTCTGCTGCGAAGTGTAAGTATCGACCTAACAAAGGGGTTATTTTCTGCAGAACATACATCTTAAGATACAGAAAGTATTACAAAAACTTTGTTTCTCAAGAAGCAACTACTGCAAAGATAGTTCCCAAATTATACACTGGCTCAAACAGGTTAAAAAATAACATCTGTTAGCAAACAAGAATTTTCCAGTTTGGAAATTCTTGAAAACACAACCAAAGCTGTGGCTGCCAAATACAGCACAGAATCATGGGCAAACTGAAAATTGCCTGGTTGTTATTTTGGTTAAGTGGTCTTTCAGGGGGCATAAAATCATTCTCCTTGGCTGGCATTTATATATATGTATATACATATATATATATATATACACATATATATAATATATAACATAATATATACATATATATGTATATACATATATACATATATATAATATATAACATAAACATATGTATATATGTTTATGTTTACACACACACACACACACACACACACACATGCATACACCTGGTCAACCAAAAGCTTCCCATGTGTGTTGTGAATTTGCAGCTTGCTACATCTTTACAGTCTAGCCTTCATAGCCATTAGTCCACAAGGCCATGTTGAATGTAAGCCTCAGAGAGGTAAGGAAATCTGCCTTGACCCATACAGCAGGTCAGGGGGCAAGGGATCAGCCCCACAGCCTGTGTATTCCCAACAGAATGCTGAAGTCCACTGCTACTCCACGTGGGCAATGGCAATCCTCAGCTGAATGAATAATGTATCCTCTTGTCCCAAACAAAGATGTGTTAGAGCAGAAAGAAGGAAAGCAGGGGAGGAGGAGAATGTTAAGAAAAATGTGTGTGGTGTAGCTCTTATCTGGCAGCTTTAAGTCTGTCCAGTAAGCCGTTTTCCAACTGTGATTTCATTTATTTCACGGAGGGTAGTTTAGATTCTTGGGGGGGGGAAATGGCCTAGCACTAAACAGATACCAGAGAGAAAAAAGTAGGACAGTTTTTGCCCTAGAGAAATGTATGCAGAGTCCCACAAAGAGAGTTCGGCATTCCTCTAAAATCTGAGATTAAATCAATTATGCAACCCCAAACTGCAGCACATGTGAGCTTTTGCAGAAAGTCTGAGCTAAATTAGTCTCTGGCGTGATATTTTGGTATCTGAAATGACCAGAGTTTGAATTTTTTTTTTTTTATGGTGATGTGGGGGAAGGGAACGGTAGAGGATAGGGACTGAGTAGAAAGAAGACCAAAATGACCTAAATGGGGGGAAAAAGTGCTGTTTTCACATTAAAATGCATCACCTCTTGAATCTGTAAGAGATGGTGAATGGGAAGCCTTAAAGGTCAGGCTCCTCTTTTAGTCTCAAATCTGCAATCAAAAAGAGATGAGGATTCTCACCAGTTTGGGCTTTATCCCTAAATGACAGAGGCCACTTCTGAGAGAAAGCTCTCAAGATAAGGCAATTCCTCTCTGGGTTTCCTTTTTCCAGCTTCTTCAAGCTGCTCTGAACTGTAGCAAAAGGCATTTTCCAACCCGGATTAATTTAGATACCGGTGGTAGAGGGAAATGGTTGCTGCTGCACTGCAGACATGCCGGGCGTTTTGGCATACGTGAACTCATCTCATCGAGTTCTTCCAACCCTCTGATGGATTATTGTTGAGGTTCCCATGGGGGAACTGAGACAGAGAGGTTAGTCAACTTGTCAGAAATTACACAGATAACAAGTGCTGAGCCTCGGCTTAGACTTAATAGGTACCATCCTAGGACATTTAGATATAGAGGAACAGGAAAGATGGGAAGGGAGGTTGCCATTACTTAGTGTGATGGTGGACAATGGAGGGGAAACAGAATCTATTCCAGGTGCTGAAATCATCTTGGGAAATGGAAGAAAATAAGTTCTGGTATATGAAAGATAACTGTTATAATGATTTGAGAAATATGGTACAAATGGATTCCATGAACTTCAAAGGTAAGGAAAAGGGAAAAGAACATTACATTATTTTATTAACTAAAGCTCTTTGATGGAATCAAGTATAAACCTAGTTTACACTTAAGCCCACTCTCTCAGCATGACTCCCCACACCTTGTAACTAAGCCAACACACACTGAATTACTTACCATTCCCTCCACACTCTCCCCTATGCACATGAGAGTCCCCAGGCTTCAATATCTCCACCATTGTCCTGTTTAACTCCTAATCATTCCTCAAACTTGGCTCCACTGTTATTTATTTCTAACAGCTTTCTATGATTTTGAATTAGATGCTCTCTTTCGTGCATAAAAATGTCCACACCCATTGCTGCAGTAATTCTTCCCCAAGCGCTTGTCTTAAAGAAATAGATTCCTTGACATGCTCAAAAGCTGAGTCACCTAAGTCCCTAAACAAGCCCAAAGCCAGCTCTGATGTCACCTCTTTGGGGATCCTCATTTGTCAGCTAAGACTAGGGTAAGTGGCCCCCTATGGGATGTCACAACATAACATGGCCTGTCTCTGTACTTCTAAACGATGCCATAAGTGCCTTCCCCCAATGGCCTTCTGTTTACAGTGAGTGAATCGAGAGAAAGGACTGTGTATTGACAACAGGATTCACTTATATGTTATCACAGAAATGGTGAACCAGCTATTTTTACCAATCTTCTTCCTTGCAGAAAACAATTAGAAATAAAGAAAAAAAGGGGGAGGAATCAAGATGGCGGAGAAGTAGCAGGCAGAGACTACTTCAGCTAGCAGGAGATCAGCTAGATAACTTATCTAAAGAGTGCAAACACCTGCAAATCCATTGGCAGATCAAAGAGAAGAAAAACAGCAATTCTAGAAACATGAAAACAACCACTTTCTGAAAGGTAGGACTGGGGGAGAAGTGAATCCAAAGCAATGGGAAGATAGACCCTGGGGGAGGGGCTGGCTCCCGGCAAGTGGCGGAGCAACGGAGCACAAAATCGGGACTTTTAAAAGGCTCTTCCGCTGAAGGACATTGCTCCAGAGGCTAAACCGGGGTGAAGCCCACGCGGGTTCAGCATGGTATCTGGTCCCACAGGGTCACAGAAGGATCAGGGATGTCTGAGTGTCGCAGAGCTTGCAGGTACTGGAGTGAGAAAGCCGGCTGCAGAGACAGAGCCGACAGTAAGCTCGCAGTTCGGGGTTACCTTGAACCGGTTGCAGGCTCGGTGAGCTTGGAGCTCGGCCGGAGGTGAGGCAGACGGGAGTTACTGGGTGCTGTTCTCTGAGGGCGCACTGAGGAGTGGGGCCCCAGGCTCTCGGCTCCTCCCAGACGGAGACCAGGAGGCCGCCATTTGTATTCCTGTCCTCCGGAACTCTACGGAAAGCGCTCAGGGAACAAAAGCTCCTGAAAGCAAACCCGAGCGGGTTACTAAGCCCGGCCCCTGGTAAGGGCGTTGCAATTCTGCCTGGGGCAAAGACACTTAAGAATCAATACAACAGGCCTCCCCCAGAAGATCAACAAGAAATCCAGCCAAGACCAAGTTCACCTACCAAGGAGTGCAGTTTCAATACCAAGGAGAGCAGCAGAATTCCAGAGGAGGAGAAATCAAAGCACGGAACTCATGGCTTTATCCCTGTGATTTTTTAGTCTTGCAGTTAAAGTAATTTTTTTCTTTTTCATTTTTTTCTCTTCTTTTGCTAAATTTTTAAATTTTTTAAAATTTTTTATTTTTTTAACTTTTACCCTTTTCATTTTTAATGTTTTTAACTAGTTTATCTAATATATATATTTTTTCTTTTTCATACTTTTCTTTATTCGTTTACTTTTTTTAATTCCTTTTTTATTTTTTTTCTTTCTTTTTTTTTGACTTCTTTTTATCCCCTTTCTCCCCCCTCACAATTTGAGATCTCTTCTGATTTGGTTAAAGCATATTTTCCTGGGGTTGTTGACACCCTTTTAGTATTTTACTTGCTCCTCATATACTCCTATCTAGACAAAATGACAAGGCGGAAAAATTCACCACAAAAAAAAGAACAAGAGGCAGTACCAAAGGCTAGGGACCTAATCAATACAGACATTGGTAATATGTCAGATCTAGAGTTCAGAATGACAATTCTCAAGGTTCTAGCCGGGCTCGAAAAAGGCATGGAAGATATTAGAGAAACCCTCTCGGGAGATATAAAAGCCCTATCTGGAGAAATAAAAGAACTAAAATCTAACCAAGTTGAAATAAAAAAAGCTATTAATGAGGTGCAATCAAAAATGGAGGCTCTCACTGCTAGGATAAATGAGGCAGAAGACAGAATTAGCGATATAGAAGACCAAATGACAGAGAATAAAGAAGCTGAGCAAAAGAGGGACAAACAGCTACTGGACCACGAGGGGAGAATTTGAGAGATAAGTGACACCATAAGACGAAACAACATTAGAATAATTGGGATTCCAGAAGAAGAAGAAAGAGAGAGGGGAGCAGAAGGTATACTGGAGAGAATTATTGGGGAGAATTTCCCCAATATGGCAAAGGGAACGAGCATCAAAATTCAGGAGTTCAGAGAATGCCCCTCAAAATCAATAAGAATAGGCCCACACCACGTCACCTAATGGTAAAATTTACAAGTCTTAGTGACAAAGAGAAAATCCTGAAAGCAGCCTGGGAAAAGGAGTTGTACAACATACAATGGTAAAAATATTAGATTGGCAGCTGACTTATCCACAGAGACCAGGCAGGCCAGAAAGAGCTGGCATGATATTGGCAGCTGAATTATCCACAGAGACCTGGCAGGCCAGAAAGAGCTGGCATGATATTTTCAGAGCACTAAATGGGAAAAACATGGAGCCAAGAATACTATATCCAGCTAGGTTATCATTTAAAATAGAAGGAGAGATTAAAAGCTTCCAGGACAAACAAAAACTGAAAGAATTTGCAAACACCAAACCAGCTCTACAGGAAATATTGAAAGGGGTCCTCTAAGCAAAGAGAGAGCCTACAAGTGGTAGGTCAGTAAGGAACAGAGACAATATACAGTAACAGTCACCTTACAGGCAATACAATGGCACTAAATTCATATCTCTCAATAGTTACCCTGAATGTTAATGGGCTAAATGCCCCAATCAAAAGACACAGGTATCAGAATGGATAAAAAAACAAAACCCATCTATATGTTGCCTCCAAGAAACTCATTTTAAGCCCGAAGACACCTCCAGATTTAAAGTGAGGGGGTGGAAAAGAATTTACCATGCTAATGGACATCAGAAGAAAGCAGGAGTGGCAATCCTTATATCAGATCAATTAGATTTTAAGCCAAAGACTGTAATAAGAGATGAGGAAGGACACTATATCATACTCAAAGGGTCTGTCCAACAAGAAGATCTAACAATTTTGAATATTTATGCCCCCAACATGGGAGCAGCCAACTATATAAACCAATTAATAACAAAATCAAAGAAACACATCAACAATAATACAATAATAGTAGGGGACTTTAACACTCCCCTCACTGAAATGGACAGATCATCAAAGCAAAAGATCAGCAAGGAAATAAAGGCCTTAAACGACACACTGGACCAGATGGACATCACAGATATATTTAGAACATTTCATCCCAAAGCAACAGAATACACATTCTTCTCTAGTGCACATGGAACATTCTCCACAATAGATCACATCCTCGTTCCTAAATCAGGACTCAACCGGTATCTAACAATATTGTTCACAGCAGCATAAAATTTAAAAAAAAATAAATTTTTAAAAAATGAAAAAAAAAAAAAAGATTGGGATCATTCCATGCATATTTTCAGACCACAGTGCTCTGAAGCTAGAACTCAACCACAAAAGGAAGTTTGGAAAGAACCCAAATACATGGAGACTAAACAGCATCCTTCTAAAGAATGAATGGGTCAACCGGGAAATTAAAGAAGAATTGAAAAAAATAATGGAAACAAATGATAATGAAAACACAACGGTTCAAAATCTGTGGGACACAACAAAGACAGTCCTGAGAGGAAAATATATAGCGGTACAAGCCTTTCTCAAGAAACAAGAAAGGTCTCAGGTACACAACCTAAACCTATACCTAAAGGAGCTGGAGATAGAACAAGAAAGAAACCCTAAACCCAGCAGGAGAAGAGAAATCATAAAGATCAGAGCAGAAATCAATGAAATAGAAACCAAAAAAAACAATAGAACCAATCAACAAAAGTAGGAGCTGGTTCTTTGAAAGAATTGATAAAATTGATAAACCCCTGGCCAGACTTATCAAAAAGAAAAGAGAAAGGACCCAAATAAATAAAATCATGAATGAAAGAGGAGAGATCACAACTAACACCAAAGAAATACAAACTATTATAAGAACATACTATGAGCAACTCTACGCCAACAAATTTGACAATCTGGAAGAAATGGATGTATTCCTAGAAACATATAAACTACCACAACTGAACCAGGAAGAAATAGAAAGCCTGAACAGACCCATAACCAGTAAGGAGATTGAAACAGTCATTAAAAATCTCCAAACAAACAAAAGCCCAGGGCCAGACGGCTTCCCGGGGGAATTCTACCAAACATTTAAAGAAGAACTAATTACTATTCTCCTGAAACTGTTCCAAAAAATAGAAATGGAAGGAAAACTTCCAAACTCATTTTATGAGGCCAGCATCACCTTGATCCCCAAACCAGACAAGGATCCCATCAAAAAAGAGAGCTATAGACCAATATCCTTGATGAACACAGATGCGAAAATCCTCACCAAAATACTAGCCAATAGGATTCAACAGTACATTAAAAGGATTATTCACCACGACCAAGTGGGATTTATCCCAGGGCTGCAAGGTTGGTTCAACATCCGCAAATCAGTCAATGTGATACAACGCATCAATAAAAGAAAGAACAAGAACCATATGATACTCTCAATAGATGCTGAAAAAGCATTTGACAAAGTACAGCATCCCTTCCTGATCAAAACTCTTCAAAGTGTAGGGATAGAGGGCACATACCTCAATATAAACAAAGCCATCTATGAAAACCCACCGCAAATATAATTCTTAATGGAGAAAAAATGAAAGCTTTTCCGCTAAGGTCAGGAACACGGCAGGGATGTCCATTATCACCACTGCTATTCAACATAGTACTAGAAGTCCTAGCCTCAACAATCAGACAACAAAAGGAAATTAAAGGCATCCAAATCGGCAAAGAAGAAGTCTATCTATCACTCTTCACAGATGATATGATACTATATGTGGAAAACCCGAAAGACTCCACTCCAAAACTGCTAGAACTTGTACAGGAATTCAGTAAAGTGTCAGGATATAAAATCAATGCACAGAAATCAGTTGCATTTCTCTACACCAATAACAAGACAGAAGAAAGAGAAATTAAGGAGTCAATCCCATTTACAATTGCACCCCAAACCATAAGATACCTAGGAATAAACCTAACCAAAGAGGCTAAGAATCTATACTCAGGAAACTATAAAGTACTCATGAAAGATATTGAGGAAGACACAAAGAAATGGAAAAATGTTCCATGCTCCTGGATTGGAAGAATAAATATTGTGAAAATGTCTATGCTACCTAAAGCAATCTACACATTTAATGCAATTCCTATCAAAGTACCATCCATCTTCTTCAAAGAAATGGAACAAATAATACTAAAATTTATATGGAACCAGAAAAGACCTCGAATAACCAAAGGAATATTGAAAAAGTAAGCCAAAGTTGGTGGCATCACAATTCCGGACTTCAAGCTCTATTACAAAGCTGTCATCATCAAGACAGCATGGTACTGGCACAAAAACAGACACATAGATCAATGGAACAGAATAGAGAGCCCAGAAATAGACCCTCAACTCTATGGTCAACTAATCTTTGACAAAGCAGGAAAGAATGTCCAATGGAAAAAGACAGCCTCTTCAATAAATGGTGTTGGGAATATTGGACAGCCACATGCAGAAAAATGAAATTGGACCATTTCCTTACACCACACACAAAAATAGACTCAAAATGGATGAAGGACCTCAATGTGAGAAAGGAATCCATCAAAATCCTTGAGGAGAACACAGGCAACAACCTCTTCAACCTCAGCCGCAGCAACATCTTCCTAGGACCATTGCCAAAGGCAAGGGAAGCAAGGGCAAAAATGAACTATTGGGATTTCATCAAGATCAAAAGCTTCTGCACAGCAAAGGAAACAGTTAACAAAATCAAAAGACAACTGACAGAATGGGAGAAGATATTTGCAAACGACGTATCAGATAAAGGACTAGTGTCCAAAATCTATAAAGAACTTAGCAAACTCAACACCCAAAGAACAAATAATCCAATCAAGAAATGGGCAGAGGACATGAACAGACATTTCTGCAAAGAAGACATCCAGAGGGTCAACAGACACATGGAAAAGTGCTCCATATCACTTGGCATCAGGGAAATGCAAATCAAAACCACAATAAGATATCACCTCACACCAGTCAGAATGGCTAAAATCAACAAGTCAGGAAATGACAGATGCTGGCGAGGATGCGGAGAAAGGGGAACCCTCCTACACTGTTGGTGGGAATGCAAGCTGGTGCAACCACTCTGGAAAACAGCATGGAGGTTCCTCAAAATGTTGAAAATAGAATTTCCCTATGACCCAGCAATTGCACTACTGGGTATTTACCCTAAAGATACAAACGTAGTGATCCAAAGGGACACATGCATACGAATGTTTATAGCAGCAATGTCCACAATAGCCAAACTATGGAAAGAACCTAGATGTCCATCAACAGATGAATGGATATAGAAGATGTGGTATATATACAGAATGGAATACTGTAACCATAAGTGACTCTTAATCTGACAAAACAAACTGAGGGTTGCTGGGGGGAGGGGGTTTGGGAGAAGGGGGGTGGGTTTATGGACATTGGGGAGGGTATGTGCTTTGGTGAGTGCTGTGAAGTGTGTAAACCTGGCGATTCACAGACCAGTACCCCTGGGGATAAAAATATATGTTTATAAAAAATAAAAAAAATTAATAAAATTTTTTAAAAAAAGAAATAAAGAAAATACTCCAGAGTAAGAAAAAAAAAAAAAAAAGACCCATTTCACCCACATTGTAATAATCCTAAGTACCTAGGTGCCTAGCATCATTGCTGCAGAGTAAATAAAGCAAAAATCAACAGAATCATAAGGAAACTAGATATAATAGCAGTGGAAAGCGAAACATAACAACTCACAGAATAAACAAAAAGCAGTGAACATACAGCAGTTTTGAATAATATGATTGGCAAATCTCACCTAATAGAGATGAGAAACTCAACCCACGAAGAATATGTCTCATCTTCAGACATGCACAAGAGAGTCACAAATACTGATCCTATGGTGACCGTAAAGCAAGTTTAACAAATTTAAAAGGACTGGATTCATATAGCATGTGCTTGCTGACCACAGTTCAATCAAGATATGCAATTCTTACTGAGAAAGGTTTATAAAATGATCTACATTGAAATAAAGACTTCCAATTTATCTAGAGATACCATTAAGAGAGTGAAGAAGCAAGCCACAGAGTGGGCCAAAGCATTTGCAATAATATAACCAACAGAAGGTATTTTCTACAATATATAAATGACGTCCATAAATCAATATGAAACAGATAATGCACCATTTAAAAAAGGGCAAGAGAATATTTTTCCACAAAACAAGATCTCAAATAGACAATAAAAAATTTTAAAGTGCTCAGTCACATTAGAAATGAGAGAAATGCCAATTAAACAATAATGAGATCCCACGACATACCCAGTATAACGGACTTCTATTTAATTTAGCTGTGTATTTTTTATCTCATAAACTTTCCTGAATATGCACATCATATTTCACAGTAAGTAAAACTTTATTTATTATTATGTTTCAAGGACACTCATCAATAAGTATTTGTTGATCAATAGAAACTAACCAAATTATAATTGTTTTACTGTTTCTCCATTCCATTATTATTTTTACAGCTTTATTGAGATACAACTGATACGCAAAAAAAATGCATGTATTTAATGTATACTGACTAAAATTTTAGACATATCTTTTTCTGATCCTTTTCATTGAATCCAAAGCAACAAACTGTTTCTAAATAATTTGTATTTTTTTTTAATTTTTTAAAGATTTTATTTATTTATTTGACAGAGAGAAATCACAAGTAGATGGAGAGGCAGGCAGAGAGAGACAGAGGGAAGCAGGCTCCCCGCTGAGCAGAGAGCCTGATGCGGGACTTGATCCCAGGACCCTGAGACCATGACCTGAGCCGAAGGCAGCGGCTTAACCCACTGAGCCACCCAGGTGCCCAATAATTTGTATTTCTAACCAAGTAAATGAAATTCCATAAAATACTGTGATGGCACATGAAAGATAGGTTAAGAAATTACCACCCTAAATCAATTCTGCACATTTTCTTTTCTCTTCTGAAGTAGGTTATATGGTGATGACTTTGGAAGTTGAGCTTCTAACTGGAGCACAACTATTTTTCTTATGTCTTGCTATAGCTATTTTCTTCAGAGAAAAGCCTCTAGAACATTCTTACTATCAAACCCAACAGACAAATAGTGCTAAACCAATTAAATTGTGAAGTAGATTTTATTATGAATTAGCTTTTAATTTCTAGTGTCAATTTGACCCACCTATCCCTAAAACACTCCTTCCCCATAAAATCAAACCTGGGTGAAAAAAACAAAAAATTAAAAATTAAAAAAAAAACAAAACGCAGGAGAGAGGGGTTTTCAGTCCAAGGAGATAATGAATAATCATAACAGTAACTAGTAGGCACAATCAAATGAGAATCTCTAACTCCTGTGAGAGTGATTGTATTCAGGCTGATAAATTATTATCATTGAGGCCTGTCATTTTATCAAAGTCTGATAGAATATTAAAATAAAAGTTAATATATAACTTATTCATTCACATACTGGCAAAATGTATAAAAACCCTTAAAACTTTGTAAACGAGGGTGGGCTTATTCATTCCTGTAAGCCTTGGTTTTTGCGACTAGAAAATGGGCTTACATGTACTGAGAGTTAAAAGATGTATTTCATGTTAATGATACATGGCCCAGTGTCTACATATAATAGAAAATGTTTGAAGCACTTTTAAAAAGGTTGGCTCCTAGTAGTAATAATAGTAAAAAATAGTAGTAGTAGCAATGGGGAAATGACACATTTTAAAATTAACATTTAAACTTAGAAATTAAGAAAAAGAAGCCAAGCCCTCCCCAATTAGAAATGTTCTGTTTCTAAAGTGCTAGAAACTAGACATTTTAATGGTTAAAAATATTAGGTGGTTTACTTATTTGAATGTACAGCCCAAGGAACTGTAGCAAATACAATTAAATTTATCTTAAACTCAAATACTCTGGTAAGAGATTGCTAAACAAGAAAACAAGTTATTCATTCAGTCACCTGTGTGCCTAAAATAATTTGGTTTTTCATGCAAAAATAATTAAATAGGGGCACCTGGGTGGCTCAGTGGTTTAAGCCTTTGCCTTTGGCTCCAGTCCTGATCCCAGGGTCCTGAAATCAAGCTCCGAAGCAGGCTCTTGTCTCATCAGGGACCCTGCTTCTCCCTCTCTCTCTGCCTGCCTCTCTGCCTACTTGTGATCTCTCTCTCTCTCTCTCTCTCTCTGTCAAATAAATAAATAAAATCTTAAAATCAATCAATCAATTAATTAATTCTTAAGGGTTATTTTATAAAATAATTCACTATTTAAATCATTTAAAAATAACAAATTTATAAGGCATTTTATATTATTATAACAGAAGTTCAAAAATCCAAAATATAGTTTGGGAACACTGACTTGGAAAATATTAACATATTAAAGGAAGGGAAGGTGGCTACTGTTTAGTAGAAACTGGTAGCCTGACAAAACAAAAGAATCATTTCTTGTGTTAGTGTTTTACTTTAAAATACATATATATTTAAATATAAAGTGATGTTTATCTGTCAGAGAACTAATATCCATCTGAAATAAAGAGATATTTTGGTGCTTAATTTCATTTTGAGATACATATTAAACATTGATGGTCAGTTTGCTTCAAGACTCACAGAAATGGAGTTTAATGTTTTCCTGAAACTGTAGAGAACAAAGCTTTTATGCTTTTGTCTTTTTAGTTAAATAAGTACAATATTTAAAAGAACATCCCTTTTGTGCCACTTTTTTATTTCACCAGCTAACACACAGTTTAACTAGAGAACTGCCACTAAGCAGAAACTTTATTTGTTGACTGATGATTCATATTAGCTAACATATAAATGTTCTATTGTGTAGACATCTATGTATACTTGTAGCCATATTTACACATTAAATGTGTTCATTTTTTAATGGTTTTCTAACCATAGTTAAGCTTGAAAGAGGATATATATATTTTTTTAACTTAATATATTATTTTTAAACATCACTACAAGATTCTCTCTGGCTACCCAATGAGTCTAACTACTGGGTATTGTGGCTTTAGGCTAGAGGATATGTTTTAATCTACACTTTTCTCTGGTTTGTCTCCTTTTTATTACTTAATCATCCAATGAGCCTTATAGAACTGTCAGTTTGGAAGGCAATAAACTGTGTATGGATTTTTCTTCTTTAGGATTGAGAAAGCCCCAATCATGGAAGCAATGAAAGAAACTTCCATATACCTAGTACTTCATTTCCTGACAATCAAAGTCATGTGCTAATGATGACCTTAGGCTCCTGGCTACAAATGTGAGACAGGGCTGACAAATACCCATCACTAGCTCTGCAAAACAATATGTGACAACTTTTGGGATAAAAACCCTGTTCTTAGCATAATTACTGAGCAACTAGGCAGCATGTCATGTGACCTGGTTGTGACAGGCCAAACAAACAATGAACTGCCATGTCCTCAGGGAAATTGATGTGCAGGGCTTGTCCTTGCTTACCTAGGTATCAAAGAGGGTTCTATTAACTTTTAAAGACACTAATTATTACTGGTAATCCCTCTCTGAAATCTACCTACAAACTGTCAGAACAGAGGTGTCCATTTGCAATTTGAGAACCATGAAATTAAAATACTCTCTCCTGGGGTACCTGGGTAGCTCAGTTGGTTAAACATCTGACTCTAGATTTGTGCTCAGGTCAGAGTCTCAGGGTCATGAAATTGAGCACCGTGTTGGGCTCTGTACTGGGCGTGAAGCCTGCTTAAAATTTTCTCTCTGTCCCTTTCCATTCTGGCACTCTTTCTCTATAAATAAATAAATAAATAAATAAGCAAGTGAGCAAATTTCTCCATTGAGTTGAACATTTGGATGAATAACATGTTAACATTATTGATATTTAAAATAACAAAGACCACATTCTAAGGCATAAGAACGATGTCTCCTCTAAGAAGAGACACTGATGAAAAAGATGAGTTCAAACAACTATTCAAGGTCAAAGAAATAAAAAATTTAAAACAATCAGGAAACCAATGTTTATTAAACAGGCTTTGAGTTGGGCATTTTTGTGAGTTTTCTTCTCCTAGACTGACTAAAAATAGAAAATACTTTGGACTGGCAAAATATCATCAACTTTTCCAACGTGTCTCACCACTATTTTATACCTTTCATTCGGGGCAAAACCATTGCAGTCATTTCCAAATTAACACTATAATTCCTTCCTTACAGATGTAGACATTTAAGTCTAGGGATACTAAATATGTTACAAGAAAAAGACATTGAGATGAAAGAGAGATCTATCCATCCATTTATGTATACACTAATCAGTCACACAGCACAGTATCAGAAGCCTACTACGCACGAGGTACATAGGTTACGAAATGTCTGAAGAATCCTATTATCTAATACACAGAAGGAACTCATGAAAATATACCATTTCACAAAAACAAAATGAATGTAATAATAAAAATATGGATTATTGAATGGACCAGAAAAAAAGACAGTGAAACCTAGTGAATAGAGTAAGGAAGTACTCACAGTAAAGATAGTCCTTTGGCACTGGCTTCTAATCTGAGTATTTAAGGTACCTAAAATAGCCTCTGATCCTGGTCCTGGTCTTTATCAGCTAGAAGTCCTGGAAACAAATCAGTAATCCCTCTGGAGCTCAATTTCCTTATCCAGGCAATGAGACAGATGATTCACAAAATCATTGAAGTCTGTGATATTACTGTTATAAATCTACTATTAGAGAATTTTCCAGAAGTTATGAAACAAGTTGCTTAACTAGAATTATAATACAGGTCTCCAGAACTGCCATATTTATGAGAGTCTTCAATTAACTTCTGTTTTGTTAAAGTTATACTCATGAGATCATGAAAAAGTAACAACTTTCAGCACAATTTGGGCTCTTTTGTGTCTTTAATACTGTAATAAGCAACATTACATTGCTTAAATCCAGTCTTCTTCATGAAACTCATGCCTACTTCTCAGTGTTCTCCAGCAAGTAGGCTGCCATTCTGCTTTACGACTGCGTAAAGCACATTCCCACTCTGCCTTGGCTCTTTTGCACTAGATCTGCCTTCTGTTTGGAAACCAGCAGTCCACATCTTTTCAAGTCTAGCTTTTTCTTTTATCTCTGGTTTGAGGTCACAGTGACTTTTCAGAAAGGCTCTTATTAACTACCTAATTTATGGTGTTCAGATCCAACCTAGACTTTACTTCATTTCATTAAAAAGGAATCTTATCTGTCTTGCTTGCTGCTAAGTACTCAAGTCCCAGGAAGAATTTTTGGCACTGAGCTGGCATTCAGTGAAAGAGAAAGAAAGGGAAAGAAGCAGGAAGGGGACAGAGACAGGGACAAATCTATAAATAAAACCGGACAGTCATCTTTAATATTTACTAATTTGTCACATTTTCTTATCCAAAAGAAAGTTATTCATGAGCACATATAAAGGTTTCATGACATCACTCTTAATGTGGATAACTGTTCATTGTTAAACATGAGATTTAATATGTTCAATTATACTTAAGATTATATTAAAGCCAAAAAAATGAAGTTGTTAATAGATAAATAGTATTGAACTCATTAAAAGTTACTGTTTCTCGGGGCACCTGGGTGACTCAGTGGGTTAGGCCTCTGACTTCAGCTTGAGTTGTGATCTTAGGGTCCTGGGATAGAGCCCTGCATCAGGCTCTCTGCTCAGTAGGAAGCCTGCTTCCCCTGCCTGCCTCTCTGCCTACTTGTGATCTCTCTCTCTCTCTCTGTGTCAAATAAATAAATAAAATCTTAAAAAAAAAAAAAGTTACTGTCCCTCAAATAGTGGACTGAATTTTTTCTTTGTTCCACATGCAAAATAACATTTCGTATCAAAAATATATTAGATACCCATTATTTAAAACAAAACAAAAAGCCATAATAAGATGGCTGGTTTCCCTTCTTACTTTCTTTGCTCTCCCCGCTATATCTTACGTTAATGATCACTCTCTCTTTCTTATAAATTCCCTCTTGTGTTTCAAGATATTACTTTTTTATCATTTAATTTTCCTTCTACCTGCACTGCTGTTTCTTTTCTATCCTCCTCCCTGAACTCAGCTTCCCCTACCACTCTTTTTTTTTCCAATTTATTTATTTTCAGAAAAACAGTATTATTTTTTCACCACACCCAGTGCTCCATGCAAGCCGTGCCCTCTATAATACCCACCACCTGGTACCCCAACCTCCCATACCCCCGCCACTTCAAACACCTCAGATTGTTTTTCAGAGTCCATAGTCTCTCATGGTTTACCTCCCCTTCCAATTTACCCAAAAGCATATACCCTCCCCAATGTCCATAACCCTAATCCCTTTCTCTCAACCCCCCTCCCCCCAGCAACCCACAGTTTGAAACAAGATGGGATAGGGAGGGAGACAAACCATAAGTGACTCCCCTACCACTCTTAAAAGGTCAGTGCTCCCCCAAATTTTAGCCACTTACACATTCCATTGAAATCTCATTTTGAGGTATATGCATCTATGTATTCAACAAACAACAAACAACACATAGGCTTCCTACGTGCCTGACACTATTCAAGCACTTTAATAAATACTCATTCATTTAATTCTCATAAAACTCCATAAAATAAGAACTATTATTCTTCCCATTTTGGAGATAAGGAAACTGAGACAGAGATAGATCCTGTAACTTATCTATAGTCACTCAGCTAACAAGTGGTAGAAAGGTAACTCATCCTGGCAGTACCATAGACCCAGATCTCCCAACCTGAAATGTGGGATGTATTCTAAACACCTTCTCACCTCACATCAAAATTGCCATTAGTTTCTTTATACCCTTAGTATTTCTGCAATTCATTCCTTCTCTTCAATTCCAGTGCCTTAGTTCAATTCCTTTGTTCTCCTGGAACACAATGGCTTCTCACATTTCACTGTGCCCCTTCCAATACACCACCCACTCTGCCAGGAGTGATCTTTCCAAGACCAAATTTAAGTATGACACTTCCCTACCTAAAACTATCCAGTGACTACCCACTCACTGCCCTCATGATAAAATTTAAACTCCATACATAATGTATGAAGCCAAGAAGCTTCTCCAGCTACCACAATTCCATAAGTCCTGCAATTCAGACTATTCCTACAACTTCCTGAGGGTATAATGTATTTCCACAAAGAAGTGTCTTTTCAGATCTCTTCCTCTATCTTTACACTCCCTCCAGGTTGGAAGATGGGACTCCTCTAATTATGTTTTTACTTGTTTGCCCCACTATTTTACTGAGACATCTCTTGCAAACTAGGATTGGTGACTAATATTTCTGTACATCCAAGTTCTCCCATAGTACTTGGCAAACAATAGGCAATGAGCAAACACATGATAAAGGAAAGAATGGATACACAAATGAAATAATTTAAGCTTATCCCAAGTGTGTTATCAAGTTAATGCGACTATCACTGAATGATGAATGAGATTGAGTTTGGCATTTGTGATGCAGCTATAACCCTCTGAGCAACGCTTTGATCTTAAACATCCCTTCTAATTCTATAGCATTCTCCCCTTCCACTCTACTTTCTACTCTACTAAAAGTCAGTTGATACCTTTTGCCAGCACCAGTTGACTTAAAAGCAGAACCATAAAATATAATTCTACAATGTTAGGACTTGGATTGGATGGCATCAGACAGCAGACATACTCTGGCAGTGCTCTGTGCCAAGGTCCACACCTATTAAGTCTGTTTACTAACCAGTATTATTATTTATTTCATGTTGGTATTTCTTTTAGGGTGTGGTAGAATTAGACAGAAGGGTTAAAAGTCTTCCTTCAGGCATGATACACATAAAATTGGACAGAAGGGTCCTAGTAATCAACCTTGTCCATGGAACACATGGACAAAACAGGGAGAAAAATAATACACCATTGTCTACTAATAGGTAAAAACAAAGTTGGGAATGGACAAATTTTAAAATAATATTTGAAATGATAAATGAAAACTGGAAAGTTTCTGTGTCACTTCCCTTTAAAGATATATTTTTTCAAGCATAAAGTTTTTATTATAGTGATAAGTGAACACAGAAGCCTAAAAAACAACTTAAAAGTAAAAGACTAATCTTAGCAATAGGTGTCAACCTAAAATACATTTTCTAGTCAAAAGAACAAGGTTCAGTTTTGTTAAGTATTTATATAAGTTAGCTGAATGAGGATTTTATAGACTATTAAATAAATGAACAAATGATATTAATCTGGGAGGAAAAGATCAGAACCTAAAAGGACTTCCCCACTGTGGAAAAATTGATCAAAATGATAAAATAAAGAAATAAATAAAAAGTATCACACTTAGACACCCCTAAAACTCGGGGAAAAACAAAGTAATCCTTACACAAGTGTACAATGTAGCGATATGAAATGCAAAGGCAGCACATATAAAAAAATAGGAATTAGAGTTGACAACATACTTGGCAGGACCAATAGCATGAAGGGTTGGACAGAGAAGTTAGTTTAATGTTTCATCATATTAATAAAAGGATGATATGTATTGAAGTTTATTTCAAACCTCCATTTCAAACTTTGCCTGTCTTTCCTCTGCTCAGTTCCCCAGGATGCTGCTGACCTGCATGTACTACATCAAGTTCTTCCTTACTCAGAGCTTCAGTTTAGCGGGATGATAGAACAAGAAAGAGATAAGGTAGAAAAGAAAGTGAGATCAAGGTATTTTTTCCCATAAGCCTTTCCCTGTACTGAGTCTCAGATACACAGAAGGTCATGGCACTGGGAATCACCTCCACACACACACACACACACCTCCATCTCTAATTCTAGCAATGACTTCCTTTTTTCACTCCTTTAAAGCAAGGGGTAGTAAGGATGTTCTGCTGTTACTAGCTTTAGGGAAGTCTCCGTGCCATTTGGATTTTTGTGAATATTTCCTTCATTAACATCTCCTCAAATTGTCCAATTCGATATGGCATCTATTTTTTTCAAGCACCCTGACAGGTAAACTTTCATCAAATACCTATTACATGGCAAGCACGTAAAAAGAACTGTTATATTTAATGGTTTTAACATCCCTCCAAGGAACTTTCTATTTTGCCATATACTTTACTGATGAATAAATGGATGTGTCTAGAGGGTGATTAGCTTAAGGTCAAACATCAAGTAGGTGACCAAGCTGGATTTGATCCCAAGCCATTCAACTTCGAGCCCATGCTCATCATTATACTCATTTTACTCTGTTCAGAGTAAGTCAGGGTCCACCCAGGAAAAGTTTTTTCCCTCTGGCTTCATACTCTCAGAGGAACTGAACAAAGTGGTGTTTAAAGGTGATGTTAGAGAGTATGAGGATCTCATAACTCTGAAATATGTGAAGTAAGTACAAATTTGTAAAATCTTTCTGAAAAGCAATTTAACAGCATATATCAAGGACCTTAAAACATCCACTTATATGAACAGAGAAGAAATACAAAAACAACCATAAAGCAAGTAGCAAAATGACAATGAGCACATACCTATCAAGAATAACTATGAATGCAAATGAAATAACTGGTCCAATCAAAAGACATGGAGTGATGCAATGGTTAAAAAAGCAAGACCCAAGTACGCTCGCTACCTATAGGAGACTCATTTCAGACCTAAAGACACATGCAGGTCGAAAGTGAAGGGATAGAAAAACATTTACTGTGCAAATGGAGATGAAAAAAGCCAGGGTAGCAAAACAGACTTTTAAAAACATCTATAACAAGACACAAAGAAGGATACTACATAATCATAAAGGGAACAATCCAACAAGAAGATGTAACAATGTAAATATTTATGCACTCAACATGGAAGCATCCAAATACATAGAGAACTTATTAACAAATACAAAAGAAGTAAGCAACAGTAGTAAAATAGTAGTAGAATTTTACACTCCATTTACATCAATGGATAGATCAACCAAACAACAAATCAAAAAGGAAATAGTGGGTTTGAATGACACTTTAAATTCACAGATGGATCTAACTGATATATTCAAAATATCCTATTCTAAAACTGCAGGATACACATTCTTTTCAAGTGCACATGGAACATTCTCCAGAACAGATCATGTATTAGGTCACAAATCAAGCTTCAACAAGTTCAAAAACTGGTAAGTCATACTATGCATCTTTTTCAACCATATTGCTATGAAACTAGAAATCAACCACAAGAAAAAATCTGGAAAAAGCACAAAATCATAAAGGTTGAATAACATTCTATTACACAATAAACGGACCAACTGAGAAATTGAAAAGGGAATCAAAAAATACATGGAAACAAATGAAAATGAAAGCATAATGGTCCAAAATATTTGGGATCCAAAATATTTGGGATTCCAGGAGGGAAGTTTATAGCAATACAGACCTATCTCAAGAAGCAAGAAAAATCTTAAATAAACAACTTAGTCTTACACCTAAAAGGAACTAAAAAGATGAACAAACAGAACACAAAACCAGTAGGAGGAAGGATATAATAAAGATTAGAGCAGGAATTAACAAAACAGAAACTTAAAAAAAAGATAAAGTAGATCAATGAAACCAGGAGTTGGTTCTATGAAAAGATCAACAAAATTGATAAGACTTTAAGCAGACTCTTCAAAAAAGAGAATGACTCAAATAAACAAAATCAGAAATTAAAGTGGAGAGATAACAACCATTATAGAAGTACAAAGTAAAATAAGAGACTATTATGAAAAACTAGAATTCTACTATATGCCAAAAAGTTGGACACACTAGAAGAAATGGATCAATTCCTGGAAAATATAACCTCCCAAAACTGAATGAGGAAGAAATAGAAAATTTGAACATATCAATTACCAACAATGAAATTGAAAAAGTCATCAAAAAAATTCTAACAAGCTAAGGTCCGGACTAGATGGCTTCACAGGTACATCAAACATTTAAAGAGTAGATACCTATTCTTTTCAAACTATTCTAAAACAATAGAAAACAAAGGAAAGCTTCCAAATTTATTCTAAGAGGTCAGCATTACCCTGATACTAAAATCAGATAAAAGTACTACAGAAAAAGAGACTACAGGCCACTATCTCTGAGGAACAGTGATGCAAAAATCCTCAATAAAATATTAGTAAACTGAATCCAGCCAAAAAAAAAGAAAAGAAAAGAAAGAAAGAAAATCATTCATCATCATCCACTGGGATTTATTCCTGGGATGCAAGGATGGTTCAGTATTTGCAAATCAATCAGTGTGATACATCACATCAACAAGAGAAAGAATGAACATCATATGATCATTTCTATAGATGCAGAAAGAGCATTTGTCAAAATACAACATCCATTCATGATATAAGCTATCAACAACAAAGCAGGTTTAGAGGGAACAGACCTCAACATAATAAAGCCACAGATGAAAAAATCCACAGCTAGCATCATACTCAATGATGAAAAACTGACAGCTTTTCCCCTGAGGTCAGGAACAAGACAGTGATGTGCACTCTCACCACTTTTATTAAACACAGTATTGGAAGTCCTAGCCACAGCAATCAGAAAAAAAGAGAAATTTTAAAAGGTACCCAAATTGGTAAGGAAGAAGTAAAACTTTTTTACTATTTGTAGATGTCATGATACTATATACGGAAAACTCTAAGGATGCCACCAAACAACTACTAGAACTGATAAATTAATTAGTAATAAATTACTTAGTAATTAATTGGAACTATTTCTGATATAAAATCAATATACAGAATCCCATTGTATTTCTATATACTAATAATACAGAAGGAGAAATTAAGAAAATATTCCCATTTAATTGCACAAATAATAATGAAATACCTAGGAATAAACTTAATCAAGGAGGCAAAAGACCTATACTCTGAAAACTATGAAATGATAAGAAAAAAAATTACAAATGATACACAGCAATGGAAAGATATCCCATGCTCATGGATTTAGAGAACAATTATTGTTAAAATGTCCATGTAACTCAAGGCACTCTCCACATTTCATGCAATCCTTATCAAAATACCAATAGCATTTTTCACAAAACTAGAACAATTAATCTTAAAATTTGTATGGAACCACAAAAGACCCTGAATAGTCAAAGCAATCTTGAAAAAGAACAAAACTGGAGGTATCACAATCCCAGATTTCAAGATACACTACAAAGCCCTAGTAATAAAAAAAAAAAAAAAAGTATGGTACTGGCACAAAAACAGACACATCAATCAATGGAACAAAATAGAGAGTCCAGAAATAAACTCATGATTATATGGTCCATTAATCTTCAACAAAGCAGGAAAAGATTATGCAATGAGAAAAAGACAGTCTCTTCAACAAATGGTATTGGGAAAGCTGGACAGTTACATCCAGAAGAATGAAATCAGACTGCTTTCTTACACAGTACACAAAAATAAACTCAATAAGGATTAAGGACCTAAATGTGAGACCTAACACCATAAAAAGTCCTAAAAGAGAGCAGAGGCAGCACCCTCTTCGACAATGACCATAGCAATATTTTTCTAGATATGTCTCCTGTGGCAAGGGAAACAAAAGCAAAACTAAACTACTGGAATGACATCAAAATAAAAAGCTTCTGCATATCAAAGGAAACAGTCAACAGAACTAAAAGGCAACCTATTAATGGGAGGAGATATTTGCAAATGACATATCTGACAAAAAGTTAATATCCAAAATATATAAAGAACCTAAAACACTCAATATTCCCCAAATGAACAATCCAATTAACAAATGGTCAGAAGACATGAACAGACATTTTTCAAAAACAAACAAACAAACAAACAGATTCTTACCTAGACAGAACAAACTGGTGGTCACCAGAAGAGAGGTAGGTGGGGAGAGAGGTCAAACAAGTGACAGGGGATTAAGAGCACACTTATCATGATGAGCACTGACTAATGTATAGAATTGTTACATCACTATATCATACACCTGAAAGTAATATAATACTGTTAGCTATACTGGAATTAAATTTTTTTTAATGTTTTGGAACTAGACGAAGGTCATTGTTGCACGACAATTGATAATTTGTTCCTTCTGAAAGAGTGGGCCATAGGTAAATTCTTGTACAAAGGACCAAAGGCAGAATTGATCTGTGGCCTGGAGGAAGCCAGGAGCCCTGCCATGAGAGGCAACATGGGAACCGTAGAGCCAGAAACATGGCCTGATGACAGTGGGTGGACAAAAGAATGACCCATCAAAGTCACCTCTGTCTGTGTTGTCCAAAGCTTGTATAGGAAAAGCTTTATCAGTAAACTCACCCCCTTCCCTTAACCCTTTCCATACTCTGTTAACCAAACTGCTGGATGATACCACCAATGCTCAAAACTTTCTCACAGAGTTAATTCCCCTTAAGTTCCCAATCCTTGTGCCCTGTACTTACCAACTTTCAGCTCCCCGCCAGCAATGACCATGCACGCCACACTCAGAACATTGCTTCTGTCCACAGGGAATTCTAAAGTCCCCATCACATAAAGGCCTCTGAGGACTGGGAGATTTGTATCCACAAGGACCGTCCTGTCTGCAGAAGAAAAAGAAGTTGAGCCGACATATAACCAAAATAAGAATCGCATTCTCCCCTCCAGTGCTTTACTCTGTGTTTCCCCAGGTGATTCAGAGGCTGCTCACATGGGCCTCATGACAGGACAGGTGTAGCAACTATAAGAACAAATAGTTTGTTAAAGACTAGGTCTTAATAAGGAGCAGGAGGGGGAAAACTACTACACAATTAATAAATTCTTCCATTGCCCAACAAACCAAGTGTTAAGGCCAAAAGGCAGTGTTTATGCCCTAAACCCCCAAGCCTGTATATATATATACATATATATGTATATATATATATATATAGAGAGAGAGAGAATCCTCAAGCAAACGCCCAGCTGAGCACAGAGCCCAAGGTAGGGATCAATCTTCCAATATTGAGATTATGACCTGAGTTTAAATCAAGAGTGAGATGCTTAACCAAGAGCCACCCAGGCACACACCCCTCCCACCCCCTCACCCACCCCTTCCCAGTCCTACTTTAGTGCAAATACACTAAAATTTCCCTATCTTTTGTCCCTTCCCTTCACTTTGGCCATAGTTTCAGGGAGGTAGAGAATCACAGATATGACCTTGGCCTCTGAAGTCAAATTATTTGGATGTGAATCTCCGCTCTGCTACTTATTAACTGTGTGAACCAACACCTTTACAGCTTTGCACCTCAGTTATCTAATCTGTGAAATGGGAATAATAAAAATACCTGCTTTATTCCTAGGGTGTTTGTGAGCCTGAAATGAGTTCATAGATCTAAAGTGCTTACGCAGTTCTAGTGAGTCATTCTCAATCTCCCAACTCAGAGTGAAATTTACATTTCCCGATTTACATTTCTACCACACAAAGTAAAAGTCTGGTGTGTGCTCAAGAAATGCTGGTTATTTCCTGGTAACTGGGTGGCTCAGTCAGTAAGCCTCTGCCTTCAACTCAGGTCATGATACCAGGGTCCTGGGATCGAGCCCTGCATCAGGCTCCCTGCTCAGCAGAAAATCTGCTTCTCCCTCTCCCACTCCCCCTGCTTGTGTTCCCTCTCTTGCTGTCTCTTTCTCTGTCAAATAAATTAAAAAATCTTAAAAATAAAAAAAAAAGAAAAAGAAATGCTCAGTATTTTCATTACTGGCACTGTTCTCAATTAGTTTGGCATGCTTGTAGACGTCACTAGACAACTTAAAACCATTGTTCTTCATCACTCTTTTCATAAAGTTTCCATATAACTTCAGAAGAAAGGAATCATAGATTTTTGTCTAAAAGTAACAATAAGGCGATACATGAATAAAACTTCTCATTTAAAAGAGTAAATATTTCATGTATGCCAAAGTATTAAGTGTTACTTTCTGAGGCTTAGTAGTAATTCAGCACAAATTAAAGATCTCAAATAAAAGTTCCCGCTTGAATTTCAAGTACTGTAATCACTGACACATGTAAAGGTTTTAAGGAATTTTGTTAACATAATCTCATGTCTCATTCCAGGAAACAATGTACCTGCTGTTCTTAAGGACCTACCCTCCAAATTAAAGTCTCAGAGGCTGTCTTTCCTCGTCCCCAACAAAGACTCTATGGTTGTAAACCAACTATTTCCTTTTTCCTCCTGAGTTCACAGTTAGACTATCTTTTCTGGCCTTGTTTGTAGATAGACAAAGCCACATGACTAGCTGTAGTCTATAAATTGTAGACAGAACTGAAGTTGACATCTGTAGGCCTAGTCCATAAATTCTCCAGGCATGGCTGTCATCCAACAACATCAACACCACCCACTCACCCATGAGAATCAACCCAAGTTCTAGCTCTGCAGGTAAGACATTTCCTGTCCACTCCCCACTGGGCCTACCACTGCCCCCATGGAAATCTCTCTACCTTCTGATAACAGAACATTAAAACATATTATAAATACATCCATAATTAGTGTATGTAAAGAGGTAACTGTCACTGGGCTGTTCCTCAGTGTAATTATGCTTTTCTCATCTGCTGTAACTTTCTTAGGGGAAGAAACCGTCTGTTCAAAAAATCCCTCATGCCTACTGGACATCAAAGATAAAATTGTGTTAAATAAATGTTGCTCAGATCTGCTGAGTTTACTTCACTACACCCCTTAAATTCAAGAACACATTAGGAACTAATACAAAATGAACAAACAGGCTAAACAGATAAAAATACATATTTCAATTTCATTTCAGGTGCTTTAAAAAATTCAAACAAAAGACTGGGGCACCTGGGTGGCTCAGTGGGTTAAAGCCTCTGCCTTTGGCTCAGGTCATGATCCCAGGGTCCTGGGATCGAGCCCCACATCAGGCTCTCTGCTCTGCAGGGAGCCTGCTTCCTCCTCTCTCTGCCTGCCTCTCTGCCTACTTGTGATCTCTATCTAATAAATAAATAAAATCTTTAAAAAAATAAAAAATTATAAAAAAATTTCAAACAAAAGACTTAAATATCAAGAGGATGTTCTAGGTTTAACACACATTTTGTGATTTCATGAGTTTTATATGATTTCAAAAGCAAGATAGAAATTATTTCAAGTCAGCACCTTCAAAAAAAAACAAGAAAACAAAAAAACTAGAGTTCTACACCAATGGCCTTTATCTCTTCCAACATATGGCCCAAACTACCAATGTTTGGCTGATGAGCTTGATTGAACAAAATGATTAAGTTGCTTCAAAAAATGTTTTCCTTCATTCACAGAGTACTCACACACCTAAAAGCATGATATTAGGCTTCTTTTTAACAAACTTTCCAAGTAAAATATGACAATAACACAGAATCTAAAATTTTCCTTTTGTTCTTTATCACATAGCCTTCTTAGAAGAAATTTGTCCTTTTAATTGCTTTATCCACTCCAAATATGCCAACAAATTTCACACGAATCATATATAGCCTAACTATTGTAAGCTCCATGAGAACAGAAACTATAGTGGCATTCTCACTTTTATTTTCTGAGGAACTTGAACTATAGATATTCAGAAATAACACGAAATAACACACACACACACACACACACACACACTCCACACATAAAATCTAATACCTATTCAAGGGGAAGTATAGGATGAAGACAAGAGTAGAAACATTGCTCTTACTGCTTTCAGTGTCACCTTTCACTTGGAAATTTCCTGTCTAGGGGCACCTGGGTGGCTCAGTGGGTTAAATGTCTGCCTTCAGCTCAGGTCATGATCCCAGGGTCCTGGGATCGAGCCCCACATCAGGTTCTCTGCTCAGCGGGGGGCCTGCTTCTCCCTCTCCCTCTGCCTTCTGGTGCTCACGTTCTCTCTCTCTCTCTCTCTCTCTGTTAAATAAATAAATAAAACCTTTTTAAAAAAGAATGAAATTTCCTGTCTATTAATTTTTCTCCTTTCTTTTCCTTCCCTGTGATGTGTCAAATCTTGTTGGGTGGGAGGAAATTGGACATGAGTAAGACATGTATCCTATCATCAGATAAGGACAGATAAACAAGTAAGTATAATGTGATATACTTGAAATGATAATACAGTTGACCCTTGAGCAATATGTGTTTGAACTGCATGGGTACACTTATACACAGATTTTTTTTTTTTTTTGTAAATATAGTACAGAACTTCCTGCAAATGTCCTCATCTCCCTTATGATTTTCTTAAAACATTTCCTTTTCTCCAGCTTACTTATTGAAAGATTATAGGAGATAATATATTAACATACAAAATATATGTTAATCGACTATTGATGTAATTGGTCAGGCTTCTGGTCAACAATGGCTATTAGTAGTTACATTTTGGGAGGATCAAAGTTATATAAAAATTTTTGACCGCACGGGGTATAGGATCAGCACCCTAACTCCCATATGGTTCAAGGTTAATTGTTTATTTTTTCATTATATAGAGGTTGACTTCATCTTTACTCCCAACTACTTCAAAATGGAAAGTCTATCAATGTGCCTAATAACAAAATTCTGCTAAGATGAAAGAAACATATGCCCCATAAATATTTCTATAAAGGAATTTTCATATCACTGTAGCAGACTACAGCTATCATTATAAGTAACAAAGGCAGAAAAATTCATTCCAATGAAGGCTCCACAGCAGATCAGCTGCAGGTCCAAATTGACCAACCTTCAACTATATAATGGCAGCTTATAGTGGATGTCTCTCTCTTCCAGGTGTAGAAAAATAGGATCAATATGCCACTTTCTCTGAGAAGCTTCACTTCCATGAAATTACTCAACACATTCCAGAAAAAAAATCACCCTGAAACAGTTATTTATACAACCCACTTAAAAACATGAACAATAGGCCACCTCTAAATTAACTGTGGCTCGCTGCTTTCCATCTTGCCTTGCTTTGACCAAGGCTGTTCCATCCTACTCTGTCAGTGACCAATCTATCCTACTTGAGAGAATGAGCACGGGCATATGGAGGGAACCATCTGGAATTTCTGTTGCTTGATGGGAGGCTGATGGGGGAACAGATCTGGGAAGAGACTCCAAAAAGAATTAACGAGTACCAGATGTAATTAAAGACTGCTTTTTCCCCCCAAAGGAACTCAGGACCAGCCTTGGGGTGGCACCTCTTGATTCCAAATTATACCCCCTTTCCACTTGTTCATCTATCAAGCGCTAAACATCCTACCATCTTTATTTTAGCATCTTTTGCCAAGCAGTGTTTTCTTTCTCCCTTTAAGATTTTATTTTGACAATTATAAGGACAAAGCTTTAAAAATAATATCTGGAAGGTTAACACTAAAGAGGAATCACCGAATCACCTGAATTTCCCCATGTATCAAATACAACAACAACAACAAAGAGGTTTTAGTTTTCTCTAAAGGCACTAGCTACCCTTATAACCAGAAAGCCTGAACCAAATCAAAAGGCAGATGTCTCTGACAGAGACCTAGAGATTCTTCTGTGTCAGGACTATTCTCGTTACAAAGCATTCCATGTCATTTCAACACTAGATTTAAACTCATTTTTTTTTTTTAAAGTGAAGCCAGGAAGTCAAGGTCACTATTGTGTAGCATTCCAAGGGTCTGACACTTGTCTAAATCCTGTAGAAATGAGATCAAGGGCGAAGGGCACAGATCCTGGGAATAATGATGGGGTCACATTAACAGGCATAATTTAGGGTAGGCCGACCCACTGCTTGTATGGTGTTCACTGTATCAGGCTCCATAACTTAGGTGGTGAAGACAGTTTCCACTACAACCGTGCTATTGTCAGAAACACAGCTTACAACCAACTATGGACATAGGTCAGACTTCTGAGGGAGCGTGATGGCATGCAAGGGCAGAGTAGGACATACAAGGATTATTTGAGGGCTTGTCATTTTCCTGTACCTTCCATACTTAGCAGTTAAACACAATTGTTTTCTACATTCACCCTTACCCATAATACTTTCCCATAAATATACAAAGCAATGGAAAAGTAAGTTTTACTGCCATTTGAAATAGTGATTAGTGGTGTTTCCTTTCCTTTGTAGTCTTGCTTAACTTTTGGTGAATCTAACAACTTACCCAATATTCTGTCTATACAATTTAAGAGAATGGCTGATGCATTCAAAGAAAGTACTCCTAAAATAGAAGGGGAGGGACGCCTGGGTGGCGCAGTTGGTTGGACGACTGCCTCCGGCTCAGGGCGTGATCCTGGAGTCCTGGGATCGAGTCCCACATCAGGCTCCCAGCTCCATGGGGAGTCTGCTTCGCTCTCTGACCTTCTCCTCGCTCATGCTCTCTCTCACTGTCTCTCTCTCTCAAATAAATAAATAAAATCTTAAAAAAAAAAAAATAAATAAAATAAAATAGAAGGGGATTCTCATACATAAGTAGTTCACAGAGATGAAAATTAAGTGTGATTGAAAATTAGTGTCAGGTAGACTAATTTGCACAGATGATGGTATTAGTTTATCAAGAAGTCATTCTATTGTAGAAAAATCAGAACAAAGAAGTGCTAGAAGGTAAGGATGCTTTCTTTCTACAACAAAAATATTTTCAAAGAGCTGGTAACTTTATAGCCTACCTTTTTATCAAATCCACACAGGTGGTTTCTTTATTCTGTTCTATCATTTTTTTTTTCAACCTGCTCCTAAAAATAGACAGAAGAGGCAGTTTTCAAAGTGCCCAGAGGCACATGATTCAAGACTGAAAGCCAGCTTCCTTAACACCTTGAAGAACAGCCATCTGCCTGCCTGCATGTGGGCAAGGTGGGAGGGGGGGACTTGGGGGAGGGGCAGGTTTAACTTTGGATAATAAATACCCATCCCACTCCCCCTGCACACTCTCTCTCTGTCTTTCTCAGTCACATACAGACATGCATAACTCTTAGCGTAGAATCAACATTTTAAATTATGATATTTTAATTGATCAATAAAATGTTTAACATACAATGTTTATCTCTTCCTCTAGTCTATACCATCTGTTCTTCAAAAATATTTTGAATCTATTTAATAGGAAGGTCTTTAAGTAAAATTACCAACTGTATCAGATCAATCCTCTGAATCCCAAATTCTGAAAGGAAAATGCCAGAAGGTGCTCTGTTTTCATAAAAATAGAAAAAAATCTGTGCCTTCTCTCATTCCAGGCTTTCTTTGTTTTATTTTTTTAATCTTGAGATGGTGCTGTGCTGATGTTCTCTCCATTAGACCTTAAAGAAGGCAGAGTGACCAACCTAGTGTTGCCTTTTTTAAAAAACAACCTTAATATTTAAAAATATTGATATATAATCATCCTATGAAAAGCTGTACATATTTCATGCATACAACTTAATGAGTTTGGAGATAGGTATATATTCATGTACCCGTCACCATAAATCTCTCCATACTTTCCAAAAGTTCCCTCCAAACTTTTTCTTAATTTATTATATTATTATTTTGTGATAAGAACACCTAGCCTAATATCTACCCTCAAGGAAAATTTTTGATAAAATACTGTGAAATAACACAGCATTGTTTCCTGTGGACACTGTTGCACAGACGATCTCTAGGATCTATTCATCTTGAAAAACTGAACTTTGCATCCTTTGCCTACTACCTCCCCATATCCTCCTCCTCCCAGCCCCTAGAAATCACTCTATTAAAAAAGAAAAATAGGTGAGTCGGTGAGATCTCATATGTAGAATTTTCTTCGAAGAAGACATACAAATAACAACAAGTAATATAAAAGGGCACTCAACATCACTAATTAACCATCAGGAAAATGCAATCAGACCCACCATGAGATATCACTTCATACTTGTTAGTATGACTTAAACACACACACACACACACACACACAGTTAACAAGTATTGATAAGGGATTAAAGAATAGGGTGCCCTGGTGCACTGTTGATGGGAATGTGATCGGTGCAGCCACTCTGAAAAACTGTGGAGTTTCCTCAAAGAATTAAACTACCCTACAATCCAGTGACTGCACCTCTGGGTACAGACCCAAAAGAAATGGCAGCAGGTTCTCCGAGAGCTACATTCCCATGTTCATTGGCGGTGCCATCTGAAACAAGGTCCATGGTACTCTGATTGCTTAGATGTCTTGAGTCCCCAAAAGAAATCTAGACCTTTTAATCCCCAGAAGACCTAAAAGTGAAAAGTATACATTTTGATAAACTTGAGGTTAGATTTAAACTATAGTTTGGCTTTACCCACATAATTTTATTACCTCCATAGATCAGTGATGAATCTATACTAACCATAAGCTGGTGGACAAAATCCCTCTTCAATCATTATGGTGAATGATAGATATATATGTGGAAAGGCATAAACAGGTAACTCTCAGGCAATGGAATTATTACATTTTTACATGTTACAATTAGTGTCAAAGCCAAAGGAGGCACGGAGCTTATTTTCTTGTGGGGTTTTTTGTTTGTTTCCTTAAAAAATAAAAATGAGACTCATTGCTAGTTAACAAATATATTTTCATACTTTAACACTAAAGAAAAAACATGAATACCTATAAAATGAAGGATTTGTTCCTGAAAGAAGCTATTCAGGCATAGGCCCATGTAGCAAACATTCAATTCAGTGAGTTTATTTCCAACCATCAAATATTTTCTTATTTGAAAATAAACCCTTTCTGTCTCTGCTTGACCTGAAAGAAGGCAATATGTGCAGAAGAGGGTGAGATTTTCATTTTTTTTATGTTTCTTTTTTCTCAAGCTTTCAATTGTTTCTTCTGACTGGGGGTGAGGGGAAGCCCAAAACTCTAAAACATTATTAAATTTCTTAAAGAAAGTGTTTACATCCATTTTGTTAAAAAATTATATCTGTTATTTCATAAATACATAATTAATGCTTAAGATGGAGCTTATAATATAGTACCTGACTAATAAATACTGAGTAAATAACCTCTATTCTACATTTTAATATATTGTATCAAAATTTATATTTTTTGGACAAACTAGTCTATATTTTATTTCCTAAATTCATAAAGTACTTATGTTCTATAAAATGCAAAAATTACTTCTGTAGACACTTCTCTGTTCTTAACGGTCCCATAGCTTCCATGGTTACATTTTCTAGAAATTCCTGAAGTCTTTAAGAATGTTTTAATAAATTCCAATAAATAATTATATTTATTCAATGCAGAGAGTTCTTGCTTGAGGTTTCCAAAATAAGTTTTTTTTTTCTTTTCAGCATAACAGTATTCATTGTTTATGCACCATACCCAGTGCTCCATGCAATACGTGCCCTTCATAATACCCACCACCTGGCTCCCCCAACCTCCCACCCCAGCCCCTTCAAAACCCTCAGATTGTTTTTCAGAGTCCATAGTCTCTCATGGTTCACCTCCCCTTCCAATTTCCCTCAACTCCCTTCTCCTCTCCATCTCCCCATGTCCTCCATGTTATTTGTTATGCTCCACAAATAAGTTCTTTCCCCCTTAAATTCAAATACTGCCCCAGAGACCATGAACTTTCCTAGAACTTTTACTTACAATGCTAAGTATTTCAATAATAAGATCCAGATCTTCCAATCTCTGCCAAAAGTCCCAATGCTCTAAAATATCTCCATGTTATCTGGCAAAGGTACTGAAATCCCCATCTTTAGAGTTAACCCCTTTTTTAATCACGTACCTAGAAGTTCCTAAGAGAACAATGATATGTAAAGTAAAGCATTGTTATTGACCAATAAATATATGCATTCATCCATTCACTCACTTAGCAAATATTATCAAGTTGCCTTGCCAGATACTGACCCATGCCAATGAAACAAATATAAATAAAACAAGGCTCTCACCCCACATAGAGGAATGAGTATTTTCATGAGATTGATCGGGTGGAAGGAAGTTGACCTGAATGATTTTTAGTGTTTATTTCTGATACCCACCCAAATAATCATGGCAAGGCCCAGGTAATGCTTCTTTGTTTTGTTTTATTTTATTTTGTTTCTGTTTCTGTTTTTCCATTTTATTTTATTTCTTTTCAGTATTTCAAAGTAAGGAAGACTGTATCTGTTTCTCTCTTCCATCTAGTGCCCATCCATCCCTGGGAACTCAATGCCCTCATCTGCTCCTACTCCCTATTGGTGAGAATCCCACTGATGCCCCCATCTATCCACACCACACACATATATGGGTTCTAAGTGGTTCTATAGTTTCAGTATCTTCTCAAAAGTGTCCTCATTCTTTCCAGGCTCCCTTCACTGATACCTGACTAATAAAGAATTAGTGTAGGACAAATACACGGGCTGATTCATCTCTTACTATTTGCCCCAAAAGCAATCTGGTACAATAGAATGCTCACCAGACGAAAATTCAGACAGACCAAAGTTGGAATCCCCAGTAAGTCATTCCTTCAAAAAAATTGCTTAGCTTCTCTGATTTTCCATTCCTCCAGTGCAAAATAAGAGAAATAATACCTCATGGAGGGGATAGTAAGGGTTAGATGAGATGCCATATATAAAAGTATTACAGTGCTTGGCACATAACAGGCATAAATGATTAGCTATTGCCTGTCTTGTATATTCAATACATATTTTGAGTATCCACTCTATGTACCTGTTGCTCTGCTGTTTGGTGAACCAGAGAGGCATAGTCCTTGCTCTTGTGATATACAATATTCTAGAGAAAATTGACATTTAACCATAATCACACACGAATAACAATATAGCACAAACTGTGGTAAGTGATAAGAAGGAAAATGCATGACGCTAGGGTATAGCATGCTCTAGAAAGAGAATGCAGTAGGCATGAAAAGTGAGAGATGGGAAAGAGCCCTATACATTGAAAAGACAGAAAATCTGCAGGAGTGCCTGGACTATAGACGCTGAAGGAGAGCAGTGAGCGGTGAGACAGGAAAGGTAGGTGAGCAAGCAGAGCAAGCAGGATTTTGGAGGCTCTGTAAAAATTGGAGACTTTATCCTAAGAATGACATTAAGCCAGGAAAGGCTTGTAAATGGAGAGATTACATACACAATTCATAAGTTAAAAAGATCACTTTGGTTTCAAGATCAGGAGGAGGAAAACAGGAGGGATTCCAGGGATTCACCCAAGAGGCGATAATGCATTGAGTAGGGTGGTGAGAGAAGAGAAAACAAAAACAGTCAGATTTGACAAAGAGCTAGGAACAGAATGCACAGGACTGGTCAAAGTATCAAGAATGACTCAAAGCAGTCGATAGTGGAAAATGATGCCAGGTACCAGAATGGGAAAAGCTACAGGAGGACAAGTTGACATCTGGGACTGGCAGCCTCAAGGGTGGAAGAGGATATATACAGAGAATTCTCTCTGGGTTGTTCAAGTTTGAGATGCCTTTAAGTCATCCCAGTAGAGATTTCAAGTTGACAGTTGGACATATGGGTTTGATACTTGGAAAAAGCAAAAAGATCTCACTGACTCCCAATGCTATCTTAAGGTTGATGACTATCAAATTTAAGTTCTCAGGAGTCACCAAAGAAGCAAAGATAGAATGAGGAGAGAATAACCAGAATCTAGAAGTTGATGAGCACTCGAGGGGATAATTTAAGTCATGTAGACATATAAAGAGGTGGATGTATGCTGCTAGATAGTATCTTGAAGGAGGGAAAGCCTGCAGACAAGGAGCGAAAAGAGACACCTGAGGTACCTAGAAAGAAAGACTGGCATTGGATACAGAGGACACTATGTGACACCGACCTTTGAGAGAAGGTCAGGCACTTTCTCCATTAGAACAGGAGAGAAGATAGAAGCATGTGCAGTCCATACGTACTCACCTCCTTTCAAGAGGAAACTAAGGCTTGGTATGAAACGTAAAAATTAAACACCCTGGGAAAATGGTGAAGTTAGGACACACCTTCAGCTTGCCTTTAAATCAGGTAATAGAAACATTTGACTCCACCACCAGCAACCAAGCAGAAATGACCTCTACTACGAAACTCTTTGTGTGAAATAAATCTATATAGCAGGGTATTGGGCTTAGTATCGCCCTAAGAAACTGTGCTACCTTAGCAACATCTGAAGGAGATTCTTTTTAAAAGTAATTGATGAGAATTAATACATAAATATGAGTGACTGCTATATAAATACATGAAATTCTTAGTGATTAATGCATGCGTGTACACACCCACATATCAAACCGAACATATATTTTATATGTGGTGTCTTTTTAGCCAACCATCCATTTCTCAAAAAGAGACTGGTTTCTTACTACAACATGGATGAACCTCGAAAACATTATACAAAGTGTAAAAAGGCACTGTATAATTACATGTATATGAAATTCTAGAACAGGCAAATCTATAGAGACAAAAAGTAAATTAGTGGTTGCTTGGGGCTGGGAGAGATAGAGGAATTAGAAGGTGATTGCTAAGGAGTCTGGGCTTTTTTTTTTTTTAATCTGGGTAATGAAAATGTTCTAAAACTGAATAAAGTGATGATTGCACAACTCTCTTTCTCTCTCTCTCTATATATATATATATTCTATCTATATATACCAAAAGTCATTGAATTGTACACCTTAAATGGATGAATTGTATGGAGTTTGAATTATGCTTTCAATAAAGCTCTTTAAAAATGAAAAAGTAATTAATGTAATATTATGGGAAAATCTTCAAATAATACTTTTAAAGCAACATACAATACAGTTTATAATGTGCTATCATTTATATAAAGAAAATGGTTAAGGAAAAATATATGTATATGTGTGTGATTTAAAATTATTTTTGTATGTCTCTGGAAGGATACCCAAGGAATTAGTAACATTGTAGCACTGTTGTTTTTAGGAAATGAAACTAGATAGATGACAGGATGAAGGAAGAATTTTCAATGAGTATTTTTTGTGAGTTCTTTTTTTTAAAATTTTGAACAATATGAATGCACTATTTTAAAATGTTTTAAAATTTTTAACCAAAGTTAAAAAATAAACTGGTTATATCTGTTACTTTCTGTAGGCAAAATTATAGTCATGTGTATATATGTATGTGTCTGTGAGAGAGAGAGAAAGAGGGAGAGGGAGAGAGATTGAGTCTTTTCTCGAACTCTCTTCTTGTCTTTGCCAGACTTATAAATTTTTCCCACTGCTTACCAGTGTCTGGAGGAAAAGAGTTAGTTATGCAGTCTCTTACGTGACTTGCCTTTTTTGACTTTCTATTTCTAGTGTCTTTAGTTTACATTTTGGTATGTAGTGCTCCTTTCCCATTTATTTCCATTTTTGCCACTTTTATATGCAGGTATTTGTGAAATGCCTCATATTGCTGAGTATCTGTGAATCCAGGAAATTTTGACTCTGCCATGAAGATTAGAGTTTGGTACATTTAATTTGTTCTGATTTCAATTTTTGCTTGCTAAATTAATATTTGGACAAAACCAAACTCCAGTACCTTGCAGAGGTTATACTGCTTTTCAGGAAGTTCTCAGTATTGTAAAGTTATTCACCCAGAGTCACTGGAGACAACTTAATAAAACAAAGACTCACCAGTAGGCAAACAAGGAATTGTAAACACAAACATAAACAGAGAACCATAAGAGCTACTGAATAATCAATAATCAATTTAATAATCCCAAGAACCAATACCAAAAGACACAAAATAAAGCAAATAGAAGGATCTAGTTTGAGCATATTTCCAGAGATATTTTAGAGACTATATCCATGGGAAATAAAAAACCCAATTAGATGTATGGTATTTTTTAAATTATCATACAAAAAACTTTTATTGAAGTATAACTAACACACAGTGTTATATCATCAACAATGTTTTTAATCATTAGACTGAGTAAATAGTACAATGGATAGTGCTAGAAGTTTGAAATGCAAAATCAAGCTCAGAGATTCTACCCAAAACAAAAAGAGTAAAAAGATAGAAAATAGGGGGGTGGGGGAAAGCTTATAAAGCAATTAATATACCCTAAAAACCTAACATCAATCTGTTTACATGTTTCAAAAGAAAAAAAAAAACTAGCAAAATATCAGGAAGAAAACCATTAAGGAAATAATTTATCATGGTCAAAGAAAGATACATCCTCATAATAAAATAGTCCAGTGGGTAAGAAGAAATCCTTTACGTTTTCCAAAGACTAAAACAAATTACCTACAAAAAATAAAAACCAAACGGAATTCAGTCTTGTGTGCTAGAAAACAATGACAAGATCATCAAAGTTCTTCAGTTGTTCACTGAATGAATTACTAGAAGATACGTGTCAGCAAACAAAAAGTAAATCCAGAAAAGTGGAAGATGTGTGATATAAAAAGGTAGGATGCGGAGAATCAAGTACAAGTTATAGATTTATAACTGCTAACATATAATGTTAATAATGGAACAGTTTCAACTCAACCCTCATCTATAAAGTATGGATAATAATCATACATATCCAATATATCTAATAAGGTTATTAGGAGGATAAGAATGTCAATGTATAAAGCACATAGATAGCAAACAGCAATACACAGTAACTGCTAACTTTTATAATCTCAGTAATCTGAGCTAATCTGGGAGCCAAAAAAGGATAAAAATGATATCTAACTTCTTTTTTTAAAGATTCTATTTATTTTTTGAGAGAGAAGGAGAGAGCATGAGCAGGAAGGAGAGGAAGAAGCAGGTTCCCTGTGAGCAGAGAACCCGATGCAGGACTTGATCCCAGGACCCTGAGATCATGAGCTGAGCTGAACTCAGACACTTAACCCACTGAGTCATCTAGGTACTCAATACCTAACTTTTTAAAATTAACATTCTCCTGATTAGTTAGTGAGGTTCAGAATTTTCTTATGGTTTTTTTTTTTTTTTTGGCCCTTTTGTTCATTTCTCTGTGGTGGTACTTAGTGTTTTTCTTTTTTCAGAAAAAAATGTATAGGATTTCTTTGTATATTGTAGTAATATGTATTGTCATGTACTGTGAATTGCAAATACTTTGTCCTCATCACTTGAATTTTAGCTTTGCATGCAATTTCTTTGATCATAGGGAAGTTTTTAATTTTTATGTAACGAAATTTTTCCATCTTTTCTTTTCCTGCTTCTAGAACAAAGGCCTTACACAGAGTATGAGTGAGACTATAAAAAAACAGTCTCTGGATACTTTTTGCTACTATATATTTTTTTTATTATTATTTTTTTTTCCAATTTATTTATTTTCAGAAAAACAGTATTCATTATTTTTTCACCACACCCAGTGCTCCATGCAAGCTGTGCCCTCTATAATACCCACCACCAGGTACCGCAACCTCCCACCTCCCTGCCACTTCAAACCCCTCAGATTGTTTTTCAGAGTACATAGTCTCTCATGGTTCATCTCCCCTTCCAATTTACCCAAAAGCACATACCCTCCCCAATGTCCATAACCCTACCCCCCTTCTCCCAACCCCCCTCCCCCCAGCAACCCACAGTTTGTTTCGTGAGATTAAGAGTCACTTATGGTTTGTCTCCCTCCCTATCCCGTCTTGTTTCATGGATTCTCCTCCTGCTATATTTTTTTGTAAAAGCAAAAAACTGAGAAAAATAAAAATCTTCAGTGTTTACCAGTAAGATCATCTTACATTCCTAATCGGGAATATCATGCAGCCATATAAAAAGGATATGATAGCTTTCTCTTCACTGATATGACAGGATCACCAACACAAATTATTAACTTTTCCAAAAGTCATGTATGAATACTTAGAACATAGCTTCATGCTGAAATGAAGCCATCCTTAGCATGGCACGTAAGAGCTCCAGTCAGACTTTTGGGTCCAAATATTATCCCTCTACCGATGAACTTTACGGTCTTTAAGTCTCAGCTTGCTAGCCTGATAAAGAAAGATAGTAATAGTGCCCAATAAGATGGTTATAAGAGGGTTACAAAGTGTATTCATCTTAAATGCTTATGATGGGAAAGATTTGTAGCAGTAATTTAGTAATAGTAGCAGTAATTTCAGTATGACTTTAGTAATAGTATTACTAGTAATAATGTGTCCTTTAAAATAACAAGATAATAATGGGAGTTCAGTTTTTTTTAATGTGCCAGGCATTGCATTACTATTTTATATCACTGAACCTTCATAAAGATGCTGTGATATCAGCATCTAATTGTAGTAGCAGTAATTAATGTATGGTATTAATAGTAACATTACTAGTAATAATATTCCCATTAAAATAATAAGATAATAATGTGAATTCAGCTTTTTTAATGTGCCATGCATTGTCTTAATAAATATGCATATCACCAAAATTTCATAAAGATGCTCTGACATTAGTACCACGTTTTACACACAAGGCAGCCAAGACAGAGAGCAGAAGTTCTTCAACCTGAGCGTGTGTAAGAATCTCCTGAGATTGTGTTAAAATACTAGTGCTCTGCATTTTGGGTGAACTCTGCAATTAGTAATAAAACAGGGTGTCCATGGACCTGACTTATAGTAACATTCCTGACTTAAAGTAACATTCCCTAGACTTACAGTAACATTCCCTAGACTACACAACCAGTAAAGATTGAGTCAGGACCAAAGCCAGATCTGTCTTATTTCTGCTGTCTTATCCATACTTTCCTTCCTACTCTTTGTACCCAAATAAAGGAGTAATACTTTCCTTTCTTTCCTTATACACCCAATTTCATATACTATTGGACCTCCTTACAGTTAGTTTTGACTTCTGTAAATTTTTTCTTTTATAAAAAGTTTAAATAATATGTGAAAAATCTTTCTTGTGCAAAATAATATAAAGATACACAAAGCAAAATATCAAAGAGTTCCTTAACCCCTTCCTGTTGCCCCCTCTTGGATAACTGCTATTCTTAATTGGCCTTATATTAATCTTTCTAATGTGTGTTTTTACTTATATAACGTATAGCTTTTCAAAACTATTGATGAACAGAGCACTTTGTCCTACGTCAGGCTCCATCTGAATATTCTGGCTCTGGGCTCTGAGTATTGTCAATGTGTCCTGTCTTTCTAGAGCCTTGTATTTACATAACTCATGCTCTTCTCTGGCTCAAAAAATTAAATTTAAATACCTCTGCTATTTTCTACGTCATTTCTTGTTGATAATTGCTTATGGCTTTCTGGTTTTAACTAGACTCTGCCCGCTCTTCTTCAAATAACCTGAGATCTTGAAGGGCATGTTCAGTGGTTGGCACCAATAATCTGGCATGTTCCTTATTAACGTGATTGATTTGCATCTGCCTGTGATGGGCGATGGTGGAATTGTATGGGAAAAGAGAAGATAGTGAAACAACAGAGTTTATAAAAATTGCAGTGGAAGTTTTCCTCCCAGAATGAGCTGAACTCAGCCCCGTGTGGCAGAGCTGTTACCAATGAATCTACTATTTTCTGAATACCAACCCGCCTCTCCCTTCTTTTTGTCACCTGAAAAACCTTGGCATGAAGATATGTACACCTTTGGTCCTAGTTCTGCTCTTCCCTCGGGGTGGGAGGGTAGAAATGCACATTTCTCACAAGCTTTGGGGAAGAGACTCATAACAGTACTTAATGTATAAAAGCTGTGATTTCCATGCAAACTGCTGCTCTCCCAGAAAAATGGAAGAGCCCTTTTCAGCAGTTTAAAATCCTTTAACTATTTCCTTCCCATCTTACTTGAACTGTGGGGCTGGCTTGCTCTGCCTCATCTCAAGTGATACTTCCAGACGAATAAGATAATTCAAGAGGTGTGAGAAGCCACTTTAATTCATTTAGACCCATAAGACAACATTAAATACACACCAGGCACAAACCCGAGGAGCATAAAGGACTCATGACACCTCTCTAACCCCCTCAGTTACAAATGACTCCCTCACCAGTACTATGATTAAGACGTTAACTTTTGGACAAAGAGCAAAACTTGGGTTCCTCTGCAATAGCCACTGTCCAAGCTTTAACTGGGCACCGGCGTGTTCTTACACTCTTCTTTTTGTAGTTTCACCGGAAAAGAAAACAAAAACAGGTGCATGCACACAATGCAAATGAGGAAAGGTAACCTCTGAAACTCTTTCACAGCAAACAGAACATCCTCAAGCTGCTCGCTTGCTAAAACCACAGGCGGTGTGTCAACCACCTAGATGCTAAGCCGCGGGAGGCCTGCAGGCTGGCGAGGCTGTAAATCCCCAGAGCGCTCCTAGCTCCTGATTGGCAAGCCGCACCAGGCCCCTCCCTCCTCAGGTGCTGATCCGCGGGAGGCCCATCAACCGTTCAGGTGGAAGGTGCAGGAAGGAGGGAGGAGGCAAGCTGTGCGGAGGAGCAGCTTGAATGAGAGGCCACCGGCTCCCCGGGGGAGAAGAGAAATGGGAGGCACCTACTGGGAATAGTAGAGTTGGGGGAACTCCATTAAGAAAAGGAATGAGCACAAGCTCTCTCGCACAGAGCGACTTCGTACCTGTGGGAAACCCATTTCACAAAAACAAGTGTCTGACTCAAAGGCTCTAAATGAACCCTGGCGCTGAATGGTTCCCAGACTGGGTTCCTTGGCAGACCACGGGGGCTCCCCAACATGGTCAGCACCTCCCAGTCAGTTGCTAAGGTTCTTAGGGACCCACCAGCCTTCACCCATCCCTTGTTTGACAAGATTCTCAGCATGACAGTCCCATCTCTCTGTGGAAAGGAGAGGGGAGCCAAGAAGGGAGGTGGGGACAGCTAGGTGCACCAGAAAGGAAAGGAGACGTAGCTGATCCCACCCCAGAAAGGTAAGCAGATGGATGTGATTAGGCTACTAAGGCACATGGGGAAGTGGTTGGTGATGAGGCCAGATCACAGTGAGCTCTGTAGTCGGAACTAGTGATTTCGAGATCTCCCTTGAAAAGACTCAGAAGCTTCTGAAATAATATGCAAAATCAATACAAAAGACCCAGGCCTGGGGACACCTGAATGGCTCAGGAGGTAAAGCCTCTGACTCTTGACTTTGATTCAGGTCCTGATCTTAGGGTTGTAGGATCAAATCCTGTTTCTGTTCCACACTCAGCACAAAGTCTGCTTGTCCCTTTCCCTCTCCTCCATCTCTATCATAAACAAAACCTTAAAAAAAAAAAAAAAGAAAGAATGAAAGAAAGAAAGAAAAGAAAGACCAAGGCCTTGGGAAAATTAAAACTTGCTGCTTTTGACCACTTCAGTTTTCCAGATTTCCATAAAGGTTAACTTACGTTTAAGCTTCTTGAAGTCAAATTTCTAATTTTATATTCTATCACCTAATTTTAAAAGCTTCTGTAAAACCATATACATATTGAATAATGTGTGTCATATACAGCCCATATTTTACTAGTAAGTACTTTTAAAGAGGATTCTTACTATAGTTATTAAATAGTACTGTGGTATTAAAATTCAAATAAATGCCAAATACTCCTGCTCTAAATGAATAAAATTTTAATCACCTGTTCTCAATATTTATTTATAAATTTAATGATAAATTTGTAATGTAATACATATTATCTACATCATCAAACATATACAAAGGTAAAACTTGCAAGGGATAGGATAAAAAAACAAATTAAAATAAAGGTTTTAGGATTTTTCTATCTGTTTTTCTATGGATTGACTTTCATGCCCCATTTTGGAAGCCACTCCATTAGACAGCTAACGAATGTGTGGACTCACCTCCCCTACACTCATATATATGCATGTAGATAGATGTCCATATACCATTCACAAAAGCAAACCAACTAAATGAAGGCAAACAGAGATAAGGAGAGTAATCACAGATGGTGATGATGTAATATACTCCAGTCCAGCTAATCTCTGTGTAGCTCATAAGAGATTGAGGCAACAGATCACAATTTGACACCTTGTCTCAGCCATCTGGGGTCATTATCAAGCTTGAGACTAGCCCAAATTATGAAGCAAGCTCTCCATTCCCCTATAGCACAAGGAAAGCAACCCGGGTGATCAGAGGACTCGAGGCAATATATTTCCCCTGAGGACTGAGGGGGAGTCATGGGCTTCCAGGAGAGCCTCTGCCCTCATACTACCAGAACTCTAGAATCTCTGAGACAGATCTGTATTTCTAGGAGCTGGTTTTCCAGTTGTCTCTCAGGGGGATCTATCTAGGTATTAGCATTCTGGGACCCACTCTACGTCAGAGGAACGTGGCTATATTTCTCTGCCAGAGTTAGCACGGATGAGCTTGAATCCTACTCCCAGGATCCCGCCCACTTCCCTTTTCCCTGGAATTTTGGAAAGAAAAACTGCCACCATGGTGAAGACTGGAATTATAAACACTTGTGTCTGTGAAAGGAGACTGATCTAGACTGTCATTCCCTAGGTGTCTCAAAAAGAAAGCACTTCTATACCCTGGCCCCTGCCCTGTGATGGGCTGAAGGGAGAGGAAGGGATTCGGCACGTCGGTGTCCACACTCTGAATCAGAACTAGAGCCATGTCCCCCAGGACAAACAGCCAAGGCATTTGCCAACAAGCGACTCCTCCTGCTGATCGATCCCAGGTCCAGTAGCTATGGATGGAAGAGAGGGCCTGGGATTTAATCAGAGTTCATCCAGTTCGCTAGTCACCTACTCGCTCCCTCATCCACTGACTTAATGAAGATGTGAAGAGCACCCACACTGTTCTGGGCTATCCTGGACACTGGGAGACACTGATGCCAAGTTCTTGTTGGTACCAACAATGGGCCCCAAGACAGCAGAGCGAAGCTGCCCCAGGTACTGCCGAGCACAGCCCAGCCAGTCCTGACACAGCGCAATGAGTCCACCACCTTTGTGCAAACCCTTCACGCCGGCCTGATGGCCACGTCTCTCCACCCGCTACTGAGAAATGCAGTCAGAGGGATTAGCCACTGTGGTTAAACCAGTTAAAAACCTGCTCGATCTAAGTAAGAGGGAAGTTTTTTAATCCAGACACTAAACAGCCATCAGGTGATGCTATCATGTAAATAAAGAGAGGCAAACAGATGGCTTCAGACAGGATCCAGGGCTGGCAGAGCGTCACTGATGTTACAAATGAAAAAAAGTGAGGACAAGCCATTTGACAAGCCGGGCAGGCACATAGCAGCCTGACAAATTGAGTCCTGGTCTTAATAATACATCCATTGTGAGAGGGAGTCACACCTCACTTACAAACTGGGTTAACCAAGTGTTGCTACTTTCTAAACATGGGGATATGCCTCTGATATATTCCTACCTTTCCCTTGAAAATATACTTGACAGTGTCTTTCTCTCTTTGGATCACCAGGTTTAGACCCATTATCTGTGTATATCACATTCTTTTCAAAGGCTCTATTTTGATCCCTCCCAAATGTGTAAATAGGGGTAGAGTCATGAACTAGAGAGACCCAAGGAATCTGGAGGTTTGGATTTGAATCTGTGCCATCTCTACGATCTCTGAGATTTGGGGGGCACCCCTTTTGGGACCCATTTTTCTCAGCTGTAAAATGAGACGACCAGCTGATTCTTAATATTTTCCCTCTTATTCCTTAGTAAAAAAACAAAAACAAAAACAAATTAAAAACCCCAAAAAACAAAAAACCTCCAATTTTAAGCTGAATATCTTGTTATCTAGTCAAAAGATTACATTTCCCAGCTTCCTCTCCAGTTAATTAAGTTTTGGCCAAGGTAAGTTTTGGCCAACAATATGTAAGAAGAGGTGTCATGTGTGACTTGTAGGAAAAATCCTTTTATACTGCTGCTCAGAATGTGGTTGCAATGGTTGGAGCTCCAGCAACCATCCTGGATCACAGAGTGACTTTGGGAATGAAAGCCACACATGGTGAAACAAGAAGACAAATGGAGTCCAAGCCCCTGACTCTGTAGAACAGACTGCTATTATTAAGAAGATTTAAACTTCTATCTCAGGTCTATGTTATTCACAGAAGACCTAATCTTACCTAATACAAATGAATATGCAACCCCATGGAGCCCTTGCAAGGATTAGATCAAATGTGAGATTACTTTGTACTCAGAGTGTTCCCCAAAAACTCCGGCATCAGAGCTGCTCTATGAATAAAAGGATTACATGCTTAAACATCTTTGAGAAACAGTACATACTATTTCCCTTCTGGAAATTACACAATCCGTATCCCTATATAAAAAGGCTTTGAAAAGACCAGACTCAAAGAAGTTATTCTTCTGTGTTTAGTCCAAAATTTTCCAAGCTCATTTGACTTTGTTATCTTTCTCCCATGTGATACTTATAAAAGAGCCAGTTTCACAGGAAACAATTTGAGAAATTCTGGATTCATTTATTATTAATAATAATATACAAATGGTTGTTTTTAGCCTTACAATATAGTCTACCTACTTGAATTCCCTTCCTTTTCAGTCCAGGCCCTCATGATATATGGTTTCAGAACTTTCTAAATGTTTCATACAGAACAGTTGTTAATTTTATGAGTTTATAATTGTATGTGTGATTACATTTCTGTCTCTCATACCAAGCAGTAAGTTCCACCTAGGTATTACAACCGTTTTGCATACCATTTTATCCCCATTATAAGGCTAAATGCCTGGAACATAATAAATCATGTACCCAGTAAATATTTGTTCAATATATTCATGATTCCTGAACTCTGCTTTAGTATCAGGCACAGTGTGCAAATGGCATAACAGAATAAGTGTAAATCAATTTTGGGGAAAAAAGATCCAGTGTTGACTTTCAGGGGAAGTTTTTTGTCACTTTTTGCTCTCTTGGATAGCATGGAGGCCATTAACTCCTCTAGGGCCCATGTGGAATCCTAATGGACAAGACCTTATTTAATCCTACAAGAAATCCTGAGTAATATTGGCCCAAGGACAAAATAGGAGATTTTTAATGTGTTTTCAGATAAAGGGGAAAAAAATTATATCAGAGTTGTCAGCAGGACCCCACGATGGGGCTCAATTGGTCTGGTTATCCAAGATGGATCACGGATGTGGCTGGAAATTGGTGTTGCCTACAAGCTAGCATGTATTTGGGGCCAGCAATCAGTGTGAAAGACATGGCCTTTCCACATGATCTGGAATTCCCATAGCCTAAGCCTAAGGGATTGAAATGGGAGCATCCCAACAGCAAATAGGACATTCAGGCAAAAAGATCTTAAATAAGGGTTCTTGTGACCTACCCCCGATAGTCCCAGAACATTAGTTCTACTACATTCTATTGGCCAGCTCAGATTCAAAGGGAGAGGAGTGAGCCCCGACTTCTCCAGGAGAGGAACAGTACACAATTATAGGGAGAGAAGGAATATATGGCAATGCTTTCTGAAAAATAGCTACAACAATATTTAAATTATGATAGTAATCAGAATCAGCACTAGATATTATCATTTAATGTTCTAATAAAGAAGCATAAATATCACAAATTTTACTTTTTAATATCTTGATAGCAATATAAACATATAACTGGTTTCTTTCATAATCCTATTTTTAAAAGGTTGCATTTATTTGAGAGAGAGCATGAGCAAGCATAAGCAGGGGGCAGGGGCAGAGGCAGAGAGGGAGTCAGACTTGGGGCTCAATCCCAGGACCCTGAGATCATGACCTGAGCCAAAGGTAGACACTCAACTGACTGAGCCACCCAGGTGCCCCTATAATCCTATTTTATCTTATGCATGGAAAATATTATTATGAGAATGGATGTAGGTTTCACCAGACTACCAGTCAGACCTGGAGCACATGAAAAGTTAAGAACTCCTGGATTGCATAAAAGCACGATGACTCAGGAGTTGACAGCAAGCTCCCTATGCTCTTTCTGTCCTGCCGAAGGGCCTCCTCACTGGACACACTTCTTTTATGTATAAAGCTCTGCATATGAAGAAACTCCAAAAGCAACCTCAAGAAAGTATAATCAACTCAAGAAATGGCAGCTATACCTACTAAATCAATAGTTGGGAAATCATGAATTATTTAATTCTACGTTCCAAGAATATCTGCATGGGAAAACAGACCATGAAGTAAAGAGAAAAAAGATGTAATTCAATTAGAGCAAGTGAAAAAAAAAAGCCCTGCTCTATATTAAGGACACCATGGGCAGCTGTTCCTTACTTGGCTCTACTTCCCCAGCCTCAACCAGGAGGGCAAAATGCATATGCAATCATTCAGCTCCCCTTCGCTTGTAAGAAATTCCTGTGTCTCTTCAAAGAATATTAATTCCATGAGACAAATTTCCTGAGGGAATAAAACCAGGTAAAATATCAGTTTACTTATTTAAAGCATGAAAAACTGCATTAATTCTCAGCAAATTTGTAGAAAGGCAAATCATAGAATATGGGGTTGGTAGGAACTTAAAAAGTGATTTCTTAGTGGGCTGACTAACCCATCCTACTTTGCCACAGACTGTCTAGGTGTTATCACCGAAAGTCCTGGATATACCAGAGGAGCTGGTCATTCTATTTACTAATGACTTTAAAGAAATTTGTTCCTAACATCAACACCTGAAAATAAATATCAAAATCTCTGGCTGCTGCTTTCAGTATCCTGAAGTTGAAAGGAATTGGAGGTTCTCTGATGATGCTACCTGTCTTAAATATGACCTTCAACTCTTACCTCCAGAATGAAACTCATCATAAGAATTATACACAATCCACTAGATATTTGTAAAAAATTGTCTCTTGTCCTATTCTGTTTCTATAATACTATACCTTTTTAGGAAATGACAGTTGATATCGTAGAGATTATCATCTATTTTCCCGACCTGACTGAACTGTACAAATCGACCTATTCTATTGTAATTAACCTATCATAGGAGCTTATTAATTTAGAACACTTAGTATTCTAACCAAAGCATGACCAGGAACAACTTGTTTGCCACCCTAGAAGTGCTGAGAGTGATTGCTTTTAGTTTTAACAAAGATATGGGGGTCCTTAAAGACACTGACCTCTACAAGGGTTTTCACAGGGATCCAATGTAGATGTGTGAAAGTGTAAGACCAGACAAGCATTAGATTTTGCATTTCACTTGTAGCAGCTCCCAAGGAGCAGGAAGTTTATCCTCAGAAAATTTCTAAATGACCAATCCCCCTTGTCCTCCTTGGAACATTTACTGTCAACCACCCCCACCATCTTGTGTTGCTCTTTCCTTGCCTTCTGCTATCTTAGTTCACATCCTAGTTTCACGACTGCTCCTTCTCTGGTTTCTTTTCCTGCCACTTAAATTAGAATCTCTTCCAAGATGTTGTGTCCTACCCTCTCCTTGTAGCCATGTGTGATGGCTCTCCTATTGGCTCTAACCCTAGTTCAATTCCCAAGGATTCCTCGGTCAACTCTTCTGAGGATTATCATATCTAAGTCCAGATTCCCAACTGGCTTCCCTCCCAAACTTCTGGTCCACATTTCCTGTTACCATTCAAGGCATCTGCACATCAAGTTTAGTATATGTCTAAGGGACATATACTAAATCTATTCCTTCCCCTGCATCCTCTCTCTTTATTGATGGCATCCCTAGCAATTCACACATGCACTAAAGCTCTGAGTACTCTTTTCAGGCTCATTCTCTCTATTCTTCATAATTAATAAAAGGCCAAGACCTTCCAGTTCTGCTGCCCACCACAGTAGCATGTTTCCATAGCAACCACCAATGCATGTATGCTACTATGAAGCTGGTAGTTTATACTGTCAAGGTCAAGTATACTTAAAAGTACTTAGGAAAATAATGCACAGTATTTTTTTAAAAAGTACTATGATACTATGCACGGAGGTATGCAGAGGTTATGGAGGAGAAAGAAGTTGTTATAGCAACAAAGATATCACATCTATTGAAATTGAAGGAAAAGCACCATGGTTGTTTTATAGGCATACCCATTAGATTGAAACAGAAGGTGCCTGGAAAGGTCCCACTTCTGGAAGCCTGGAGTCAGGAGTTTGTAAACTGATAAAAGTGGTGGTTCTCCAGTTGGGGGTGACTACCAAAATAAGCCCTGGGCCTCTTAGTACCTCACACTTATCAATGCCACCCTGCCCCTCCCCCAAATTATGATCTGCAAACCCTGAGGAAATATGTCCCCTCCTAAAAAATCGCTATGATGCTAATACTAATGGGCTATGACAATGAGTATGTTTCTCAGGTGAGTAATGACAGCAAAGGGCTTGAAAAATCACTCAGTTCAAGTAGAACTCTCATTAGTTCCAGCAAGTTAGCAAGCCATAAAGAGTATAAGGGCCTGCATGACTTTGGGTCCCAAGAGAAGATTCTAAGTGAGTTCTAATTAGCCCAGAAACAAATACCATGAGTCAAGCAGAGATTGACAAATTGAGATTAGGAAAAGGAGATCAATTTATTTTGACTTATTTTTTTGAAATAATGCTTCTTTTGTCACTTATAGGAAGTAAAAATTTCCGTGCTGCTGTTATTTTAACTGGACTTCAATTTTGATGGAGAAAACCTAAATAACCATAAAAATACTTTTTTTAAAAAAATTTCAACTCCTGTTTGGAATTGTCCACTCCTTGAAAGGGCACTCTATTATAGGCTTTAGTCAGTAGTTAGGGTAATACTACTACTATTAACTCATAAGAAGCCATCTGAATCATGGTCATTGCAACTAGAAGGAACTCCTGAGGCTACAAATGTGTCTTGGAGATGTAATCCTATTTTAAGGAAACAGAAATCTAAAACAACAAATAAAGCAACAATATCCCTTCTTATAAATTTCAGGAGGCAATTTACAACACTGGGTTGAGAACAAGGAGACAGAAATTCTGCTCTTATCCTTGATACAAAATACCACAGAAGTCTGGGCAATAATAATGCATTTCACAGCATTTTACAGTTTCTAAAACACTTGCATTACCTTAGTTCTTTTCAGTTGAATTAGATAGCCACTAAATTCCCCAGCAGCTTCGACAATGCTATGTACCCATATTTTACATATATATTAATATTTACTTAATATAAGTAAATCCACATAAAGACACCTCAGAATAAAACCAATTCCTAGATGATCATTCAGTTCATCAAAGGACTCCATATTGCAAAGGATTTTACACTTAAATTGCCTTCAAGAGTGAGCCTTTATAGTACATTCTTAAATTAATGGATATATGAAAAGCCAATGTACATTCAATATTTCAGAATTATTTGGGGAGGTCTGTGGAAACACTTGCCCCATGAAACCTGAGATCTGGAGTTTTCCTTCTTGTGGGAAGAACATGGCCTTAATACCCTTTACCATTAAGCAACGTTCACGGTCTATATTCTCCTCCAAGTAACTGCCTAAAAGGAAGGAGATTTATACAGTATCTAAAGATCCTTTGATCCCTAGTTTCAGATTTTCTTTTTGTTTATTTGGTAATAATACTGATTAGTTTCTGTGTCAAAAGTACCTCTTAAAAAATCATATTCATCTGTTCTTACCCATAACATCTTAAAGAATAGCTTTCCCATTCATATTCCATATAAAGTAAAAGAAAATCCTGACTGTGTTCCCTGCTCACTTTTAATTTCTACCCTCAAAGAAATAAAATGTTCAAAATATTTGTGCTCTGTTCCTCCCCTCTGCCCAGCACAACCCTCTCTCCCAAGAAGAGGCTTCTGGTTGTGCATGTGAAAATATGGACAAATGCTCCAGCCCAAACATTGTCATCTGACCCCCCCCCCACTCCTTGAAGTGAGCAGTCCCAGGTCAGGGGCCCACAGTTCTGTGCAGAGGGTTGAAGAATTTTACTTTTGGGTGGCAAAAAGGCAATACCAGACCACCAAGCCTTATAAGTTGTAAAGAATAAAGAAACTAAAATCTTTTGGACAGTCTCTCTCCTGGTGTTCCTCAATTTCTGATTCAGGTAAGCCAACAGAATCTAAATAAATTCTTCCCAGAGAGGAAAGACAGTACAAATTTAGCAGACCCTAAAACCTCAAACCTTTTGAATTAAGTCAGGTACATCTGCTCCTAATTACATGCCTGCACACACACACTCACATACATAAACACATACACAGCAGTGAGATTAAAGACAGCTGCAAGTTCTTTGCTGGTCCTCCCATTGAGGGGCAGAGCCCAAGTCTCCTCCCCTGTATCTGGGCTGCCTTTAGTGCCTCACTTGACCAAGAGAATGCAGTGGTCATAATAATATTCTGAGGCTGCTAAGGTTGACTTAGAAGACATGCAGCTTCCACCCAGGTCTATTGGACTGCTCACACTTGGAGAACTCCCTCTTAGACTGCTCTTTCTTAGAATCCAGCTGCCATGCTGGGAGAAAACCCAGGAAGCTCCACAAAGAAACTGAGGCCTCTCAGTTGACAGCCCAGACTGAGCTCCCAGCCCATAATAACCAACACAGATCGCCAGCCATGGGAGTTAGCCATCTGAAATCACGCAGCCCAAGCTGAGCTTTTCGATCACTACTTTCCAGCCACCATCTCTCTGTAATGCCTGGAAGATCCCAAAGAGGAATACTCCAGTCTTCCCCACAAAATTATGAGCAAAATAAAATGTGGGCTTTGAACTATTAAGTTTCCAGGTGGTTTGTTAAATAGAAATAGATTTCCAGAACATGTCAGTCACCATTCTAATGCCATGCTTCATAAAAAGGACCCCAGTAACTTAAGCTTAAATTTCTTCTCTTTTCCATTTGCCACTAATCCAGAACAAATGGGGTGATGGTTTGCAAGACTCTTTGGTTTCATCCAAATGGGTCAAGGTCAGAATATTGAAAAGTACTCAAGCTACAGGGATGTAACATAATAGGTATTATATCTGATTTCTAATTGATTTTGCATATTTAAATCTCTGTTACATGTATCTTATCCTCAAGTAGTTATAATTTCAAGTAAGAAAAAAGTAAATCAAACTAATAATACTATGATTACAACATTCTGCAGCAATTCTCCCCCCAATATTACTTTCTGATTTATGATCATTTCACCTCATATCACCAACTTTAATGCCTTGTGATTTAACAAAGCAATGCATTAAATATTGCCATCTTTGAACATCACACGGCTTTGATGAGCTTCTCTGCCATTTAAAATACCCAAGTATTGAAAAATCAGAACAAACAGAAGAACTATTATAAAGGAAAAACAGTATTCTCCCATTCATTTCTTCAAATAAGGAGAGTTCAAAGTGATAGAGAAAAAGGAACACAGTGAATAATATCACACACACACACACACACACACACACACTGCACACTGTGCTGGAGGCTAGATGATATCATATCTGTACCCTTCAGAACAGAATCCTATCACTTGGAATTAAAACATATTTTCCTTTCATTACGCCTGCTCTGTGTGAAAAGGGTATCATCCTGTCATGGCTGAAATTCCTTCAGAGCAAGCACTGGAAGCAGCATATACAAATCCTCTCAGGTCATTTCAGGACAAAACGTGAAGTACAGGTTAGCAGGACTGTTTCGCCCATTGACCGTTCATGCTTGCGAAAGTGCAATTTGTATAATATGGCAGACAGAACTCGCTTCCACACTGTAAGATGTCTAGAATGCATTTATACCAATTCTTTCATATTTAGGAGGCAAAGACAATCAGATATACTTGTTTATGGGAAGCAAAGTTATCATAAACTAAAATGCAAAGCAAATTCTTCATGATTACCTTAGCTGACTCCATATAATACCACCGAGAAGAATTTACAGCTCTCTCAAAATCCAATGTCTATAAAGACAGAACGCCTTGGAGGAAAATGGTACCATACTTAAGATAGTGATATCTTTTATTAGTACAGTAAAGTCCTATTTTTATGGAATAGGATGGGTCTGAGGTCATTCCATAAAATTGATTTCCCAGAAAATGGAAATAGGCAATTTACCCTAAGAATTTTATTGAAAAATTATGCTATTCTATTTGAATAATGATGGGAATGTTCTACACGTTTCCTTTATTAATGAATTAAAATACACAAAACACCATAAAATTATATTAGAGGTTCAAAAGTATCACTTAAATCTTCTTTACCAGTCACTTTCATTTTGTAAAATCAGCAGTTCCATTAAAATCGTATTATGTAAAAATGGGTTTTTACTGTAATAATAGTTATTACCTATTTAGCTCCCAAGGATGTTGTGAAAATTAAATAATAAGCTATTGGAAAGCAAATACAAAGTGTCGCTAATACCAGAGGCCAACGGGGGCAGCCAGATGGAAAAATGAAGGAAAAGAGCACCTGATACATTAAAAATCATGGCTTTCATCTCTAATTCCATTACTGCCAATACTCTATGCAGTGGTCATATGTACTGACATTATCTCATTTCATCTTTTTAACACCATGACATCCATATTAATTACAGCCCTCATTTTACAGATGAGGGTCAGAGAAGTTTAAAACTTGACACAATTGGTCAATGTCAAAATACAAATGTGAACCCAGGTTTATCCTAGTCAATAGCCTGTCCTCATCTCCCGAAGCATCACTAACTTCCCAATAGGTCTTTGTGTCTCTTAACGGCCCCTCAGATCCCTATTCCATTTTTCAAGGTCCTCTTCTGCCATGAGGCCATCTCTCTTCCATTCACCAGAGACATTTTGATTCAAAACACTTCTATTGCTGATTCCAGTTGTTTGTTGTATTATTATGTATCCTGTGTTTTATTGACTCAGCTAAATCCCTAGCTATTCTAGGTCATGGTGTATCTGACTTACCTTTGGAGCCCCACGTCAGCAGCACCTAGTACAGTGCCTCAAACACTGAGTGTTCAGTATACGTTGGCTAAACGGAATTGGAAAGAAAGAAATACAGCTACATTTGCTGCCTGATGTAAAGCACACGCTTTTACTAAAGGCTTGTTACATCAGATACCACTTCGAGAAGTTTTGCCAGTTTCCTCAAGTATCTGTACCTAAAGGGGATGTGGTAAGATTGAATTCTTCCAGGATCTCACATATGCTAGGTACTCAATAAATAGCTGGGTTATTTTTTTCCCTTTTTAATTCCAAGTGAAGGAGACAATGTGAACAATAAGCAGAGAAGTTTAAATCCTGTATAATACGTAATCTGATTTGGATGAATCAGAACAGGCAGGGGTGATAGTGAGTTTAGTTTAGTTTTGTTTTGTTTTTCTTCTTTTAAATAACACTATAAAAAGGGCTCTGGAATTAAACTGATTTCTTGCCTCAGCCTCTTGATTCACTAGTTGGATGAAACTTAGGCAAGTTACTTAACCTTTCTGTGTCTCGGATTCCTCAACTATGAAACAGAGGACAACAGAAGGATTCACTCATAAACTGGTTGTGAGAATTAATTGTGAAAAACCATGTAGAACATGCAGAGTGCAGGGCACACACCAACACTCAAATTATATCTGTTGCTAACATCGTCAACAGCATCATCATAAAAATCTTAATTCATAGGTGTCTGCTCAAAGGAGAAGACATTATTTTTCACAGACCTGCACAGTCTTACAGTTGTGCTGTATCAGACCCATCAATCTCAAAAGATTTAACTCTAATATTAAATTGTGGGTGGCAGCACTGAGATTGTACACTTCACTCAAGCAGCATTTGTTTGTCTATTTTGGGCCACACATGGGTGAACAAACTTACTTGATTCAATGAAGACTGAGAATGAGTGAAACCAGGAGAGCTAGACAAAAGTCGAGGATACAACCACAAGTAGAAAGAGAAGGTGAATTTAACCTAAAGTCCATCAAAAGTCAAGATATCAGGGTTTTCCAAAAACCTGAAAGGAAAAGTAAGCCAGAAAAACTTCTATGTGAGACCCCAAACGGAACAGAACAACAGATTAAAATGTTGGCCACTGTAAGATCGCTTTTTGGAGTTAAAAGAGAGCATAATTAGAAGGGGAAAAAGGCAACAGAACAACAAGGACTTCATCTATTACATATTACACATCCGTTTTCATTCACTTATCTTTCCATTTGGAAACCAGAAATAATGAACAATAACTGCATGGTTAAAAAATCTTAATGTCTCTGATTCTCGAAATAAGAAAGATACTTTACACAGCCAGTGCTTGGGCCTCTCCCCTCACGCCCCACTTTTCCCCAAAGCACTGATCTGTGCTATTTTATCTATCTAGTCTGTGCTACTTAAGAGCAGCTTCATGAAGAATTCAGGCCCATCTTATGAATGACCACACACAAAGGAAGCATGACAGACAATGCTGGGGGCTCCCCAAAGTCAGGACGATACAGTCAACTGCAGTGCCCAGCAAGATAGCCAAGAGGACTCCTCTCTCAGCGTAAAGGTCCCAAAGGATACAAAAAGCTTGGCAACCTTCAAAAGCTTCACTTGCTTCCTGCATGGGGTGGGGGGAAACAGCTTGCTCAGTGGGAAAAACCATAGCCCAGGGCCAATCCGCTGGCTACATTCATCAAAGAAATGGCTGAGACAGAACAGATTTTTCCCTTCCGTATGGGAATGACTCATGAGATTGTTTATTCAAAAAGTTACATTCTCCATTGAAAGAGGTGGATGATAGGGGAGTTGGATGATAATAATAGTTGAAGTTCCTACTGGTCAGCCCACCCCCTCCTTGTCCTTCATCTCTCTCTGCACAGCTCTACCAGCACACCCCCATGCCCGGAGGTGCTTACCATGTTTTAATCATCCTGCCTTCATTTTTTTATCCTAAATAAAACAAGCAACACAACTACTCTTTTTCATTCCCTCTTCGTCCTTTCAGAAAGGGAATGCATTTGATGGGTTAAGAATAAGGCCTTCGAGTCAGACTGCCGGGGTTAAACTCCTGAGGCTCAACTTCAAACTACAAGTGACTTACCTGTCCTAGGCCTCTGTTTCCTGGTCAGTAAAAATAGGCATGATGGGGGCACCTGGGTGGCTCAGCGGCCCAGCAACTGCCTTGGGATCCAGTCATGGTCTCAGGGTCCTGGGATCTCAGACTTCCCACCCACTGGGGGGCCTGCTCCTCCCTCTGCCCCTTCTCTCAGCTCAAGTGTGCATTCAAATAAACAAATAAATAAAGCTCTAAGGAAAATAGGGATGATAATATCACTTATATCACAAAGAAGTTCTTCTCAGGGTTGAATTATTTAACATGTGGAGAATCATTCCTGCCCTGTTGTTAGCTGTCAATGAACGTTCAATATTATCATTGTTAGCCCTTTGCAGATGATCCAAAGTCCTTTTTCCAGTATTTTTTGAAATTCAATATTACCTTAGGAAGTTCAAACTGAGCCATAAATGAAATTAGGTCTTTTAAGGAGAATATATTTGTTCTTTGAAAAACATTTTCTTCTAAGGGTAGGGAGATTTTCTGCGAGTTTCAAGAACTTTCTCTTAAGAAATGAATTTTAAGGGCACCTTGCTGGCTCAGTTGGTGAAGCAGGTGACTTGATCTCAGGGTGGTGAGTTTGAGCCCCATGTTGGCAAAAGCTATTACTTAAAAATAATAATAATAAAATAAAATCTTTTAAAAAAAGAAAGAAGAATTTTTTTTTTAAGTATGGGTATGTGTTTCTGTTTATCTGAAGAAACATCTTCCTCCATATGTGTCTATGTGGGAAGAGAGTGCCAAACAGATCATACATACATACATACATACGTATGTACATAGACTTTTCTTTTTCTGTTTAATTCATCCATTTCCCTTTCCATCATCTTTGAAAAATCATGGCAACAGAAGAACTTATTCATCATTTTTTCTGTATTTGAAAGATTCTATACTTAAACTTTAAAAGTTCTGTATTTAAAAGAGTCACAAAAGGCAAAAGAGAAGAAAGCATTTGCAAATACCTTCTTTCCAAACACTTACGTCTTTCCAACATAAGGACACTAAAACTGTCTGCAAATCTGTTCTCTGCCACATAAGAAAAATATCCCATTAGTGAATTATCATAATTCCTTGTGGTATTGTGACTACTTAGTCCACCTTTAATGAAGGTTAGAGGAGCGAATTTTTTCTGGATTTCATAAGATTATGAAATTCTTCACCTATTATAATTCAGAAAAGAAGGTTGTAGATGCGAGTGCCTACAAATAAGATTGCCCACATTCTTTATTTGTACCATATATTTAAATGACAAATAATCCCCAACTGGATTGTCCTGGTTTAGTCTGTCTGTGATTATTTCATTTGCATACTGTTTTACTCACTGGGTAAAATCAGGACATCATCTCCAGGACCTGGAATGGTATGGTTGTGTCCTCCCCAACCTTCTTCAATCCCTGTCCATGCTTCAGGAAGGGACCATTTAAAAGCTGACTCAGGTGCAGAGGTAGAAGCTACAAAACAAAAAGGAAAACAGCAAAGTAACTATGAAAATCTGGTTCACTATAATAATTTGCAAATTGTATCCTCATTTTAGGATATTGATGATATTTTTACCTCCCAAGATAGCTGTCTTTTGATATTTTATAACTTAAAAATCATTTTATCAGTGTAAAGCAAACAATTATTCAATTCTTTGATTACCTCCACTTCTAGGGAAAACATGTTCTACTTTTGTTATTAAACATTTGTGCTTTGCTTGATGTAAATATGGCATATGTTTACCATGAAACATTTGAAAAGTACAAATATAGAAAGAAAAATAATAACAATAATAGTCTATAATCTCAACCTAGAGATAACTGCCATTAACCTTTTATTTGCATTTCTTTCCAGAATTTCTCAGCATTTTTATATAATTGAGTTACAACATATATGCAATTTTATATTCACTTCTTTTTCTACTTAGCTTAGCCATTTTAATATGCATTTCCTAATGTTGTTAAAACTCCTTGTCAACATAATTTTAATGGCTACATAATATTCTATCATATAAAAGTATATCATTTACTCAATCCTTAATGTTTGGTATTTAGGATCTTTCCACTCTCTTTTAAAGTTATAAGTAATGCAGTGTTATTACTTATCAACTTATAGTTGTATCACTACACAAATCTTCAAGTAACAATGTTTTCTTCTTAAAATAGAATCTCAATAGAATCACTGAGTCAAAAGGTACAATCTTCTCATAGCTCTTAATGCTTATCAAAGGCAAGATAATAATCTGGACACTTCTCACTGCAGTAATTTACATACAGTTCATAAGTTCTACCTGGTTTTTATTGATTCTGTCACTGATGATCAAATGGCATTTTCTTTTCAACCAATCCACTGGCCTCTTCATCATGAATTATAACATAGGGGCACCTGGGTGGCTCAGTCGTTGGGCGTCTGCCTTCGGCTCAGGTCATGATCTCAGAGTCCTGGGATTGAGCCCTGCATCGGGCTCCCTGCTCTGCAGGAAGCCTGCTTCTCCCTCTCCCACTCCCCCTGCTTGTGTTCCCTCTCTCACTGTCTCTCTCTCTCTCTGTGTCAAATAAATAAATAAATAAAATCTTTAAAAAAAAGAATTATAACATCTAATAATTTCTAGTGGAAACTGCACAGTATCCAACACACACAACATCATGTTGAACTGCCCCTTGCACGTTCTTTTCTGGAGTTTGATCTCTAGCACAGAGACAGAGGACAGAGAGAGTCTCTCAAAAGAGGATGAAAAGATTCACAGATGACTCCAAACATTCTTTGAGTTTCAAGAGCTCAAATGATGTGGGATCTCACATGACTGGGGAGTGGAGACAAAATCCCATCTGTTATACTAATTTCACAAGCAGAAACAATGAGTGCCTTCCCTACAAAAATCTCCTAAAAAGTAAGGATAGAGAAAGGAGCAAAATGATGAAAGGAGCTAATAATGGTATGTACGTTTCATAAATGGATATTGGGAGGATAGTACTCTAAAGGGAGTTTTAATGGTACGCAACAACAAGAGAAAGTGAGACCTTGCCAGGGGAGGCTTCCTGGAGAGGAAACATCTGAGCTGCATTTTGAAGGCTTGGGAGCTATAAAAGTAAAGGGGACTGTGGTGAGGGTTTATACTCCAGACAGAAAGATGATCATTAGTAATGGCAAGAAATAAGAGATTAAGTGGTGAGTCTCTAAGCAGTTTGTTGCTGAGCCACAGAGCTGGAAGGAGGCATGTGATGAGAATGGAGAAATAATCAGAGAACCAGATTTGATGGGTAACAAAGATGGAAGAGCCAAAGATGACCCCTGGGTTTCCAGCACATCCGTGGTAATGGGCAGAGATGTCCATTAAGATAGACATCAATGAATTCAGTTTGGGCCATAAAGGATTTGAGGTATCTTTGAAAAGACCTCCAGGTGGATATACACAGCAAGGAGGCATTAGATATGAATCTGAGGAATGGGAGAGAGCTCTGAGTCAAAGAGATGGGTTTTGCGGTAATATTTGAGACTCTAAGGATGGTCGTGATAGCTCCAGAGGATGACAATGTGAAAAGAGAAAATGTCTGAGGTCAGAACCTTGAGGTGCACCCAGTTACTTTGTCTACAGGAACCTAACTCCCTCATAATCATGGTCTCATTAGAGCCTGGGGATAACTGAAAACTATGAAGATTATGGTCAAGTAGAAATCCTAGGCAATTTAATTAGCACAAAATAGACACCACACCATGGGAATCGGGCATGGGCTTAGCACAGGTTTCACTCAGGAGCTTTATATTTTACAAACACCAAGATGAAAATACCGAGTTTCCTCCAAATTTTGCCTCCTTTCCAACACTATACTCTAAATATTCAGGTGGGAATGGGGTAGGGTCTTTGTTGAAATGGCCACTAAATAGCACCACAAACACGAGAAAGAGATATTCTGATGCTTTATTTCCAGTGATATTTCAAAAGGGCAATGATCAGGCTCTTCAAATCCATATACCAGGCTTAAAAGCCTCTTTATATCACAGATGTTGGAAACAAATTCTTCACTTTTTCATCTTCACCCTTATTTATAAGGGGGCTGAAACTATCTTTAACTGAACAAACCAAATCTTAAAATGACTATTCTAAGTTTTTATGAAGGAATTTCATCATTCTATACATTCTGCCTTAAAATAAGAACACTTAATAGAGAAGAAAACATGTTTCAGTCTCTTGCAAAGTTACCAGATTTCTATAATTAATATCCAGCTTCTGTATGGCTATCACTAATATAGAAAAGTAGGGAGAGAATAAGAAGCCTACAAGGTTTAAAGAAGAAGCAGAGATGTACAAGAACCAGGAGAGAGGAATGTCTTAGAAGCCTACAAAATAGAGCATGTCCAGAGGGCAGACATGATCTTGTTAATAGTGAAGTTCTGATAAGAGAGTGAATAAGGAGTGACTATTGAATTCAGGAACCAGAGCACAGATGATCTAGATGAGAGTGGCACCAGTGGAAAGGTTGAGATGAAAACCAGTGTGATTACAGTGGATTGAGGAATGCAGGGAAGGAAGGATAGAGGAAGGGAAGACACTGGGTCTGACCATCCCAAAATCTCGCTGAGAAATGAACAGCCTTAGGGATTTGAGACATACAGGCTTTGATCTGTCTTCCCAGTCTTTAGATAAATGAGTCTTACCTTGAAATGGGATTCTACATATTTTGGTCAGGACCAACATTTGTGAGGAAGCCTCACCTTGCTGTCCTCTACAGATCTGTCACTCAGCAACAGCTATGATTCAAGGTGGCCTCCAACTTGATATCTGAGCCAAATATTGTCCTCTCCACCTTGATCCTTCATCCACCCAGCTTTTTATGACTCTGCGTCAAGAGACTAGTCTTTTGAGAAGCTTGCAGCAGAGATATCAACTAGAGGAAGACTCAGAATTCATGAATTTTGTTTTGGTTTGTTCTAAATGAGAGGCACTGACCAGAAGGAACTAGTAAAGGAGAGATCAGTGACACAAGACCGAATCATTTATTGATGGGACAAAGTTCAGAAGATGCTAAAAAGGCTGAGTTGACTTCAAAAAGAAGAAGGGCTGACAGATGCTCAGAAACCTGAGGAAAAGAAATAAACTTAGCTCTATGGGGAAAGGATGGCAAATTTAAGAAGAGATTATCTGAGCATCATAGCCCCATATGACTATGTGCCATATTTCCATAGCTCCCCCTAAAAAGACAACATTGACGAGGGAAAGGCTCTTCAGAAATATTTTTATCTTCCCCAAAAGTGGGTTGCCTTGCCCATTTTCCCCTCTGTCGTTTTTTATAAAGCCTTACGCACATTGAGAGGAAACCAGGACAAACACACTGTTGGAAGAACATGAACCACCTGCACTGGGGTGTTAAGAAACCTGGATATCCTCTTGACTCAGATTAGCATAAATCCTCACCACAAACCCACTGAACATCCATCCAACAACCTACATCACCACCACTTCCTCTGCTTCTCCTCAACACTGGACCATATATACCCTAATTTCTGCTGGTTCTGAAGTTTCCTGTGTACAATAGAAATTGCACACAGTGTGCAGCACCATCTTGTACACGCAGAATAAACCTACAATTGACTCAACTAGGAGACTGTCTGCAACAGAACACCCTAACCCAAAATGTCTCATCTGCATTACACACTGATACTGAATCTCTGAGTGGGTTAACATATAGCTAGAACTCCATTAATCATTCCATTGTTGTTTTGCCAAAGAATTTTTTTAAAAGATTTTATTTATTTATTTGACACAGAGAGATCACAAGTAGACAGAGGCAGGCAGAGAGAGGAGGGGAAGCGGGCTCCCTGAGCTGAGAGCCCGATGTGGGGCTCGATCCCAGGACCCTGAGGTCATGACCTGAGCCGAAGGCAGAGGCTTAACCCACTGAGCCACCCAAGTACCCCCGCCAAAGAACTTTTGATACTGTAATAATATTTCTGTTTTTCATAGAGCTTTTATTAAGGAAAATACACACTCCCATTTTAATTTTGACATCAGCACATATGTTCCCCATGGGAATCAAGGAATGTCTCAAAAGTATATTAGTATTTGAAATATCTTTCTGATGAATGGTAATGTATGAATTCTGTATCTCTGTGTTTAGGATTGTTTTCTGTTGCAAATTTTATCAGCTAGGAAAACTCAATATATACAATTAATTTGACTCTAAGGCATAAATTAATATGTGCCCCAAAAGGTACTTTGAACATCTTAGAGTTTATATGGTATAGCAGAATGAACACCAGGCTGAGTTGGGTAACCTGAGCTCTCATCCAAGTTCAACCACTGACTAGGTGTGACTAAGAAAACTATATAATCTCTAGGCTTCCGTTTCCTTATTTGTAAAATGAGGCAATTGGATAGAATAGCCTGTCAGGATCTTTCCCTTATTAATATTCTATAACTCCATGACTTTTTTGTTTATTTAGCATGTTGTAATTGATAGGCCAAATGAAACATCTTCCAGTTAAACTGACACCTGCTAACAAGCCCGGGAGGCTGGCCACACACAGTCTCCTTCCAGGGAGTCCTTAATGCAAAATTCATTCTACTAGGTCCTGAGTGGCATGGCACCTTGACTATACAGCTCACTGAATGAGGACTGGCCACCCATAAATAATGCAGTATCCTGTGAGGGGAACTGGCATGAGAACTACCCCTAACCGATAAGTCCTCTACAAATGGCAACTGACCCAACCAACTGGACATTTGAACACAGAACTGTGAGAGAAGAGAGAACTGCAAGATACTTTTCTTGGGAGCAGTTATTTTAAAAGAGATCTATTCATTGATTATTTAGTTAGTCATTTAATCAACATCCCCATGTGACCATAAGGCCCCATGGAGTCAAACATCATTACTCATTGTATCCTCTTGCATCTTGCACGAGAGACCCTCAATAAATAATGCATCATGAGCCATCTGAAAGAAAGGAGAGATAAAGGACAGGGGACATAAAGAACAAAATGTATGGTAGCCCAGAAACAGTTCTGAAAACAAAGAAGCATGTTCTTCCCGGCGCAGTAAGCATGGAGTAGTAGCCATCAGTACATCCAGTTTCTAGCTTTAGTCTAGCACCTTTACTTCATTTACGTATTAATTTAAATGGAGCAGTTAGATCATCTTCTGATTAACATGGGCTCTGCTCTGACATAACACAAAAATGCCACTGGAAATCAAAGGAAAACTTAGCCTTTGGAAAGATTTTTCCCTGATGCCAATGCATAGTTAAATTGGCTCAGGATAAACAAAAACAAACCATGAAATGCATTAGGAGGTGCCTAGGAGTCTTTTAGTCATGGAGAATTTGACTTTTATGAGTTAGAGAGATTTCACAGAGCCATCTGACTTTTGGGAAGGGTTTGTTTACCCTGATGTCCTGAAATTACTGGGAACAATTAAAGTTTTGAGAGACCCTGAATTTTTCTTTCCATTTGGTAGAGGCCTAATGGCCCATGTGTAGATCTGGACTTCTGTGTGCACATATGGTCCATAATTTATGAAATGTGCTTATTTACATGTTTTAATTCGTACTTCCCAATGTTTTGAAATGCACCCTTCTTATATCTTTCTTTGAAATGCAGACACATAGTTCAGCTATAGGGTGACACAATAGGGAGCTGTTAGGCATGATAGCATTAGGGCTGTTGCCTACCTGCTTATAAACAATTTGATGGAAGCAATGTATAGAACTATTATTGGAGGGAATTCTGCTATACCAGGCACTTCTATTCGGTGGGTGGGTTAATACGCACCTGAAATAGTTGGAGGCACACCTTCCTTCACCTGGAGAGTCACTTGAATGTGGCCTTCACCTGAAACTGAATACAAAAAGCCACAACTTAGATGGGATGCAAAGAGCATCTTAATACAGAAGATAATTATATGTGATAAAGATAGCTTTATGCTAAATTCCCCCCAACCTAACTAAATTTTCAAAATAAAAAAAAAATGAAGTTCTTGTTAGTTAGTCTAACAATTGATTTCCAACATTTAATTTTGATGGCTTTTATTTGATTAAACTTAATTGCAGTGAGGGCTCCAAGAGAATTGGCACATAAATAATTAGGGGGGGAACCCTTTAGCCATATGTTCTTTGGAGGCCAATACTGGTCAGCAGAGCACACCTCTTATCCTATTTCCTCTCCATCATTTTGAAGGCTTAGCTTTTAGAATTCATGTGTTTTTCAATAGAGTTCAGATCACCCATGAAATGTATTTGCTTTACCTTTATCCAAACAAATTGTCCTTTTAATGAAGGCTTTCTTCCATCAACCCCCCCCCCCCCGCCCCTGCTTTCTCCTCCATCTTCCAAACCAACTGAGCACATTTAAAAGGCCTGGGGTTCATTAATTTTAAGTGTTCAATAAATTAGTGGAAATAATCAAAAGGCCTGATTCTTTCTGATAATGACAATTTGATGTCAGTATAAACCAGTAGATTAAGCTGGGAACATATGCTCCTTTACCTAGAGAGGCTGCTATCATTAAATAGTGAACGCATCTACAAGGTGATCTCACGGCTGATTAATTAGTAATCAGGTGCGCCAACTCCACTTTTCAGTAACACCTTGTCTCTTATTGGCTAATTACCTTTCTGCCTTATCAGATGTCATGTGAGCCAACACCTCTCACCACTGGAGGGCCCAATGCTGTAGCCTTAAGGACTTGTCAAACTCATGTTCTCCATTTGCCTTTCCATGGAACTTAAACCTTTTCCTCCATCACAAGATGGAGGAGACAAGGATCATTTTTTTCTAATTACAAAGGATAAGCTTCTAAATATTATAAAATTAAAAAAAATAAAATAAAATAAATATTATAAAATAATTACAATATTATTACATATCATCATCATCTCCAAAGGGATCCATGATGAGAACTCCCTATTCCTCTATTTTTATTTTGATAATTACTCTCATATAATCTTTTCCCATTATAAAAAGTGGCTTTCCCTTACACTGTGCATATTTTGAGACCAGGTTCAATGATCAACATATTCTCTCTGTGTTCTACTTTATCATGACTTCTGAGGCTTCATTATATTGTTTCTCTATCCTGTTGCATATTTTATCTACTTTTCCAGCTCAAGTAAATAAATAAATATAATGCCAGAAGCCCAGAATTTCATCTCTGTTTTTTTCTATGATGTCTAATTTACCTGTTTATGCTCATACTGATATTGGTGATATTTATCCCAAGCTTGCTCTCAACTTAGCAAATATTTATCAAGCACCAAATGTGGTAAATTTCAGATTGCATCAGTCATGAGCTCTGTCCCTAAATCTTGGAGGGAAGAACTTTTCTCATATACCTTAAGGACACAGGACCTTGCTAGACATGTAGACACTTACTATACATGAACTAATCTAGAAATCCTAAATTTATAGGGCTCTATTCAGAATACCAGTACTTGACTGATAATTTCAACCAATTGAGCAAATACAGGCAAGAAATAACCCTTTTAATGGAACCAAAAGAAAAAATAATAAAATGGTCTCAACTGAAAAGAAAAGATGACATCTAAAAGCATGCAAAAGGCTAGCAATGGAGCCCTCTTCCATATGAGACAGGAATAAATATTGTAATAGAATCAAACTCTAAAGAAGGTAAATTAGAAAAAACAATCCATGAATCATTTGGAAAGGGTTATTCGTTCATTTAAAGATTTTATATAAATCATCCTTATTAAGAGCAGCTTCCAAGTAATGGTAGACTTAACTACATCTGTGCCCTCTTCCTTAAGACAGAGCCCCTGGACTAAAGAGAGTTAAAACATAAAGTCACATGTGACGAAGTCTTTTTCAAAACCATTGTAGTCAGTTTATAATGCCTCGTGCATTATAGCTGTCATGGTGATGATTAACCCAGAGACTGAAAAGGCTAACCCCACCACATCCAACCCCCACAACAGACTGTTCCTCTTTCCCTTCCATTGAGGAAGTCACTTCACCCAGGCCCTGTTCTTGGTCAGCCAAGGCCTCCTCATCAAGGTGCTGTCACATCTGTAACTCTACACCGATGGCTTCCGAACCGCATGGCCACTGATCTTGTTCAGCCTCTACACACGCACAGATATCTCCCACCTCCTGGAGAGCATCTTCCCCAAAACATATATTGAAAGCTACTGTTCCTTTTATTAAAGCAAGTGTGAGAATACCATTCAATCTGAGAAAAGGGGTAGTTTTGGTATCCAGAGAAATGGAGAAAAGTTACCAAAGGCAGGAAAGACTGAAAGAGTCTCTTTCCTTCAGCACCACTTGTACATGGCCCTCTGCAGGCTGGTTCTGAGATGTGAGGGCGGGTCAGAGGGCTGTTCTTCCCACACACCATTTCCACACCCTCAGACAGGAGCCGTGGAGAATCAGGGGGAAGAGTGCAGGTGCTGAATGAAGTCAGTTAATGTTAAGCAAGGTCTAGTATCCAACAGCCTGGGTTTGAATCCTCAGTCTTCCAGTTCCTTGATGTGGGCAACCAACAAGTTCTTCATCATTTCTGAAACCCACCTCCTTCCTGTGAGAAATGGAAATAGTTGTCCTGTCTACCTCATAGCATGATTGGGAAGAAAAGATGAGATAATCCCTCTAACACGCTTAGCACAGTGCTTGGCACAGAAATGCTAGTCATTACCTACACCGTTATTACGGCATGCTCTTTATTGTAGCAGCCAGTCAACAAAACCCAAGAAATACGCTTCTACTCTTTTTACCCTTTTTGACAGCTGTACCTAATCTTGATGGGCCACAATATTCAGAGTTGGAAGCAACTTAACCAGATCTGCTAAAGTTTGCTAAGTGCTTTGACTCTATAAAAGACAGTGTAAATGTTAAGCGTCAGTTCCCATTTGGACAAACACAAAGAGGGATGAAAATCGTTTGAACATAAAGATATTGACTTAGGAAGAGTTTAAAAGCCTTACATGAGCTGTGATATTATACATATGTCTTCTCAGTGCTTATGATTTTTGAGTGTGTGTTTGTAATAGGAGAGTGGTTAATCTACTTTGTTTATAAATGGAGCCTCACTGCAGTTGATCCTTCCCAGGTTGTGAGAATATCTGGTTGGTCCTCAAAAAGAAAAGAAGCTTTTGGGTAAATTACAGTCCAATTATTCTGATGGCTGTTATATGACGTAAGGTTGCTATAAACACAGAGAGCTAGGAAAAAGCAAGAAATGTGCCAAGGAGGAAAAAGAGTTACTCAGTCAAATATGATACCAGTGTTTTCCAGAAATTTGTATTGTACCTAGCCAGTTTGATCCTCACTAGGGCAGTAGGGAAGAGAAAAATTAATCCTCCCCTTGAGTAGGTCCCATTCTCTCTTGCAGTTTTGAATGAAGAATTAAGTACCTTTCTATATAAAAAGAAAAAAAAAAACAGGTAGCATCTCAACTCCTTTCCTATTTCGTTCTTCACCTATATTCCCATTTGCACTTCACCACTGAGGTTTAGCACATATCAGGACCTCTCATTCAATTCACATTTACACAGTGTGAGTCAGCCATTGGCTAGATATGGAAAGAATTGGAAACAGCAACTGCAATCTGTGTCTGCAGATTTCTCCCACTCTCTCCCTGCCACACACCTTCTCCCTCGATCTCTGTCTGCCTTGGACCCAGGTTCCTACTCTGTCTTCATGAGCCAGCTATTGGCTTTGGTCCCTTCTCTCTGCATTGCAGCTTAGCTTGCCCTATCTTCTATGTCTACTGCTTCTCTCAGATCTGTCTCACACACCTATACACTCCTGCTCTGTTTCTCCCTCCCTGTTCAGTGAACTTGATCTCACTCCCCAGAAATCAGCCTTTTTCACATGGCCATTGAGAATTACCTGTCAGCCAGTCCCTGGGCAGCTAATGCTTGATGCACAGGACCCTGCTTCTGTCTGATTCCAGCTTCGCAGGGGCAGCCACAGAGCCAGCTTGGCCCTCGTAGCACAGGACCTCTCAAAGTCCTTCACAGAAGCATGACATGAAAATCCTGTGATCGCCTTTTAGTCTTCCAGTATCAGCACGAATATTCATTCATGGAAGGGTATAAATTATTTTTTGAGGTATAAGAATTATGAATTCATTCAAGGCACTGACAAATATACCTACATTAACTTCAGTCCTGAGAGTTCAATTAAACCTTCTTAATGAACTCAGAAAACAGTAATGAGGGTTATTCTGACTCAGGGATGTTGGCCCCACTTGCACTTCCTGTGAAAAGTGGGGCATCTTTGCAGATTGACAGAACCAGAACTTCCAAGGGAGCGGCCAGGGAACAAGCATTCCAGTTGTTTGTCCAGGAGGCACATTCAAAAAGCCCCAAATTGAGGAATTTTACAACTTTTTCAAAATGTGGTTTGTTCTATAAGAGACTCTTAATCTCATAAAACAAACTGAGGGTTGCTGGGGGGAGGGGGTTTTGGGAGAGGGAGGTGGGGTTATGGACATTGGGGAGGGTATGTGCTATGGTAAGTGCTGTGAAGTGTGTAAACCTGGCGATTCACAGACCTGTACCCCTGGGGCTAATAATACATTATATGTCAATTAAAAAAAAAAAAAAAGAATGTGGTTTGTTAATGGAATATTACGCAGCCATCAGAAAGGATGAATACCGACCACTGACACAGGTGGAACTGGAGAGCATTATGCTAAGTGAAATAAGTCAGGCAGAGAGAGACAATTATCATATAGTTTCATTCATATGTAGAACACAAGAAATAGTACAGAGAACCACAGGGCAAGGGAGGGAAAACTGAAGGGGGAGAAATCAGAAAGGAAGACAAAAAAAACAAACAAAGAGAATGTAGTTTGTTCTCAAGGGCAGGTGTTCTTAGCAAGTGAGGAAAGAGATCCAGATTAAAAAAAGAAAGAGATCCCTGAGCTCACACTTCTTACTTTTCATCAACTACACCAAAACCTTGCAGACCACGTTTTATTCCCAACATATACATTGGGAGGTGATGATTTTAGTGCCATTAATGTTTTATTTTTATAGCAATGGATACTAATGTATTTTAGAAAAAGCAGCTAGGTCATTAAACCCATAATTTATGGATAGTATTGCTTACAAAGAAGTTAGGTTTTAAAAATAAGATGCCATGGGAATTGATTTAAGAAAAATCTTAGGTAAATAATAGAACAGGAGGCATAGCAGGTGGCAAGGGGTAAAGCTGGTATTCAAATATCTAAAGTTTAGGAACCACAGAGCCTTCAATAAGCCCAAGTTTTTTCCGTAAATGGAAGGAAGAAGAACTGGTTTACAAGGGTATATACATAAGTTTGGATTTAAGCAAGCCAAAACACCAGTATACTAGAAAAAGTACTGAGCGAGGGTCAGAAAGGCTGAGTCTGAATGCTGGTCGTACCCACTGTGCTCCACGTAAAGCAGGGTCGGCCGTCAGCGTCACTCAGAATTACCTCCTTAAGCAGGGTACTTCCTAGAAAAAATATTTGATCCTGACTTCTAAGTTTTCCTTCCTCCCTTCTTTCCCTTTCTTCTTTATTTCCTTCCTTTTCCTTGCGGGAGAGAAATTGCTTGCCACCAAGAGGTACAATTCGTTTTCCCATCGCCAGGTCCTGTTCCATTCTCTTTTTGCCATAAAGTTTAGCGCAGTTCCCCAAAGTCAATCCTCTATATTTCTGACAAAAGTCCTTGGGGATCTTTGGGGAATGAGCTTTCTATAAGAATGTAAATTAATTTATTAACTAGAATGCTATGGATTGCCTTAGAGGGCCTCAGCATGGGCATGGCGGCAATTTCGAAGGATTATGATTCTGCTCTGCTTATCAAACCCTCCCCAAATGCTCGGGGCAGCCGGTTGAGTCCTCTCTCCTGCACAGATGCTAGCAGAATTCCTTCCCGAGGAGCTGACCGGGTCTTCTGGACCAGCTGAACGACAGAAGGTTGGAGGCAGCAGCCTGCCCCTACTCCACGCCCTGAGCACTTTGGAGAAAAAGAGAACCCGCAGGCAGGACCCGAGAGCTCCTGGCCGCAAACTCAGGAAAGCACTCCTTGTTTCCAGGATGTCCCAGGTTAACAGCATCTTTTCTGGGCCTTCTGTGTGACACGACCTGACTTCTTGCAGACAATGAAGTCCATCTGTCCCTCTGTCTATGGCCCTCTTGCCCTTGTGGAAGACAGCTCCGGCTTCGTGCCAAACAGCCTGCCTTTATCCTGGTGACGGGGCCTTTTGGAGACAGGCACTGGCCAGCCTGGCTAGACACGTCTTTTTTTCCCCCAGTCGGATCCCAAGAAGGTGGTGGGCAGGAGCCTCCGCGCCTCGCAGGCGTTCGCTCAGCTGCCGCCTCGCACAATATCCCGGCTTGGCCGCGTCTCCGCGGCGCGAGCAGGGCTGTGTGAACCCGGGAGGGCAACCGTGAATGGCCCGGCATCTGACATGAATTTATCACCGGCTGCTGGTTGGGTGAAGGAGAAAGCCCGGGGAAGGGGCTGTGGGTGTTTAATGCCCCCTGCCACAGCCCAACAGTTTGCCCTCAAGAGCCTTTTCCCGATATAAAAGGACAGGGTCAAAAGTAAGTTGACCCCTGACAGAATGTACAATTATTAGGGGAGGACTGTGGACGAGCAGCTGCTGGAACCCCACTGGCTCCCCATCGGGCTTCCAAGAGTCAGAATATGAATAATCAACTCAAGATTGTTTCCTCCACCCCATCAACCCCCGTCACCACCCCCCCAACCTTCTCCTCCTGAGTTGGGCAAGTCCTATTATCTTCCTACAGGAAGGAGCAGAGCCCTCGCTGGCAGCTGCAATAATTGTGTTCCTATTGTGAGGAAGACCTCCTCCCAGCCACCCCCCTACAAGTGGCCATTGTGAGGGGAGAGTCAGTGATTATACGCTCCGCCTGATGCTTTGGGGGACCCAGCTGCCTGAGCGCTGACACACGAGCGTGCGTGCGGACGTCCAGAGAGGGGGCCGGTGGAGGTGGAGGCTCGAGGTGGGGGGATCCCGCGTCTGTGAGACGGGACCCGGACACACCAGACCTTTTTCATAAGTCAAGCCCAGAACAAATGAGGCTTTATCAGGCCCCAGTGATGAGGGGGTCTCATCTCCCTTTGAAGTGGGGCTGCGCATGGGGCCCAGCAGCTTTTCCTCCTTTGGACCAAGCAAACATCCTTCTTTTGATATGCTACATGCTCATTATCTCTGCCCCATTTAATGATTTTTGATTGAAGGGTGGCGGCTGGGATGCCGAGAAGATCGTTAGAGAGGCTCCGTCCAGCCAAGCCTGCAAGAAAGGCTTTCCTTGTGCCTGGGCCTACATTTGGAATTTCTTAACAGTGTGCGCTTGTTCTTAGAGGCAGATAAGGGCTGAGCGTGAAATTCTTAATTAAGCAATAAATAGAGAGTGGGGTGTCAGCAGATGTAGCCAGTCGCCATGGCAACGGGAATCACATGGGCAAGGGAGCTGAGACTAGATGTAGGCCTCGGGCCTGGGCCTGACTGACAGCTGAAGAATCCTACAAAGCTTGTAAACCAGATTAATTAGCTGACTAATTATTTCATAGCGTTAATGTAACTAAAAAATAAAAATAGTTAACCATGAACTGAAACATCCCTAAAAAAAAAAAAAAAAAAAAAAAAACCAGCAGGGAAAGAGGCAGCGAGTGGGGACGGCAGAGGCAGAAGCCACTACCAGTTAATCGAATTGCGTAAACAGAAAAATGGGCTCGCTGGATTTGACTCCGACTCGGAAAATATAAAAGAACACTTGTCCTGCAGTCTTGCCCGTTCCCAACCATGGTATTGAAAGTTACAGGGTGCAACTGGCACTCGTAATCACTTCTCACATCAAACTCTGCTCCTCCTGGGTCAAAGGAGATCACAGGTGTCCTTAGCTGTGGTTGGCTCTGCCCGTGGCTTCTTGGGCAAAATTCTCAGGGGCCTCCAAAAGGCAACCTGAACCAATCTTCTTAAAAGATATTTTTAAATGAGCGAGATGATCTTATTCTGTGGGCAACAACTGCTTCAGTGGTATTACATTTCAATCATGGAAACCATGTATCATATATATCATGTTATCACGAATCTCAGTTATCTTACAAAATCCAGTCAAGGAAAATAGAAGGAGACCCTTTTGGAAAGGTTAGAACATGCACGTTACGTTCCAGGCATGTGACATTGTTCATCTTCTGAGGGGGGAAAAAGAACAGATCTAGAGAAATAATCTACTGGAAAACCGTACAATAAAGTAACAGGGCATACTAATCCCATTTGAAGATATTTCGGGGTTTTGTACCACAGTTCCAAAAGATAGTAGGTGTTCTTAACCTTGTGGTAGAGATGAAGTCATTGAGGCATGGAACATTTATAATTCCATGCCCCAGGTGAAAAAGCCAGCCAGCCACCGATTAAAACCTAAACTTTAAGCTCTGCCCATGAGCTTTCCAAAAGAACCTGCATCCCATAAAGACATTTGCTAAACAAACAAACAAACAAAAAAGACAGAACTTGCCTTGGTAGAGAAGAGGAATACTCTCAAAACATATTATATGTATAGGATTTTTTTCTTTGTCACTGGGGATCAGTGAGAAGTTTTCTCTCACAACCCTACCTAGCATCCCCCTCACACACACACCCAATTTGGTCAGTGATCAATGATTATTTAGTGGGCAGCACACTCTAGTGGGGAGATCCAGAGCCAGGAGCTAGAATGCCTGGGTTCTGATTTTTTTTTTTTTTTTCCTTCTCAGGGGGCGTCTAAGATAAGTCAGGTATCTTCAATCCCACACAAAGTAGCCAAATGGAGGAAACAGAGATAATTGTGATTTTGTTTGAAACTTCCTATCCTGGGGGATGTGGTACGGTTGCAAACAAACAATACAAAAAAGATGGTCCACTTAGAAGTGGTCAACAAGTTAATGAAACACAGCCAATTACCAGTGAAGCGACACTCTGAACGAAAAGCCAGCCAGTAATAGGAGAAGGGTCTCTCCATCCTCCATCCCTGAAAGTCTGGCAGGAAATTCAATGGCCCTGAAACAAGTCAAGCAGTCTCCCTACGATAAAAATGAAACTTCTGTATACACAGCTCTCCCCATTTTTTTTTTTTAAATCTCAGGACTAATTCCACATAGACTGTGAGGTCTTGACTTACGTTCTTTTCTTAGAGTAAATGTATTTTATGTAAATTACCTTAGTAGCAAATTTATAAAGTCACATGGTCAAAAAAAAAAAACAATTAAGTGAAAGTAACAAACTAATCAATATGTAGAATGCAGGGCAGAGAGCTAGAACTCAACAGCTGGGGTCCAGTTGGGGTACCCACTGCAACTACCTTACTATCATAACAACATTATGAGCCTTCCCAGTGATGTTGTAAACCTGACATAGAGTATATCCAAAACCATAACCAAATCTACCCAGTCCAACACAACTGCATGGGATACCACCATCGAGGAGCAATGCAAGCCTCGGTTTCCCCTGAATCCTCACGTCCTCACTGTACCAGCCCAGGAATGAGCCACCGACCTACCCCATTCACTCAGATACTGGAGACAAATGACCTCAGAAGCCAGTACATGGAGCACTGGGACTCGTCTTAAGGAACAAGGGTTTCCAAGTTCATTAAACAGCCAACCAACCCTCTAATTTCCTGGTCCTTTTCCAACTCCTCTTATCTAAAGGCAGAGATAATAGGACATTCTGATACAAAGAATGATTTCAATTAATAAAGGCTATCTGCCTAATAAAAATGTTGTATACTGAAAAATGCATCTATATCATATATATGCTCATCTATACCTACAGATGTATATCTATATGTAAATATACAAATTTAGATAGATATGCATTTCTACCATATCTGTGTGTAAATAGTATAAAGTATAAAGAGTAAAACTTGCCATTAATTCAATAAATAATGATAACAAAGGGGAAGAAAATCTGTAGCTGTATGACTTGATTTTTTTTCTTTATGTGACAAATGTTCCTTTACCATGCTTAGCTCATGCAGCCATTTAAGTCAGGTTGCAGTTCATGAACGAAATCATACCAATGGACAAGACAGGCTCTTCACAAGCATGCCAAGTAATAGGAGAACAATTTGAAATTAAAATTTTGTTCTAGAATATATATCAAGTGAACAGTCAGAGTTAATGACACCTCTTGGTTTTTACCTAATAGCTGCATTTGGCTCTAGCAGCAAAAACAGTCTCAGGATCTTTGTCCATCCTGAGTTTTTATAATTTTAGGTTACCTTTGTGGTTGATCAAGTCAGAAATAAAATTTGAATGGTACGATTCAGTGCAAATAAAATATAAAACAATCCATTTGGCAAAGACTCAGCAATACCAGGGAATTACCATATTCTCCTCTCCATTGCTATTAAAATTTCATAATTGCAGGGCTCCAGTGTGGATCAGGCTCAGGTGACATATGGAAGGCACAAGGGAGAGGGACAAGGAACTCAGGACAACTGCCCAGGCAGTCTGATTTCAGAGCCCAACCATTTAATCGTAAACACACACCTCTCCCCTTCAGGTCCTCACCACTTCATAGCACAAATGTTTGGAATTCAAGAGTGAATGGTGGCTTCCAACTATTCAACATTCTCATCCAATTATACTTACCCAGATAGGTGAGTTGCCTCAACTGGGTATTGAAGAACCAGTCACAACCTTGGTCCCGACCAGGTAACGGCAGAGATGGAAGGGACCGCCCCACCTGATTCCCACACCTTATAAGGATGTCAGGGTAAGGCCACAGGACCGTGTGCACCAGCAGGAGGTAGTTCCCAGGAATAAAGCTGCCAAACGTTGCTGAGTACTTGAAGTGAGAGAATAAAACAATAATTCTCATTGAATAAAGAAAGCTTTTGCCCGAAAAGAGCTACAAAGAATGTAGGTGGAGTACTTTAGAAATATGGCAGTTTACACTAGACTACTCTTCTTGTAGGAAATGGGCTTACTAAATCCACTCCCTGATAAATTCATAACCACACCTCCAGAATCATAGAACGTGAGGACTCAAAGACTCCATTGGTTTCTCTTGTTTAACAACCTCAAGTAACAGAGGAGAAAGCCCAGATGAGTAAGTTGACTTGTCCCAGTTCAAGCAGCTAGGAGGGCCAGAGCCAGATCTTAAATTCTTTTTCCATTTTTTCCCATAATTCAAAGAGGCAGGCAATGACAGGAAGTCCATCCATCTGTAACAGTAATAGCAGCACTGTTGGAGCATTTGGTTACATGCTCAAGTTCTATTCATAGCCAAGCATTCCATCCTCCAAGGACTCCCTGTGATTGTTATTATTACTGCCCCAATTTTACAGACAAGGAAGCTGAGGCAGGCGGAAGTTCAGTAACTTGCCCCACACCACAAAGCAGGGGAGTACTGAGCCAAGGTAGACACTAAGGTCTCCACCTCTACTCTCATCATTCTGATGACTTCAGCTTAAGGAAACTCCTCCCAATTCTCATGGGAACCTCAAAGGAAGGAAAGAACTCTCCTTTCTGAGGATAGTTGAGAGGGTCAAGGGAGCTTCTGCCTTGAACTATATCACACCTAAGACCCATTCTCATGACTTTAAGGAGAATGTGAAGGAAGAAAGAAATGCATTAAAAGGAAGAGGAGAAGCTTGAATAAATCCACTGGCTTGTCTTCCCCCCACCAAAAAAAATGCACCCACTTTCCACATGGCTGTTCCTATATTCAGGGCCCCTAACCATTTGACTCCAACCAAGTCCAATGAAGGTCCAGACCTTTATTTGCAAGTTAATCTTTGACCACAAGGTGGCAGTATGCAATGTAAAAATGCTTTGTTAAGACATTTTCTCTGGCTACAAACACTTTTCTAAGGGGTAAGTTGGTCCTTAACCCACAATTTAATAATGTAATTCTATAGAATGCTTAGGAGGTATTTTTCATTGTATTAACAAATTAAAATTTCAGGCAGAACAACTGTGTTATTCAAGACAAAATTCAAACAGATTCTAAAATTTCCTAGTTAAAAAAAACTAAAATAAAAATAACCGCCATAACTTATATTCAGATTACATTCATCGGACCAAAATGTTGTAGCAGTTTTCTTTATCAGCACCAGAAGATGCTAATTCCTGCAAATTGCTATTTCACAGATGGAAAGATAAGAGCTCCTGGGGAAAAAGATCATAGCTGTGAATGAATTCCTGGGTTACCTGAAGAGAGCTGTTGATCCAAGGGGTGTCAAACTGCAGTGAGTAAGTCTCTTGATCCAAGAGCAGAGCCATCCAGCCATAAAGGTTAGACAGTGTGTCATGTACATAATTGACAGTGGTTGTCTTATTTCTGCTGTCAGTCATGGTTAAATCATAAGAAACATCTGGAGCATTAGCTCTAAAAAAAATTTTTAAAAGAAAAAAAAGTGGGTGGTAAGTTACTTGTCTATTTTGGATCTAATCCACTCCTCTGCCATCCATGGTAAGTCATTTTCTCTTCTTTCCATCTATGTCTTGGGCCATCTTGTCTGTGTGTCTATAGAGGTTTAGCAATCACTGTGTGGGTCAAACAGCCCACGTGATAAGATGTCATTGGATCATTTGTCATTCCACTGATCTGGTGGGTTGAAGGTAGTAACCCTCAGATCTGAGACCACAGATAAATGCCATCTTAACGAGTTCATACAGGCCAGGACTCTCTACTACTATTTTAATAAAGAATTGTCCATGTCTGGAATTTTGCCATAGACCAATTTTATCAATATCAGAAAACATATTATGGGAAGCAAAGACTGACACCAAGAACCTAATATGTCTAGACTCTCAGAAGCCCACCCTCAACAGTCAGGCAGAAATGCCTTCAGCGGCCTTCCCTAGAATGAGGAGGTAACCTGGCTCCTCTCCCGCCCAGCACTCACTCCTACCACCACACCTGGTATCAGCATTTTTGTTTATTAGTATAGATTGTGAGATCTTTGAGTTAGAAATATTTTGTGCCTTCCAGTCTCCTCTACCCTGGCATAGGAACAGCACACAGTGGGCACTCCTACCATGTTTGTTCTGTGAAGGAAGAGGATGGATAAACTCTCTCTCAAGCAGCTGGTGCCCATTTCCTCATTTATGGAATACATTTCTAGAAGTGCATTTTAGCAAATGAGGAAACTGAGGCAGAGAATGACAAAAGCATGGTGTGAATGTCATAGGACAGAACTTGAAATGTATTAATTTCCACAAATTACATAACCCACCCCAGAAAGTGATTTTTAAGACTTCACTAGAACAAACAAAATTAGCCACATGCTAAGACCCTAAAAGAAAGTCAAAGTAGACAGAAAATAAAAGACCAAAAAAAAAAAAAAAAATCAATACACATTATGTCCTTCCCCCTTTGGTTTGGTTTTCCTGAGAATCTTTAACTGTGGCATTTTGCTGCAGGCAGATAATTAAATTCTCAAAGTAGAGGGAAATGAGAGGAAGGAGGATGTTGGGTTTTCAAAGTGAGGTGTGGCATGAGCATATCCAAAGCCAATTTACAATCCAGTGCAGTTTATAAAAAAGGAAATGGTTTTTAGCATGAAATTCTTGGGCACTATGGTCCAATGGGCAAAAACTGGAAATCTGTATCTGCATACACGAGGTGGATGCATTTGGGTAAATTACTGACCCTCTTTAAGCTTTCATTTCCTTTTTCAAAAAATAGAGGTAAATAGCATGTATCTTACATGCATGTAAAACTGTGAAATTCAGTAACCATACCAAGCCCAGTTAACATCTATCCACAGCTCATTTAAGAACAAACCTCAGGGGGTGCCTGGGTGGCTCAGTAGGTTAAGCATCTAACTCTGGGTTTGGGCTCAGGTCATGATCTCACGAGTCCTGAGATCTAGCCCAGAATTGGTTTCTGTGCTCAGTAGGGAGTCTACTTGAGATTGTCTCTGCATCTCCCCCAATTCACACATTCTCTCTCTCTCAAATAAATAAATAAATCTTAAAAAAAAAAAAAAGGAACAAACCTCAGATATGCCAGATTTGCCATTCTGTACTATTTATTTTAATGTTTACAATCTATCCATGATATTTGGTCATTTAACACACACTCAAAACCCTTGGTACAAATACAGTATTTGATATAAGCCTCTTGTAAGAATACATGCATTTCTTCCATTCATTAATTAATAAAATGAAAGGAATGAAAAAATCTTCAGGTCATTTGGGAATTAAAGAAAAAAAAAGCCTATTCTTTTCCCAGATTTCTTGATGCAACATTAACTTAACCTTTAGAAACTCTGGGATGGGATACTTTCTCTAATTGGGCTTGGGATACTTTTGCGTTTTTCATATGTGTATCAGGATTTACTCTGGAACTAAAGAACAATCCTAAACTCATATTCTTAGAGTCAGATGGACATGAGGGTTAAGTGTTCCAAATTCCAATACACTATAGGAATTCCCTCCACATTTCAGCCTGTCTCTTCTTCCAGTTATGGGCTGCCACATAGAAGACCACTCACACAGAAGACCATTGCATTTATGGCGCTTATTTTTACATTTGAATTTTTAGACAATCATTAGAAAGAGAAATTTTCTTCCTTGTATCTTCTATCCATTTGTCCTCAATCATCATGGTTCCCTTTTCCTCCAACTAAAACCACACGTCCCAGAGTCCCAGGAGATGATCCAGCACAATTTGGCCCAACTGATAAATTTTAAAATTAGCCTTCCAAGAAATAAATGCAAAACAAACATGTTAAAAAAAGATAAAGTTGGAACCAAGAAATACCAAAGAGGTCAATGGGTTGGCTAGCATTAGGTATCCCAATCAGTACGTGAAGTGGGACTCCTCAAAGTTCAGGGAATGAGTATTTCAGATCCTGAAAGTGTATCCTATCAGTTTTCACAGAAATATATGGGCCCAGGAAAATGAATCACAAGAACTAAATCCAGGAGAGACTCATAGATAAATCAAAATTCCCATTTAAAAATTCACAGTAAGAAATAGAGCTGCCTTTTGCATAGCAGGTAATTGTAACTATTTGTTGAATGAATGAGTGTCAAAATGGATGAATACACTCCAAATTCATACTTGGAAATGTTTTTCCCCAACAGGAAGTCTATGCGGAAAACTCATGAGGGTCAGGAGATTTCTTATAAACTTATCAATTGAAGAAGATAACCAATTTGATCATAAGTTATCAGAGCCTGATACAGTCAACTACCATATCAATAGGATATTTGTCATGAAGACTTCAACATTTATATATAAAGGTCAGAAAACCTCTCCTGGACACATATAAGCAATCTACACTACTAATGAGCCCTGGTTTAAAAAATGCTAAGGAAAAAATTAAAATTTAAAAAATGCTATGCTTTCCTTATGAACTGTTATTTTTTTAATCCCTATGAAGTGTTCTCAATTAAATCACTTTCACATTTTTTAAATATAGACCAAAAGATGTATTCAAATCCATCTGTCTACATTTTTTCCTCCAACCTATATTTTGTCATTTACATTGCCTTAGCAATCTGTTTGTCACTCTTTTAAGCTATCATACATGCCATCTTGAAAACTATGAAAATATTACCTCAGTATGTCACAATACAATCAACTGGATAGATAGTCCCAGAAATGCTCCTTAATTTTATCATTGTGACCCCAAGAATCCTCCAGGTCATTTTGACTAGACTTCATTGTTTCTCAAATTTCTATCAGCTTATAAATCAATTTTTAGGGAACAAATTCTCCTGGGTTCAGTTTCTATGGATTGTTGACTTAAATTATTGAAGGAGCCATTTTTTCAGACCATATGCCTCAGTTCCTAAAAGCTCTTATAAACATGACCCCCTCTTCGTATATTGTAAAACCACCTAAATGTTAACTTCATTCAGTTCTATTAGTCTCTGAGACTATCATTATCTTCCTTTTGAAGCCCTTCATCTTCCAAGCAGAATCCAGCAATCTGATGTTAACCCCCGATCAACCAGAGACCCACCATAGCACATTATGATCCTAACTTATCCTTTCTTCTTCCTTCTGCATGTATTGCCCTGACCCTATCAAGCCATGCTACCCATGTCAACTAAGGTTTATGTGGGATGCAGTTTTACAGATCTTCATGTGCAGCACCAGCTTTGTGTAATTCAATCCCAGTAGAGAAGGAGGTTATCAAAGAGGCCTTCATTACAGCTGGTAGTGGAAAAGGTGCATTCTGGAAAGAAAATTAAAATGTAAAAGACCCATGTCCCCGTAGGCAAGATGCCTTGTGCTGACCATCACCGGGGGCCAAAAATCCAAAGTCAAATCAACTCTTCTCCTTCTAGGCCACTGCCAGCAGTGACAATGGTGGGCTCTTCTGAAAAGTACCAAAAGAACATCAAGTCTCGAAGAACACCATGAAGAGAATTTACCAAACATAATGACTACAATTTTCGCTTGCCCTAAATAGCCACCAATTTCCCTGTGCCCTAAATAGCCACCAATCTCCCTCTCTTTACTGTTAATGAAGCAAAGGAGCACAAAAGTATTTCTAATTTGGAGGAGCCAAGGGAGTCTGCATGGGCCATTAGCAGCAGAGAGCTTCATTACTAGGGGAAGAAGTCTCTCCCTGAACTTCTCATGGCTTTATGTGCAAGAAATCAGGAGGCAACCAGTCCATTTTAAATGTTAACCCTTCCCTCTGCATCAGCAAGAGCTCTGTAGATAATCAAAAAGACCAAAAAAACACAAGCCTTTCCTTTTCTTTCCCTGTTCAAGGGGGTGCCTTAATTTTTTTTTTTTTTAAATAACTGAGCTTGTTTTTAGTTAAGGGAGGTTTTCCTTCAGAAAGACAACATTATCACTTGATAAAACTTCTTAGCCTAAGTATCAATTTAAGATACCAGTTGCATAAATAGTTATGTAATTTAGTGCCCATATACTGTGTGGAACTTTTGAATGCATACTGCCCACAAAGGATTTGTTAGGCAATCAACAATACCAATGAGAACAAATATTAACTCCCTGGTTTGTGTTTACCATTAGCTTACTTTTCCTGAGGGTCCATATCTCTGTGTATTAAGACAAACATTGCATTGAGCTCTAAATGCTCTCAATTCAGAACAATTGTGAAATAAACCCTTTATAATTACACATCTCCTAAGCCAAACACATCCTAGTAACTAGCTTTAAATGCTGTTACATTTCCAGAATATTAGTGCTTGCTGCCGTCACTCTCCTCTTTTACTGCACAAAGAGGATGGAATCAGAATTTCAAGCACAGCCAACAAATTTTTGTGGCACAGCCTCACTCAAACAACCTTTAAAATACCATGTGCTGGGACGCCTGGGTGGCGCAGTTGGTTAAACGACTGCCTCTGGCTCAGGGCGTGATCCTGGAGTCCCGGGATCGAGTCCCACATCAGGCTCCCAGCTCCATGGGGAGTCTGCTTCTCCCTCTGACCTTCTCCTCGCTCATGCTCTCTCTCACTGTCTCTCTCTCTCAAATAAATAAAATAAAATCTTAAAAAAAAAAATTTAAAAAAAAAAAAAAAATACCATGTGCTCATAACAAGTCCTTGTTAGAAAACCATAATCTTACCTCTGACCTGCCGGTACTATTTTCTATGTATCAATAATTTTTATGTCTCCTTATTGCTTAAGGAACACTTATAAATACTTCTCCTTCTGAGTAAGATACCTAAAAAGAGGAAGAAATCCACGACACTCAGTCTTTCCCCCAAATTTCTAACAATCCTTAAATTCACGTACAAAACAGAACTGGTAAGCAGAGAGGAAGACATATGATTTAATAATCCTTGTGTTTCTGACAGGCACACCCACACATCATTCCCCCCATGACTTAGCAGGTATCTCTCTCTGTGTTTATCTTTGTTCAGAGTTGGGTAAAGCAATAATAATTTATTGTAGAGAAATGCCAGAGTCAACCTAGTACCTCCTCAAAGATGGGGGTCTATAGTTTTGGCAGTACACTTGGGACAATACTTCTGGATTATTATATCTGAATCCATGAAGAGAAGCAATTGATGTCTAATGTCCTACCTAAGATAATCCTTTATACATGACTGTATCTCTTCCTCTTGATCTGTTGAATCCAGCTGGATGACTACTTCAGAACATGAGAATCTCACCATTGGAGTTGTGCCCTCAGAAGGCAAACAACTACGTCTCAGCGATACTGAAAAACAATTTTATGCATCGGGCAGGGAGTTAGATTAAGAAACACATCTTCCGGGGAGCCTGTGTGGCTCAGTGGGTTAAGCCTCTGCCTTCAGCTCAGGTCATGATCTCAGGGTCCTGAGTTCAAGCCCCACATCGGGCTCTCTGCTTAGCGGGAGCCTGCTTCCCCCACTCTCTCTGCCTGCCCCTCTGCCTACTTGTGATCTCTCTCTGTCAAATAAATAAATAAAATCTTAAAAAAGAAAAAGAAAGAAAGAAACTCATCTTCCCTTCTACACACACACTCACACACCCCCTCTGGTGCTATGACGGAGATGAATGACACCTACTCACTAGCTCTTCGCAATGTGTTCGGTGACAGCACGATGGGAGCCATGAATAGGTCATATAAGAATATCATCTCACAGAATTGGGCAAATACTACAAATCCTAGAGAGGTAGTTGTTAAATATGTACCGGCTCGCTACTGCGGCCCTTTATTATTCATGAAATTTAATAACCATGTAACATTGTTGATATTCCTCAATCTGGGGTCCATTTAGATCTTTTTCTACTTTCCTTCTGTAACTGTGATGACAAGATGGATAATACTTCTTGAAATTTTTCTGTCTCACGTTTTTTTTTAAGGACTGAAAAGATACCATTAGTGATGCTATGCCTTTATCCCTAGGAAAGAGAGTTAGGCGATTATTAAAGGAAAAGCTAGGACAAAATTTCCATTTGAACTCTTCTTTACTTTTGCTTTCACAGAGGCAGGGGGTGCCTCATACTTTGAACACTGACACATTAAGAGCAGTTACATAGGTAAAAACTGAACGCAAGCACTACAGGAGAGGATATTAAGCAAGATCTAAGAATCAAGGTGATCAACAAGAACATTAACCTTTTCTTTTCCAGAAGTAGGAAGAAAGAAATAGAAGGTATTAGAGCACAAGGAATCAAAGACTGTCCTGAATGACTCTATATTCTATGATTAGCTTCATGGGGGTGGGGGGAGGGTGCTGGATCGGTATAATGTCATGTGACCATGGGGAAGTATTCCTTATTTTTCAAGAATTAGATTAAGCAGCATTTGAACTTACTTAACTCCCTTGCCAGGCATTTGTTCCTCAGAAACATAAAATCTAGAGTACTCTATTCAATTAGTAGTATGTTCATATGTTGTTTTATTAATCACAGCTGTAAAATAGAGACTTTTTAAAGACAACATTTATTAAGTACTCACTATATGCCAGACAATGACCTTGTGAGATAAATACCATTATGTCCATTTTATTGATGTGAGACTTTATTCTTTAGTCTTTGAAAAATAATTTCAAATATATGCATGTGTCCTGACTATTTTATGTACATCCTAGAAACTTGGAGGGACTGGGTGGCCAACCTACAACATCTTATAAACTTTTCATTTCTCCCATGCTCAATATAGCCAACAATCAAAGAGAGACCAGGGTTTGATTTATTGATACTTGAATAAGTCTAAGACAACTGAAATACCTACAGAGTGTTCTAAACTACTACTGCTACTACTAATAATGACAATAATAATAATAATTCCCAGACAGTAATGGTGAGGGTTGAGGTCTTATTCTCTCCCATCACAACTGGTCCATTTGAAACCACCAGGGAAGGAAAGCAACTGTGAATGCTGACAAACTGCTAATTCAGTAGGGGTGGGATGGGGCAGAGTGAAGGAGTCAGCTATTGGAATACACCATCTGGTCAACTGGGAGTCTCAGGAAGCAAAAGCCCAGAGGATACTATAAAAGAACCTTCTTGTATCACATGTCCCTAGGAATTTTAGAAATAAAGACAGGATACTATCTCAATCTTGCATCTTCTAAACAAACGTGGAGTGCCATGAACTCCACACAAATACATCCTAACAGAGAAATGGACAGAAAGAACATGAGAGGAAAATCTGGGGGAGTCCACAATTTTTTTAATTATATTCATTTATTAAATACTAATTTAATTGAGTTGCTATGTGTTCAATATTGGGTACTGTAAATCAAACAAACAAATGAATACACCCCATCCTGGCTCTGCTTACCACCTACAAGAGATGGACAATTTATAGAGCTATACTGGAGCTTTGAGTATGGGGTAGAGCAAATATGTAGAGAGCTGGCACACAGCAGGGCTTCCAGAACCTATGTAGGAAACTCAGGGAAGCTTACACAAGAAAATGATCTTCATGCTGAGCTCATGGAAACTGAACCTTATCAATGGAAAGGCACAGAGAAGTTGAACATGGCTGAGAAATGGGATGCAGGGAAGGGAGGGGAGAGCACTGAGCAATAAGGTTGCAACTATAAACAGGGAGCAGGTCATGGAGGGCCTGCGAGACATGAAGAATATGGGACTCTCTTTGGAAGGCACTGGAAACTCTTAAAAAGTTCCAAGCAAGGGAAGGAATTCATGGCAAGACAAGATCTACATTCACAAAGATCAAGGATGAAGTCACAGCAAGGCAGCCAGCTAAGAGGCTATTGTGGTCCCACAGGTGAGAGGACTAGGAAGGGGAAGATGGGAAGGAGAGAAGTAGAAAGATGCAAAGATTTTTTTTTTTAATTTTATGAGAGAAAATAGACAGGACTTGGTCAGGGATATATGTGGGAAATAAGGTAAAAGATCAGTCAAGGGTGACTCCATGGTTGTGGTTTTGATAACTGAAGCATTCACCTGAACATTCAGGAATTCTCAATACCCAGAGAGCAAAGCCTATGGATAAAGAACTTAAATTCAGATTTGACAAATCAAGATTGAGGTGGCAAGTATACACACTAGTGGAAAACATTGCTGCTCAGTAGAAATATAATGCAAGTCACAAAGGCAAGCCACAGGTGTTAGCTTACATTTTATGGTAGCCACATTAAAGAAGTAACATAAAAGAGGTGAAATTAATCACAGTAATATATTTAACCCAATATATCCAAAATATTACTCCTTCAACATAATCAAAATAAATGAGTTATTGAGATATCTCATTCTTTTTCCTACTGCATCTGAGAAATATGGAGTATAATTGATACTTTAGCACATCTCAGTTGGGACTAGCCATATTTTAAGTGCTTGGTAGCTACATGTGACTAGTGACTACAATTTTGGACAGTGCAGATCCTAAGGGCAATTGGATAAATGGGTCTGCAATTTAGGAGCACGGTATAAACTAGAAGAAACAAATCTGGAAGCATCACTGTATGTTAACTGAAGTGGTGGAATAACCCTGATCATCTGGGAAGAGTATGACTTGAGAAGAAAAGAAAGTGCTTCACAGAACCCTAAGGAATGCTAGTATTTAATTTATTTTTTTCAGGCAATCTCTGCACCCAATGTAAGGCTTGAACTCACAACCCCGAGATCAAGAGTCACACATTCTACCAACTGAATCAGCCAGGTGCCCCAACATTAGCATTCAAGAGACAGGGAGAAGAACCTATAAAGGAGACGCAGAAGGAAACACAAAAAACTCTTGGTAATATTATCTTTGTTTCATGTAATTATTTCTATACAGAAGAAGATATCTATCTAAATTGGGGGGAAATCCATAAATCAATGAATTATGTGAAGCATGTTGTCATTATGGGATCTCTGGAGAAATACGGTCATGGACATATTTTTCTGAAATAAGGTCCTGACTTACACAATAGGGCTACGGCCGCCCGCTCCCCTTCCCCCCCCATCTTATCGGGAAGGATAGAGTCGGTAGAATGACACTTGTAGTAACAGGAGCTGGGACACTGTGAGGAATACCTGTGGCTCCTACAGGAAGAAAATGTTTTTACCATGGCTGAGTGAGAGAGAAAAGATAAACAGCACTCATACAGATCAAGCACATTGCCATTTTAAAACAAAACATGAACTAGACTCTGTCTTGCAGAAGACGGGAATTTTTCTTCACCTAAGTATTAAATATTATTACCCAACTTCGAATACTCCAACTATTACAGTTGGAGTCAGAAGGATGCTATAAACAGGCAATGCCACAAATATGGGTACACATCAGACCTAAATAAGGTACTGAGGGACAGATACAGAAGGTCTCCAGTGTCAAACAAAGAACTCACAGTGAAATTGGACCATAGCGGGGGCTCTCCCAGAAAGAAATCTCACTCCAACCACTTGGTTGTTAGCAAAGGGGGGAACGGATGCCTTGTTTATGCAGCTCTGTGAGGCCTCACACCCTGCCCTTGGGGGGCCTCGTGCTGGGGAAGGGAGGTAAGAGCTGAAAGTGAAGACAGCAGGGTGCTTGCGCCATATCCGATCTCCATCAACACACAACCCCAAAAGACCATGACTGTGGGAGCTTTGTAAATCAACTCTTAGGGTGCTTGCTCCAGGGCAAATAGCACAACAAATTAATCCTTTCTCCATGAAATGCAGCAAAGTTTGTATCTATGCTGAATTCAAATTGCTCATTAGCTCTGACATGTTTCTAATGAGGTTATAATGCTCTGGGACAGAGATCAAGTCACTGAGCACAAAGAGCTAGAGATAGAATCATAGAAAAATAAAGTTGAAAGGACCTTAGAGCAGTGCTTCTAAAACTTGAATATCAGTCACCTAGAGATTCTGATTCAGGAAGTCTGGGATGGAGTCTGAGATGCCCCACATCAAAGGAGCTCCCCCATAATGCTCATACACTCTGATTAGCAAGGCCCAAGGGATAATGTCACCCAAGGATCTGTCACCTTTTCCTAGAGGTAAAGATGCTAGGGCCAAGAGACTTATCATCGGGAGTGTGCAGCAAATTCCCTGAGGATTATTTTGGGATAGCTGAGCATTTGTCCATAGACCTGTAGGTCCACCTGAAGTTTTTAAAAATAGAAGTGTAGGGAGTAGGGTGGCCAGCCATCCTGGTTTCCTCAAGGCTGGCATATGAGATTTTCTATCTTAATGTCAGCCAAACCAAGACAAGTCTTTCATCCTAATAGAACCCCTTTGACTCTCCTCACAATATTATATAAGGACTATTATTATTTTTACCTTGTCAGTCCCTGAGTGCTGGGATCATGACCTACTGCTAAGGTAAGCACGTAAGTATCCAGTTCTGAAGTTCTCTAAGAACAGATGCTTTGACAAGGTTACATCTGCAGAGCCTTTTACCACCACATCACTAATTACCTTTCATTTTTAATTTTAATTTATTTTTATTTAAGTAGAGCTGGTACATAATGTTACATTAGTTTCAAATGTATAACATAGTGATTCGACAACTCTATACGTTATTTTCACCTTGGGTGCAGCTGTCATCTACCATCATACAATGCTATCAGAATACCACTGACATGTTCCCTGTGCTGTACTTTTTATTCCCATGATTTACTCATTCTATACCTGGAAGCCTATGCCTCCTAGTTCCCTGCTAAGTCACTTTCTAAGAGACAGACTGCAGCTTTCAAAGTAGGGCATAAAAAAGGAGTATCAAGAACACAGAGGAGTAAATATACAAGCATATCATGTTCTTTTTAATGACACAGATCTATTTTAATTTTCCCCCATTTGAAAACAAAAAGTATCTAAGAAATAAACCACTAACTTCTATAAGTCTCAGAGATTCACTAACAATATCTTTGGTAAAATCACTAAAATAACAGTAATACTCAGGATGAATCCCTGATATTGAAAATAAAGAGGATACTGTACACAGTGGAAAATGATTAGAAATGAAAACCTCTCTCCACATTGTTATTTTGCTCACTAGAATTAGGCCCCTTAACATCTGGAAGAAGAATAAATAGTTGAGAAAGCAAAAGTGGAAAGTTTTCAGACTAGTCAATGCTGGAGTGTATTGCTATGGCTTCTAAAAGAGAATGTCAGGGGGCACCTGGGTGGCTCAGTGGGTTAAAACCTCTGCCTTCAGCTCAGGTCATGATCCCAGGGTCCTGGGATCAAGCCCCACATCGGGCTCTCTGCTCTGCAGGAGGCCTGCTTCTCTTCCTCTCTCTCTGCCTGCCTTTCTGCCTACTTGTGATCTCTCTGTCAAATAAATAAAATATAAAAAAAACTTTTAAAAGAGAATGTCAGGATACTGATTCTATACGCAATCAAAATGCAGACTTTGCACAGTCCGATCCCATTGATTTACCATGGCGTTTACCTGGTTAAATAAAATGCCATCATAGCCTGGCTGAATCACTTGACTTAATATTCATGCAGTTAGGACACTTGAAACAATGGAAGGAAAGAAGTGTGGCTAAAGATATGCAATGCATTTGAAATAGGTAAAAGATAGAACCCTAGACACTCAGCAATCATTACCTGGAAATTAAAGAGGGCAGAAGCAATCCTATTATGCATTATAAACAGCCTAGCTCCTGACTTAATGGTGGTTTGACTAGCATAACCAAGGAATCCTTGCTCCAGTATTAATAGGAAATGTATTGTACGGATCCAATAGTTCATGAAATTAACAAGGAAAATGAACTGGAGTGGAGCAACTTTGCAAGTAATAGGAAGGCATCAGCAATTGCTTCCCCAGAGCATATTGAACACTTAAAAAGAGCTTGGGAAGAGTACATGTATATAAATGAGAATGGACATTATTGGAATTTTTTTAATAATACTTCTAATTTAAATATTTCCCAAATTCCCCATTGGTTGCAGGTCTTTCCAAGATGCAGCCATTTGCCCAAAATGTCAAAAAGAGGTCAAGGGCTATGGGATCTTGCCCATTGATACTGAAAGTTAGCTGCCATTTGAATCAGCCTAAAATAACCATTAAACTTATGATTTGACAGCTGTCAAAAATATGCCCGAATCATTTTTATGGAACTAAATATTTCTAATAAAATCTTAAAAAGTTGCCCTTCTATAAAGCCCAACAGCTTGAACAAAACATGCATGCTCATTGGCAAGCTGAAAAGTATGGTGAAGTCAACTTACAAACCAATAGACATTCGATGAAAGAGAACATCTTCCCCACAGACGCTGCCATGAACAATCTGACTGAAGCTTTCATTGGCTAAACAAGAAGCTGGAAGGGCTTCCATACAAGCAAGAATATGACTTCTGTTTTTCCCAGACAGAGACCCATCCAAGTCTTCCAAAATTGCTGCATGAGGAAATGGAAATGCTACTAAGTTTGGAGAGTTTATAAATTTCAATTGGTTGGTCTTCACAGTAAATCCACCTATAAATTGGAAAATGGAAAGACCGTTACACAGGGCACAAAACACTATTATAACAAATGACAGCTGAATTCATTGGAATGTTTTCAGTACTTTATACTGCGTGTGTACACAGTTACGATGCCCTTGGTTATTTATTCAAGGAAAAAAATCATGAGTGTTTGCTGTGTGCTGGGCTCTGTGGTGTGTTCTAGGGACATGGAGGGAAACAAGGGCAGGATTGGCCTTGCCTTCATGCAGCCTTATTCTAGGGCAGTGAATCTCAGCCAGGGTAGGTTTGCCCTCTAGAAGACATTTGGCAATGTTTGGAACAATGGTTGGCAGTCACCCTCAAAAGCAACATTCAATCAACTGTGTGGGGAAAGAGCAAGTACTTTTAAGTACTTGCGGTAGGACTACACTGTTCGCAGTCTTTCTCTCACCCTGCCTACCTGCGATTCATCAATACGGCTGCTGGTCCAGCTGCCCAGACCTTCTAATTCCCAGACCCCCATCATTAAAATGTAACAACTGAGTATACACAGGACCTCAGTACATATGCTATTATATTTCTGTGTCATGTATATTATAAAATATACCCAAGAGGAAAATAAAAAGGGTAAGATACAAATAATTAGTGGCCTTGATGTTTTCATTCCAGATCCCAGTAGAATCCATGCAGTGAGTTAAGCCATGCATTCCAGACTCCAGGATTCCATCCTTTGCAATTTCTATAGTTGATCAACTACCGCAACCACCCACACTCTACCATTCGGTCCTACTGGAATTTCAATTTTTGCATATGTTGTTCCTAATTCCTAGAAACTTTCCTCTGCCTACGCCCCTTTGCAAATTTCTATTTGTCTTTCAAAGCCCTGCTCAAGGGACACCTCTACAAACTCTTGCCTGACCCCTTTCTTGTTGCCTTCACTGACCTTGTTTAGTCCTCTAGGATTGTACTCATCACATTTACTGACTTAACATTTATTTTTGTGCCTAGATCGAGAGCTCCTGCAAGGGAAGAATGATGTGTTTTTTCATCTTTGTATGTCCCAGTTCCTCAGACAGACCTGGGAATGAACCGTTTTTAAGCAAATGAAAGAGATAACTTAGCCCAGATCATTCAGTGAGAAGAGATTCGAGGTCATGAGGAATAGTATGCTTTTCTTCAGTGTCTTATGAATGATATGAAATAGGGAAGCTATTAAAGAACTGAGGGATTGTAATTTGAAGGGAATGCCATAAGGCATTTTTTATTCCTATGATTATTTCTATAATCTTAAACTCAAATGCCACCCAAATAAAAACAATGTTTGACTCTGCCTATACAGAAAAAAGAAAAAAAAAAAAGTAAAGTGGAGACTTGCTGATTATTCATTTAATTAAAAAAACAAACAATTATCTAAATTGGTGATTCAAACCACAAGAGCATATTTACTTGAATTACTTGGTTTGGCTGTTTACAATGATCAAATCAACTAGATTGCTTTCTACTTCTTTTCACCTTGGCCCATGAGTCCTCCAAGGTATTTCTCACCACCTCAGAGATGTGGTTAACAAGTGAACGAGAATTCCTATGGTTCTCTTTGTGTCTACAACAAGCCTTAGGCTGTTGAAAACATAAAGTACTGAATTCTGGCTCTTTGAGGAAAGATTGCATGTGTGTTAATTTATACCCGTATGTCTATCCACCCAACTCCATTTATTCAATCAATAAACTGCCCAGTAGGCACCAAGCTGCTGGGTACTAATGATAAACCTCTGAACAGGAGAGACCCAGTCCCTGCCTTTATGAAGCTCAGAGTCCAATAGAGACATGGAACCGTAAAGATGGAGGATGGCAGATGCCATCATAGGGAAAGAATGGGGGAGGAGGGGTGGCTACAAGAGTCACACTGGGGGCACCTGGCCTCCTCTGGGATTTCTTTCAGGAGATCAGAGCAGCAGTTTCTACTGATGCAATCTTATACTGAAAGAAATCATAAAGGATTTATCGCTATTTATTGCATTTACTTGAATGTTGGCCTTCTTTAGTGCCTGTCTTACCTCTTCAAACAACTTACCCTGTCCCCGGGAACAGCCCGCACAGGTCCTGATGGCCACGCAGTCAGTGAGCTCAAAATTAACAAAGGTTGTGTTAGATATTACCAGTTCCCGTCTTTTGGGAGTTTTGATCCCAGCTGACATACACAGGCTTCCCTGTGATTTAGAAAGAGAAAAAAAGAAGAAGAGAACTGGTCACGTGAAATACAATTAGTAATGCACAAAAACAAGAGAGTAAGACAAGCTACAGAGTGGGAAGAAATATTTATGAATCCCAAAAATGACAAAGGATCACAAAAGGATGCACTACACACACATTAGAATGATTAAATAAAAAATAGTGATGATAATTGTCTTTCACTGATATGAGGAATTTGAGAGGCAAAGTGGGGGGTTTGGGGAGTAGGGAGGGAAAAAATGAAACAAGATGGGATTGGGAGTGAAACAAACCATAAAAGACTCTTAATCTCATAAAACAAACTGAGGGTTGCTGGGGGGAGGGGTGGTATGGAGAGGGTGGTTGGGTTATGGACATTAGGGAGGGTATGTGATATGGTGAGTGCTGTGAAGTGTGTAAGCCTGACGATTCACATACCTGTACTCCTGGGGCAAACAATACATTATATATTAATGAAAATAATTAATAAAAAAGATTTAAAATTAAATTAAATTTAAAAAAATAATGATGATAACAAGTGCTGATAATTTCCATAGTGGCCACTGTCACTATGGAATATAGGTTGGCACTTTCTTATCAAGTTAAACAAACTCTTAACATACGACCGAGCAATTCAACTCCTAGGTAAATAAAAATTTATGTTCATACAAAAACCTTGCACAAATGATTATGACAGTTCCATTTGTAATCACCCAATCTGGAAACAACCCAAATGTCTTTAAACAAATGAATAGACTAAACACACTGTGGTACATCCATAGAATGGAATACAACCCAACAATAATAAAGTATAAAAGCCTGCTTCTTGCAACAAGTTAGGTAAATTCCAAAGGCATTTGATAGCAGAAGTCAGTCTCACAAAGTTGCATGCTATCTGATTCCATCTAGATGATTATTCAGAAGAGAAAACTATAGTGACAGACAATGAATTAGAGATACCCTGGGGCAGGGCTAGGCTTGAGAAGAGGACATGGCTGCAAAGATAGAGTCTGAGACAGTTTTTTTGGATTAAAACAACTGTTTTGTTTTATCTTCATTATGGTGGTAATGGTGGTGTCTGCACTAATGGTTACACTATTCTACACACATGCTTAAATCACAGAATGGTACATCAGAAAAAATCAGTTTTACTATATGTTAAAATAAAAAATAAAAATTAGAAAATCTAAAAAGAAACAAAAACTGCTTCCACTATTCCCCACAAAATCTCTTGAACAAATTCCATCCAATCAAGTTGTTAGTTTTTTACTCTTCTACTCTTAAAAATAATTGTATGCCTGAGAATCACCAGAAACTTATCAGGGCCCACCACCATGAAAGATAGTGCTGAAAAGAAAGAAGAAAAGCAAACCAGTGGAGACAAAGCCAGTATAGAAATCAGAAGAACACTTAAAACACCAACATTTAAAACTTCAGGGAAGTAAATATACTATACCCACAAAACAAGAAGCCCCCAAAGAGATTTTTCAGTAAAAGAAAAAAAGAACAAAAATGAAAGAACAGAGATAATCAATTATATAAGAAAAAAATTGAAGAACTACCCCTGAAAATAGAATAAAAAGACAGGTGACAAATCAGAGAGAATGTTAAGAAAAGCAGAAAAGAAATCAAGGAGGCTCAATCTCAAAATAATAATACAGAAGGAAGGAAGGAAGGAAGGAAGGAAGGAATATGAGGAGAGAATTATCAAACAAATGACTGAAGAAAACATCCCAGAAGGGAAAGATGGGTTTTCTAAACTGCCAAGCCCCATCCAGTGCCTGACACAGTCATTAGAGCAAAAAAGCTACATGAGGACATCATTCTGAAACTGCAAAATACTAGGGACAGGATTCTGAAAACTTCCAAAGAAGAAAACCTAAAAGTTAAATAACAGACCTAGAATCAGAGTATCTTAAAATATTCAACATCAGTGCTAGAAGCTAGGAGACAATGGAGTATTGTCTTCAAACTGTCAATGCAAGGGGTTGGGGGTGGGGCACCTGGGTGGTTCAATCAGTTAAGCTTCTGCCTTTACCTCAGGTCATGAACCCAAGGTCCTGGGATGGAGCCCCACTTAGGGTTTTCCTCTCAGTGGGGAACCTGCTTCTCCCTTCCCCTCTGCCTGCTACTCCCTCTGCTCTCTCTGTCTCTATCAAATAAATAACTAAAATCTTTAAAAAACAACAACAACAACAACAAAAACAAATTGTCAAGGCAAAATGAACTCCAACCTGCTATTCCATAACTGACAACCTATAAATAAGGGGATCCCCATTGGTAGCTCAAAATATTTACCTTTTGTAGACCCCTACTTGGTTAAGAAGATTACTATAGGCTATATTCTAATAAAATGAGGAATTAATCAGAAAGGAGGAAAATGTGGGAATTAGGAACAAGAGCCCCAATACTAGGACGACATGCAGGAAAATTCTAGGATGTTAGTCAAGAGAAATTTCAGGGTACAGTTATGAAACCCTTCTCCAAAACTGCTGGCGCAAGTGTAAACACTTGGAATTGTTGTCTGGCATTATTTGCTAAAGCTGAAAGGATATCCTCTGAGCCAGCAATTTTATAATTTGGCATAAATTCAAAAGAAGAACATGCGCATGAACACGAGACATATAGAAGAGTGTTCATGACATCATTACTGGCAGTAGCCCAAAACTAAAAACAATCAAATGTCCATCAATACCAACATGCCTTTAAAAAACTGTGGTATATTGGGATGCCTGGGTGGCTCAGTTGGTTAAGCATCTGCCTTCAGCTCAGGTCATGATCTCAAGGTCCTGGGATCGAGTCCCGCATCAGGCTCCCTGCTCAGAGGCTGCTTCTCCCTCTCCACCCTCTCCTCCCCACTTATGCTCTCTCTCGCTATCTCTGCTTCTCTCTCTCTCAAATAAATAAAATCTTCAAAAAAAAAAAAAAAAAAAAACCTGTGTATAGTCATGAAGTGAAATACTACATAGTGATTGGGAAAACAAATTATTTCAACATATAAAAAATATAAAAACATACATGAATGTTACAGATATAATGTTGTGCCAGAGAAGCCAGGCACAAATGAATTACTACTCTGTGATTCCATTTATATAAAGACTGAAAACAGAATTCAAATTAATCTAAGTCTATAGAAATCTAAGTAATGGTTTCCCCTTTGGCTGGGAGGCTAGAAGAGGGGTTGGGTGGGAGGAGGCATGAAGGGATTTCAAAGGAACAGGTAGTGTTCTATTTCTTGATCTGAGTGGTATGTTATGGTTTTTACTTTATAAAAATCTATTGAGCTCTTCACTTCTGAAGAGCTTTTCACACTCTGGTGCACTTTTCTCTATAAATGTTATACTTCCATGAAACATTTATTTTAAGAAGTGGAACAGATAACAAGAGAAAAGTAACATACAAGATGGGAAGGAAGAAAGAAGTTAAAGGAGTTTAAGGTCCTTGCATTCATTGCTCAGGTCAAGTTCAACAGTGCTGTTGTAACTTAAACCTCATTAAGATGAGAGGGAATCTTGAAAATTTTAAGTCTGATAACTAAAATAATCATAAGAAAATGAGTAACTTTCAAATAAGTAGTGGGTTAAGCCGCTGCCTTTGGCTCAGGTCATGATCTCAGGGTCCTGGGATCGAGTCCCGCATCGGGCTCTCTGCTCAGCAGGGAGCCTGCTTCCTCCTCTCTCTCTGCCTGCCTCTCTGCCTACTTGTGATCTCTCTCTGTCAAATAAATAAATAAAATCTTTAAAAAAAAATAAGTAAATATAAAAAAGATACTCTTCAATGCAAGACAGATCAAGTTTGAAGAGTAGAAAAGAAAGAAAGAAAGAGTAAGAAAAGAGAGGAAAGAGAAAAGAAAACTGGTTGCCAACTGGGAGCACAAAGTAAGACGGTAGAAATAAATGCAAGTGTATGGGAGACATCAGCATGGGGATGGTAATTGAAACCACTAGAGAAAATGAGATTTCACCCAGGGAGAGCAAGTACATTGAGAAGAGAAAGGGCCCTACAACAGAATTTAGAGAAACAAAAGGTTGAAAGGTCTAAATTAAGGAAGGCAAATCCACAAGTGAAAATAGGAGCTGACCTCCCCACCCCCCACTCCAAGAAATAGTAGGAAGAATGAAGCCATCCATCAGCATCTGTCTGAACAAGATATATGTTAAAGTATTGTCATCTGTTCAAATTAATTTCAATAACAATGAGAAGGCAACCATCTCACAGAGACTTCTCAAAGTAGGGTGACCACAATTAGCATTCAAATCAGGACACTTTTGAGAGCGAAAAGAGATGCTAATGAAATAGAATGTTAGGACAATAGGCATAAACAAAATAGCCAGACTGGGGTACACAGTGATAAGAGAAGGCATCTCTATCTCTTGTGTATTAAAGCCATCCTCCCTCAATATAAAGTAATGTTGAGTGTGAGGGTACCAGCATATACACAAATAGGCTTAAAGGAGAAAAAATCCTTTTAATAAAAAGTTCTCCTGGAAACTAGTGTTTGTTTTAGGATAGGACTCGCTGGTAATTGTGAGCTACCAATTACATGTGGGTGGAAGGTTAGAGAATGGATAGACCACATTCTCTGAAAATCTTAATTCCTAAAGAGATGGCAGGCATGAAAGAGAGAAGTTAAAATCAGAGTTCCACAACCACAGAAGGCCAGGCATCCTTTTTTTTTTTTTTAACAACTGACATAGTTTCACATGGCAATAGAGTGGTTCCCAAATAAATCTGAGCAATCTTGCATTAAGTAAAGATTCGTAGATGTTCTTCTTTTTTGTTTTCAACAGTAGAACTTCACGGAGCCTTTAAAGTATGAATATGCCATCTGAATGTCAGGGAATGGAGGTATTGTCAACAGTATATCCTAAATGTAATTAACCTAAGAATCTTTGCTTTTCTCAGACCCTCTCTTGGGACTAGACTTCCATGACAAACACTTTAGAAAATACTGGAGTAGGCAATGCTCATTGCCGAAGCTGTTTTCCATGTGCACTTGAAAGAGTGTTTGGCCAGGAGCAAGAGGATATGCTGGTGGTCCTAGCTCCACAACACGAGGCATAGATCTTGGGCTATCATTTGACTTCCTAAATCGTCCATCAGTTTATCTGTAAATTCAGGATTTCTAACTAGATCAACTCTCAACTAATAGTTAGCTCTAAAGTTCCATGGTTTTATGATCTGGATGCTTAACCAAGATCTAGATCTCTCCTAGAACAAACCACTTAAAATCATCTATTCAAGGACTTTCATCCTACACTTTCTTAAGAGACTGAGAGATCCTCTTTTGGCTGCATTGCATTTGTGATGAATCACACCCCAGGGGTGGGATTATGTTTTATTATCTCATGATAAGCACCCTTTTTCATAATTTAATTTTAATTTGTGTCACTCTCTAAATAGACAATAGACATTATGATGTCTATTTAGTATCCATTAAGATGTTGTGACATTAATTTACCAGGACAGTTAGTGACTCAGCTTGATGGACATTTTGTTTTTGGCATCTTCTCTAAAGTTATTCCTAAAGAATTTAAGGGCTTTTGATCTATCAGTATCAAACAGTCTAAATCTGGGTTCCATTCTTTCTTGAAAATTCTGCAATCTAAGAAAAGATTCATCTCTCACGGTGGTAATCCTTTTAGAGAAAAGGAAAAAACTGGCAGGTATTTCCCTCCTGAAAAGGATGGTTCAAAAAAGACTTAACTAAGTTTGAGAATCAAACATAGAAAAATGAAGCTTAGTATGAAAATTATTTTTTAAACTTAATATTTATATCTATACCTGTAAAAATAAGCTCCAGGGGAAGTACAAAGGGTGGTGATTATTTAAATTTCAATTGGTCAAAACACTGAGGAACAGACTAAAGAGAAAACTCCTTCCTTGGTTTTCAGAAGTACTATAGGTCTCTGCCATCTCTGTTATGACAATGTGATATGAATATACATGTAACTCCTTCAAGAACAAGAACTTGGGGAATCCATTATAGGTATGAAGGCTACTAAGACCAATGGCAGTCACAGACTTCTCTTAAGGGAAGCCAGTAGTTCTAGTTCCACGCCTGAGAAATTTTCTTTTCCTCATCTACATTCTGCTACTCAGGCCACACAGTGGCAGAGAAGCATCTATAGTCTGCATTTATCATGTAGAAACCTACACTTGGGCAAATATTAGGGAAGAATCATCTAAGAAGCCCTAATATACTATACAATGTAAATTTATGTTACCTCCTTCAGGGAGGCCTTCTAAATAGAATAAGAACCCCATAAAATGTTGATGTCGAAACTTAGCAAACCATAATACAAAGAGAAAATGTAGAGTTATGCTATTCCATAATCCTTGTGAGGTTAGAGTAAACTAACCCAAAATTATTTAGTTTGTTATTGAATTGGTATGGAAATAATGCTAAATAGCAACCAAGTAAGAATTCTTCAGGCTACTCATGACTTTTATGATTTATATGGACCCATAACATTGAAACCTTGTGTATATTTGAATTTTATCATGAACTTCACCATGGTTACCAAAAAAAAAAAAAAAAACCCTCTTCCAAATTTGACCAACTAAATACAAGATTCACTGAAGAATGCTGTTAAAATTACATATCCTGGATCACCAGGGAACCTAGCACATATGATTCTGTTTTGATGGACAGCCTAAAACAACTACACTAAGGCAACTTACCTTGTGGGCAAAATGGCCAAGTAATAAGCTGTCAGTAATTGAAGTATTTGCATCACTTTCTAAGATGTCAATTCCAAAATCTCTGCATGAATAAACTTGGAAGTTTTTCAGGTGAAGATTACTACTTCTAAAAATCTATAAAACAAGAGCATATGTTACGGCAAAGGTCTGAGGCTTGATTTTTCTTGCAGAATTCCTATGGCTTCTTTAATTATTGATTAAGTATAAATAAGCATGCTATTCCATGTTTAAGCAGCTTTTGTTCACCAATATCCATACAGACATCCTAAAGTTGCCGTGAGGTCAGCATTAACTATTCCCCTTTGGCAATATTCCCCTCTGTACTTTTCATTTCTCCTCATAATAACTGTTACATTAAAAATGTCAGTGTAAATTCTTCACATATCTAAAATAAGCTTGCAGTTGTCAAATCACACAAAATTAATGGAGAAAAACAGAGCATCCAGGAACTCTAGTACTTAATCTTTTCCTCAGTAGAGTATACCTTAACTAATATTATCAAAAATTGCAAATATGAAATAAGTAATTCAGCATGACTACAGACACAAAATATGTTGTGTACATCTATATTCATGATAATGTGGGTTAATGGGCCCAAACAGGGATTGAGTATTAGCAAAATTAGCTTGTTAGAATTGAATGAGTCCCTTTAGTTTGGGGGACAGAGCTCTTGGTTTTGAGCTAGCACTGATAGGAACTAACTACATGATCTTAGGCAAGACATTTCTTTTCCTAGACTTCAGTTCAACCAACATCAGGATGTAGGTCTGGACTAGCAATTAACCTAACACAGTCATTCCTTTATTTATTAAATAGGGTCATATTCACAATTGTATCTTCAAGTAGATGTTTCCTATTAATTAAGGCTTAGGTAACCTTGACTGATTGAATGATCAATTGATTTTTGGTAGCATTGATTTATCATAGTATCATGCTTCTGCCCATCAATCAGTCTTTGTGTTTGAACTTTCAAGAATCGAACAGCTAGCATATCCCATTATGTATACACTAACAGCTTTTATAAAATCATAGATCTTTGAAGACACAAAGGTTTATTTAAACAAAAAAGGTTATTATCTGAACTGTTAACAACAGTTGTGACCTAATTACAGGCATCAGCCCAAATTCTGGCAAATACACTCATATTTTAAAACAACGAACACCCAACATTATTTAGAAAACCTGGTGATTTTAAAAGAAAACCAAGATACAACAGCAAAAATCACCTATTTGTGGTGTGAATACCTTCATAATGTACTCTCATCTCTCACTCTCCCTTTTCTAAAAGAATCTCTTTGCGTCTAGGAAACATGGTGAGGAGAGGGTGTTCTTCTCAACTCTCATTACCATGCACACACAAAGGCCAGATACCTGAGTCGGAATCCAGGAATTCTGAACTATATGACTTTATCAAGTATTTTAACCCTTACCCAGAAAGTTTCCTTTCCTTCAAAAAATAGTGTAATAGTGACGCAGCTCCCTCAAGTTTATTAAGATGATTAAATAAGAAAATATCCCAAAATGTTAACTACCAAGCTATCAATATCATCAAATAAATATAAATTTATATTTAGACACAATTTTACCCAGTGGATTCTTCTGGTCAAGTATCTATAAACACGATGCTTGTGCCTAATGACTAGAGTAAAACCAGATATATCTAATAATGAAAGTTTATGAAATTTAAACACAACACATTTTTGATGGATACAGAAGGCATTTCTCAATGTTAAAATTTGCAGAGACGTTATTGTCGACACTGATCTATCACTACATACTCCACAAACATCCAGTCACTCTTCCGGACACTTTGCATGTGGGCATGTAATTAACTCTTGAAACTAAGTTATAACTTATCTTTCCGTTTTACAAATGAAATAAGAAAAATCATGGGATTTGCCCAACATCACAAGGATAGGACTTGGCTCCTTTCACTGAACATAATGTTTCCAGGGTTCATTCATGGTGTAGCATGTATTGGACCTCATTTCCTTTTATGTCTAAGTAATAGTCCTTTGTTTTGATTTACCACACTATATTTATCCACTTATCCAATGGTGACTATCTGTGTTGTTTCTACCTTTTGGCTATTATGACTAACGCTGCTTAGACATTTGAGTATAAGCTTCTCTGTGAATCTATGTTTTATTTCTCTTGGGTATATACCTAGGAGTAGAGTTGATAGATCACATAGAATCTTTGTGTGTAACCATGTGAGGAAATGCCAGACTGTTCTCTGAAGGACCTAGACCATTTTAAATTTCCATCAACAATGTGTGAGGGTTTTAGTTTCTCTACATCTTCATCAACATCTGTTATCATTTTGATTCTAGCCAACCTAGTGGGTGTGAAGTAGTAGCTCACTGTGTTTTTGATTTGTATTTCTCCAATAGCTAATTATTTTGAACATCTTTTTACATGCTTGTCGCCATTTGTGTATCTTTGGAAAAGCGTCTATCCAAATACTTGGCTCGTTTTTTAAATTGGGTTGTCTTTTTATTGTTGAGTTGTAAGAGTTCTCCTATCTTCTAGATACAATTCCTTTATCAGATATACCATTTGCAAATATTACATCCCATTGGATAGGTTGTATTTTTACTTTCCTGATGAGGACCTTTGAAACATTGAAATTTTCAATTTTGACAAAGTCTAGTCTATCCACTTTTCTTCTGTTGCTTATACTTTTGGTCATACCTAACAATCTTCACCTAAATCCAAAGTCATGAATGAATATTTACCCCTTTGTTTTCTTCTAAGAGTTTTATAGGTTTTTTTCTTTCTAATGTTTAGGTTTTTGATCCATTATTGAGTCAATTTTTATAAGTAGTGTGAGGTAGGGATCCAACTTCATTCTTTTGAATGTGGCTATCCAATTATTCCAGCACCATATGTTCAGAAGGCTAATACTTCCCGCACTGAATGGTTTTGGCATCCCTGTGAAAAATCAGTTGTGTGGGTTTATTTCTGGACTCTCAGTTCTATCCCATTGATCTATATTTCTATCCTTGTGCCCATACCACACTGTCTTGATTACTATTGCCTTGTAGTAATTTTTAAAATAAGGAAGTACAAATCTTTATTCTTTTTCAGGATTGTTTTGGAGGGAGTTACTTTTTAAATTCCCTGCTATTATGTTAATTACTTTCCTTTACTCTTTTCATCAAAGCAAAATTCCAAAAGCATTCTCATTATTCGAACTTTTTGACTAATTAAACTTGAGTATACAAGAGTTTCATCTTTAAGGATCTGTGTTTTCTTTCATGGGTTTAGCACTTCTGACTGCAGAACTTGAGAAAGCTGATCATGACCACCTTTTAATATGTCCATATTATTAGGTTATTTCTTTTAGAAAAAGGCTATTCAAGAGCATGAAAACAGATTGTAAGTCTCTGTAAGGCATGAATTTCTTCTCTGCTTAAGACAGGACTCAACCAATGTTTCTGCTGGATTTGTAACTCCTTTATTCATAATGTTTATGGGCAACAAAGTACTTTATAAAGTTAAGTAAGAACAAAACACTAAATAAAATCGGGATTCTTCCTGTTCCTAATTATATATTTTTGGGCTTTTCCCATCCACAATCATCTTCCTCTTGTTGGATATGTGAAATACATGTCTAACGTTCTTAATGTAACTTAATTATATGTTTTTATTCTGCTTCCTGAATGCCCTGTAAACCTATTTCTTCATCTACATATCTTAGGCTCCAGATTGCTAAGTGGCAGGGACCAAGTGTGTATAATTTTCTCTGTGTAGCACCAAAGAGTGACCGTGGAAAATTTTGTATGTTGCTATTAACTGTGAGCACCCAAAGCTTCCTTACAAGAAATCATTATGTTAATGAAAAGTAAATAATTGAATGTGAACTTTTTCCTTTTTGAAGAAAATGTGGTTCATTGATAAAGATAAGAATGGCATCTTGAGCTGGAATTTTTCTTTCAATGAGGAACATCATTATTTTCTTAGGATTGAAGCATGCATTATTCAGGATATTAAGATATCAAATGCACAGCATTTGGTGTCTGGGTTCTGCACCAGGCTGTGCTATTAACTAAGTGACCTTTGGCAGATCCCTTTAGTTTCTGAGCCTTCATTTCTTATCTCTAAATAGGCATGGGAGGTGAGGAACAGAGGACCTCTATGATTCCTCCTGCTTATAAATCTCTCTGATTCTGTTGTTTCCATTAGAGCTGCTGAAAAGTCACCAGAGTAGAACCAAACTGACCCTGGCTTCCAGAGTAGGAATTTATTCATTCAACAATTTTCCCACACACCTATGATGTTGTTTGCTCCTTAATACTGTGATAATATTGTTATGGCTCCCAAACCATCCCCCTTTAAATAGAGACACATAACAAACTACCCTCAGAGAACAAATAACAATTTAATGAAAAACTAACACAGCTTACCTGGGCACCACCTGCACTTCCCCAGACTGTGAAGTTCTGGAACAGGGTGGGGCCCCTGCCATTATCCCAAAGTGGCCGAAACTGAGGGTAAATAAAGAGACCAGACCTTGAAAGCAAAACAAAGAATGAAAATCAGCCACTTTCTATGTTCCAAATGTCCCACTTTTTCTCCCTGGGAAATATAAAATGAAGGTAATGAATAAGGAGAATGGAGATGAGGCCTAGGAGCCTTCTCCCTGTCCAGCATTGCCCATCCCTCAGCCTTCCCTCTCTGTGACCCTCCATGACCTGCTCCCACCTCAGCAGATGCAGATTGCCAAAATCTCAGTCTCTTCTACCAGCCTTTCTCTAGGTTCACCCCTTCCTAGCAGACTGGACACCTGTGCCTAGCCCATTAGAACACACTAGGAAAGTGGACACGAGCACCGTTACTCCCTCCAACTTTTGTTCTTCTCCTTGAAATGCACTACCTTCACAGGACTCTGGGTATCTTCTTTGCTCATACCGTGGAGCTGCTGAGAGCGTCTTGGTAAAACTTCATAATCTTAATGATAAATTCATGGCACATGTGCTAATTCTAGACTTAGCTGTTTCAAGATGGCACAGCAATCATTTTGAATCCGTATTCCACTCTCCTCTCACTGTCCATCAGAGCAGTATCACTATACTATCATAATTATTGATAGCTATCAATTACTGAGTTCCTACTATACTCTAGGTGGTCCTTTAGGTGCATCATAGGAGTCATCTCTAATTATCACATCAAACTTCCAGTGTAGATCTGAAATTACACAAATGAGGGATCTGACTCTTAAAAAAACAAGAAACAAGCAAACAAAAATTTTCTAGTCAAGTAAGATTTGATTCAGGGCCTGAATGACTCTGAAGTCCACATTTTGCCCATGTTCCCACCACGCTTCCCAGCTCTTGCTCTTAGCAGATGACCTGAACTCCATGTACCAAAACCTTGAACAAGTCCCCTCCCCTCTTACCAGAGTACCTGTCCCCAGCCAAGAGCCTTTCCCCAAAGGCTCCTCACCCTACTCAGATCCTGAGCCCAGGCATTCTCACCTCCTGGTTTCTTCCAATCCCTTGGAAATTTAATTGCTCTCTCTATTGAATTCTATGTCTCCATATATGAAAGATGCACTCTGTCCCGCTGCCTTCTCCAGTAACTTCCCTATCCCTTTCCTTCCCTTTACCACCAAACTTTTATAATCCAAAATGCTTATACAGGTGCATCATCAAATTGTACATGGATGCCCCAGATTACCACCTCTCTGAGAGTGTTGTAAAAAAAAAAAAAAAAAAATGTTAGCTCTCACACCCAAAATGTAGATGAATTTACCCAAGTTTACCTTGTACAAGAATGTGCAATATTCTGGGTAAAGGAGAGAAGTGGAGCTTGTGATGTTTGGCTGGTCACCAGATGAAAAAAGTATCCCAAACCAGCAACATACACCCTGTTTCCCTATAGAAATTAAGGATAGTTAAAGAATAGTTATTCCAGATACAATAAGGTTGCCAGAAAGAAAGACTTTTCTATGTGGTCATTCTGCTTCTCTTAATTTACTTCCTGTCCAAGTATATTGATACTTTCATGGCTCATGCACTCTTCACACACCCCAATCCTTCCCCCCGACCCCAGGAATCAGATAGACTCTCATTTTTCTTCCTCAGTGCAACTCAACTGGGCTGTAATTTGTCTACCTTAGTAAGTGGTATCTCATGTTAAAGTAGTCTTGTAGGATTCCACAGTGAAAGGCTTCCTTCTTCATCAGTATGTGCCCTTCTCTTTGGTGTTTGCAATAGTACTGGAGCCAAAGGCTTACCTTAAAGCCAAGTCTATACAAAATGTCCTCTCCAATCCTTCAAACAAATCAATGATTTGGCTATGGGTTGAAGACCACTGATTATACTAGTTATGCCTTTGTTCTGAGACACTCAGTTATGCACTGAGACACAGTGTCTGAGATCAAATACCAGTTTGAATCTCCTCAATGTCCTCTTCTCCTGATTAGATCATTTTAATCACCTTATTATTTCTTTATAGGATTTCCTACCTAAATAATTTGATGTCTTTTATACGCTGATATAAAATCTAAATTCTCCATTGGACCACATGAGATTGGGGCTTTAATTCTGATCAAACTGAACACAATGGATTCTCTTTATAAACTCAATAAGATATTGACATAGACTCATCACTATGTAATACATTTTAAGAAAGAGTAGAAAATTAATTCCCTAAAGAGTCTTTTATTATATATAGAGATATTCTGCTTGGCCTACCCAATGTTTATAAAAATTGTGACTTTGTTTCTAGTATTTTACAATTGGGACACTTCATATAAAAATTTAGACTCTCAGTTTTTTAACAATACAAAGTGCAAATTCCTGTGGGGGTAGCCATGGACCAGCTGGGGTTATGAAGTGCCTGCCTTCTTGGATTATGGTTATTCTGGCATAGTCCCCACCCTTCCTGTGTCACTTATTTATGATACCAGGGGCAAGTACCCATGGGTGTTTGAATTTGCAACCTCTAACTCCAGGCAGTAAGGTAAATGGTATGTTGGCTCTTCCATGTTCCAGGAGGAGGATTGAAGGGCCAAGAGACCAAACTGCTGGACTACCTCCTAGGCAATTATGTGCATCTCTCTCTCAGCCTCAGAGGCTGGTCTGAGGCCAAGATGCCCATGTCTACCTAGAGAATAGAAGTCAAGAAACAGGACACTCAGTCAGCCTCAGGCCCAAGCTTTGTGCTCCAGGGACAAACAGAAATCCAGAGGCTACTGCGTAGCTCTTCCCTGATCACCCGGGGGGGGTTGACGTGGCCTGGCTGGTATGACAATAAAAAAACTGCCTTATTCCTACAATCAACTCACCTCCTGGGAGCACATGCTGTGGGACTGGGATAGCTCATCCCAAACATTAGGATCAAGTCACAGAAGAGACAATTAAAAGCAAAAGGCACTGTGATGCTGTACAACCCAACAAAACATTGTCTTTCTTTAAAACAATATTTCAGTGCCATAGTTGCCTCTAAACAGGGCTTGGTGGGACTGTGTTGTGAGTGTCTTGCTAGAACAGTTTCTTAAATTTTAGTGTGCATGCGGGATAGAGCTATAAGATTTAGCAAACAAAAAACACAGATGCCAAGTCAGATTTAAATTTCAGATTTGAAAAAAACAACTTTTTTTTCTAATATAAGTATATCTCAAATATTGTATAGGATATACTTACACTAAAAATTTATTAATCTTTCTGAAATTTAAACTTAGTCACATATGTTGTATGTTGTCTGGAAACCCTAACCTGGAGTATATAAAATACAGATTTCTAGGTCCCCACCACTAGTTATTCTAACTTCACAGGTGCTGAAGTTGATGGTGAAGGGTTGGAGGACAGTACTCTGCACTCTTGAGCCCCACAGGTGGGTCCAATGTAGGTGATCTTTTGACCTCATTTTGAGAACTACTGCTCTAGAAGTGATTGAGATACTAACACTGTACTGTCTAGTCATCAGAGGGTCCAGGAGATGTTCAAAGAAGAGAGAAACACTGGGAAGAATTCACTTCCTGGTGATTTTGCCAAGAGCTGCCTTGGGAGCCTATTGCACTTGGAGGCCACTACAGAAAACTGAAGGAGAATAGAGACCTAGACAATCAGGGCCCCAGGAGCTATCTGTTCCCAGGACCCCAGCAAAAAGGTAGTCCAACTCAGTGCAAGTTATATTTATGTCAAATTTTTCTTTCCCTTAGAAATATTTATCTCATTCTTAACTTAGAACCAAGTGTGATAATAATATTCAGAATAAAGATTTTTAGAGAAGTTGCTATTGTCCAGGTACCAGATTTTATTCTCATTTACTTTCACAACAATCCTGAGTTATATATTATCACAATTTCACAAAGAAACTGAATCTTGGAGATGTTGAGTAACTTCCTCAAAGTCACAGAGCCCACAACTCAGAGTCAACTCCATTCCTGTCCAAACCTGGAAGTGTCAGAGACTGTAGGCTAAAGTAGAGAAATGAAGTCAAGACCCAGAACCAGGATGCTAAACAAGAGGGGACAAGTGAAGAAATGTAAACAGTAGGGTGAGTTGCAAGGTCATGTCACCAGGTCAAGGGCAGGAGTTTGTCATGGCCTTCCCAGGAGTGGATAAAATACATGGAGCAGCATTCTTTGCAGAAGTAAATGTAGTATGAACATTCAAGCAAGAGAAATCCCAGAGAGCAATTAACTGCCCAAGTAAACTGGCTCTTTGAAGTGTGCATTTGTAGTCACCAGAACAAAGTAAGTAAATCCTTCGGACACCAGGTAACCTGGCAGACAAGACTGGCGTAGTATTTGGATGTTGCTACCTGAATATAGGTTTCCTCAAAATTGGAGAGCATTTTTCAGGTCAGAGTTAACTAAAGAGTTGTTCTGTTCACCCAAATTCCAGACAGTATAAAATCCCTTCCATTCCCACCAAAGGGGAAAATGGCAGTTCAGAGGGCCCAGAGTAAAACATGGGTGTGGGATTGAGCCAATCCCCACTAGTCTGCAGGGAAAGACATGACATTTTTGAAGAGTATGTTTAAGGAGGATTAGGGTTCTGAGACTCCAGCATGAAGGGATTGAGCGTTATCAAGGTGTAGACATAAAGTTAATGAGGACTGGCTACTGATGGGCTTTTTGAACAACAGAAGAAAAGATTGAGACTGTGGCAATGTCTATTGAATGCTGATACAGAGAGTGAGGAATATGGATGTTAGAACAGGACACAAAAAAAGGGTTAGAACTCATGGAGAAAGTTCTGGCTAGTCAGGGCAGAGCTCTCTCATATTCTCTCACATGGCTCAAGGAGTTTTATTCCATTCTGAGTGAGGGAGGACTGATGGTAGAGACTCCAAACACACTCTTACTTATAGCTCTTCTCTGTTTATCCTTAGGTTGAGCAAAATCATATCAGCCCACACAGCCCAAGTCATTCTAGACTTATACTTTCTTATACTTAATTCCTAAATGAGAAGATTTTAGGTGCTATTAAAGGTAACTCTCTGAACCTGAGAGGACCACCAGCCGCCATTAGATAGCAGTTCTCCTCACAGAAGGGAACTTTAAAGAGACTTGTCCTGGGATGCCTAGATGGCTCAGTTGGTTAAATGTCTGCCTTTGGCTCAAGTCATAGTCCCGGAGTCCTGGGATTGAGTCCTGCATCAGGCTCCCTGCTCAGTGGAAACTATTTCTCCCTCTCCCTCTGGCTGCCACTCCCCCTGCTTGTGCACTCTCCCTAATCTCTTTCTCTCTGTCAAATAAATACATAAAATCTTAAAAAAGAGAGAGAAAGTCTTGTCCTCTCTGGGTGTTCCACATGTTCCACTAAGAACTTACATACACACACACACGCTCACACACAGAACCAAGTAAAGTCAATATTGATGAAAAACTGAAACAGGTTGTTTTAAAACCAGCAACATTCAACTTCTGCCTCATGTGAGAATAGGAACCAATGCTCCAATGCCCTGGTCCCTGGAGGTCTCCTGGTTCTGTGGAAGCATCAGTGAGGACCAGAGTTCACGGCTAGTGGAAGCCTGGCCGGCAGACAGCAACAAGGACTTCATCGGGAAGCCAACACAGGCTGACAAAATCAAGGTGCTGTTTCCTTAACTTTTAGCTTTTTATTCACTGTATGCCAGAAAGCTCTCTCATCCTGGGTATTTTTAATTAGCCCACCATTCCTCATTTTTTACTCCATTCCAGAACATGTTCTTTCTTTGTGGACCAGCAGCCCCTTTACTCCTGTACTTCATTATTTTGGATTCCAAGCATTTCTCCAATTTTCTGAGGCCATTTAAAATTCTAAGTACATATCTCACCTACCACACGGAACTTGGCACAAGTGACTTTGGGACATCATGTAATATGAAATTGAATTACTATTCAATATTCTAACATGACTTCAGGGAACCTGGGCCATCTCTAAGACTCCAGTCATCTTGAGGTGGCATAGTCTAGAGCTGGAGCTGTCAATCAGAGATGATTTTGTTTCCCAGGGAGCATTTGGAAAGCTTTAGAGATGTTCCGAGTTGTCACAACTGAGAGGGAGGGATGCTACTGACCTTAAGTGGGTAGAGAAGAGGAATGTTGCTGTACACAAGATAGCTTCTCACCGCAAAGAATTAGTACCTAAAATACTAATACTACCATGACTGAGAATCCCTGGTCTAGACTGGTGCTATGCATTGTTGAAACAATTCCTGCTTTCTAGTAGCCCATCTCCAGATTTTGATGGAAAGACCACCTAATATAAAAACATGGTTAATTACTATAAGAATACTTTGACAGTCTTTACTGGGAAGGTATTTATAGCTTTTAAAAAATTTAAATCTGCCATCAGGCATTTCCCAAAAGAATACTTACTAGCACCAAATCAGTTACCTCAATTCTTTCTACATGCTAAGAAACAGGAAATACGCTTATGGTTCTAAGTTTTAGGAAGGATCACTGTCCCTGGGTTGGCAAATACAAGTGCCCAATACATACTTCAGTCCTCATAGAAACAAAAGGAAGTAACATGGCTATTGATTGTTATGATTACACAACTGGAACCTTCCTTAGGGAAGTCCCTGTGAATTTCCACCTTCCACTTAACCTTCGTGGAGTAGCTATGCCTCTAGCATATTTGAGCCATGGGAAAAGCACTGAGACTTAGGGAAGGAGGGGTTTCTGAAACACCCACCTTTTCTGCAAGTATATAAACAATGAGAAACGTATATCTCACTGAGACATACAACTCGATATCATTACAAATGAAATGCTCATTCATTACCAAGACTCTACCGGGAGGGAAAAGATTCACATATTTCAAGAATGTATTCTACGGACTATCCCCGTATTCATCACCTTGGCCAGACAGGTGCTCGGGGAGTACATATTTTGAGCAAATGAATAGATTTGTGGAATCACTTGCCCTGGTGTCATTAGCATTTATGGAACATCTGGGTGAACATATATAAATATAAATGCTTTCCAAGTGCATTTATAGTTGGGCAGGATATTGTAACTTTGGTCTTCTGTTAGCTGGTAAGGCTCACTTTTCTTATAAAAGAAGCACTTGAACAGTCAGATCACATTACTTCCTGGCCCTTTTTACTCTCCATTCCAATTGGGTATGCTACAAATGATTCATGAGGAAAAACCACATATTTATGCAGGCAGCCGGCGGCTTGTGGGGAAGGGTTTAAGGCAAGCAGGGAATTTTGTGTGGAAATCAATTCTTTGCGGAAGTCAATGTATTATGGACATTCAAGCAAGAGAAATTCCAGAGAGAAATTAACTGCCCAAGTAAGCCAGCTCCTTGAGGTGTGCATCTATAATCACTAGAAAAAAAAAGTGAGTTAACCCTTCAGGCAGCTCTTAAATATACATTAGCTATTGAGTGGGGCGAGCTAGAGAACTGAAATTGGCCTTTAAACACAGAATTCCTTACAAAATTGATTCACAAACCAGAACAAATTCCCCTCAAATTAAATGGATGTTTCCAAAGGGCTTGTCTCCAGGGTTTTTCCACAGACTATCCTAAACAGGAGTCTGGTCATGGAAAATTTCCAGTGCCTACATACACATGGGATACTCTAGAGTTTTGGAAGTGAGCAGGCCCTTGCTGTTTGAGAGCAAAGACTTTCCAGCCTGAGGTTGACAGAGGGTATGTCTACTGAAAGCATGGAGCCACGGAGCCTCTAGACAGCAAGAGATCTCCATCAACGGAGTCATAGTCTCAGACTCTGGAGAGTCAAGGGAAGACTGCCTGGAAAGGGATGCTGTAAATGCCACAGGTGAGGCACAGAAGAGCCACCACCAATCTGTTTTTGAAAAGCATGGCAAAGGCCTACCTAGGGAGTATTCGGAGGCAAACCCCAAGTTCCTCAGACACTCAAACAGGAAGAACATGCTTGAGTATCCTATCCCTAGCGAGAAGACACAAAGCTCAGGTTTCACTTCTCACAGAAACTGTCCTGGGCTTGGCTCAGCTGCAGCCTGGGCCAGGAGACAGACCACTTGTGCTTAAGAAAACTACAAAGGAATATCACACTTGAAATCCCCTCCTCCTGTGCAGGGTTGAAGATGAGGACGCTGTCCAGGTGGCTGACGAGGAGCCAAGGTGAATTCTGTATACTATGACAGAGCATTGGGTCCTAGGCTCTGGATCAAGGCAACTGGGAATAACATGTCACCATAAATCCCTGTAGAATCGACCGTTTCTTCTCTGCCTGCCTGCCAAGCCAGAGATATCAAGGTCAGACTCCTGATAAGAGTGGGAGAGTCAAGGCTTTCAGAAATGGTAGCCCAGACACTAAGATCGTGTTACCTTCTTTAAGTCCAAATGAGGGCTTTAGTTCAGTTAACAGTTTTGTCCCAATGACAAGGTCCTGGTTTCGATATTGCTACAGTTAACAGTTTTGTCCCAATGACAAGGTCCTGGTTTCGATATTGCTACAGTGACAGCTGTTATATGGTGACGGTTATGGGGATGGTATCACTGGAGGATGCTAAGGGAAAGGCCCAACTTCTAAACCTAAAATTATTTCAAAATTTAAAACTTAAGGAAACAAAAATGAAAAATCCCAATAAATTACAAAAATACAGTGACTTTAAAAAAATATTTTGCCAGGGGCACCTGGGTGGCTCAGTGGGTTAAGCCTCTGCCTTTGGCGCAGGTCATGATCTCAGGGTCCTGGGATCAAGTCCCACATTGGGCTCTCTGCTGAGCTCTCTCTCTCTGCCTGCCTCTCTGCCTACTTGTGATCTCTCTCTGTTAAATAAATAAATAAAATCTTAAAAAAATAATATTTTGCCAGACTGCAAGAAAACATCAAAGCAAGGCAGAAGAAAAGGATACAAAAACTGAGCACACCCAAGACTTGACTACCTTCTCATTCAGGGTAGTCTGACTCTCTTTCAGGTAGAGTAGAACATAGAAGCCACAGCCCATGAAACAGTTGCATAGAGCACAGGAATGTGTCTCTCCTGAATACCCAAAATACCCTGGGAGATGGCAAATTTCTCTAAATCCCATCCTGTTCCACAAATCAATTACACACACACACACACACACACACACACACCCATCTTTGTTATCATAGCTTCCTTATCATCCTTTTGGAACTAAGGCATATTTCTAAAATAGATTTTTCAAAGTATTCTGTGTATCTCCCACATAGGACACACTTAATAAACTTTAACTTAGTGTTTACTCAGTAACTGAAATGCCTAGGATAAAGAGAAGTCGATAATTTTTAGGTTTTGCTACATACAACAGTTATCACCTACGACTTTAGCAGTGATACATTCTAAACAACAGGATATAAAAGAGATAGCACAGTAGAACAGCAGTGACATGCAGCTAAAAAACTGGCATGTGTTGTGCAATATTTAATAGAGAAGTCCCATGGGATTTAAATGCTGCTTCATATAAATGTTTTATTTTTCAGTCATCAAAATGATTGTGGGATCTTGGAATCTATTCTTTACTTTTCTCTTTCCTCCCTCCATTCTTTGATTATGGAATTATACTTTCATTCATTCACTCATTCATTATATTCAATTAATTTTTACTGAGCAACTACTATGTTTCAGATACTATGCTAGGATCTAAAAGACTAATAAACTAATGAAAAGAAAACCACAGACCTTGAAGGTCATCAAAGAAAATGTTAAGAACATCTAATGAGTATGCTTAATGAATCTACACTACCAGCTTAAACTAAAGCCTCATTCTCAAAACATATATGTTGTATTTTCTTTCACTTTTGTAAAACGAATATAAGAGGAAAAAATAAATGAAATAGAAATAGGAAATATCTGGGCGCCTGGGTGGCTCAGTGGGTTAAGCCGCTGCCTTCGGCTCAGGTCATGATCTCGGGGTCCTGGGATCGAGTCCCGCATCGGGCTCTCTGCTCGGCAGGGAGCCTGCTTCCCTCTCTCTCTCTCTCTGCCTGCCTCTCCATCTACTTGTGATTTCTCTCTGTCAGATAAATAAATAAAATCTTTAAAAAAAAAAAAAAAAAGAAATAGGAAATATCTAATGGGAAACAAACAGCTTGCTTTAGATTCAGTTTTTTCATTGTTAATTTGGTACTATTCACAGGTCAATCTGCAAAAGCTCAGGTAAACAATCAGCTTTTTAGATGGCCCTGTAGTTTTCTGCACCTCTAGTAAACTTGATATGCCAGTAGACAAGAGGCCAGGACCTGTGGCCACACTCCAGTGTGCTACCCAGTGAAGCAAAGTCAGATGGACATTACCCCTGACAGTCAATGCAGGACTTAGATCTATTCCAGCCTTAGGCAGGAAGATGAACTGGACAAAGCTGAGGACCTACTTTCCTCTGGGCATTTCAGTGTAGTCAAGTCATGCCGTCTGAGGCATGCAAGAAACACAGTTCTTTAGGCCTGAAGGCTGCGGGCATAAGTGCGCAACAAGCCCCAACGTCACCTACACGTTAAATGCTGCTCTTGTTGCCCTGGCTGTGGAGTTTGGTTTCTTTCAGTCTAAAGCAGTTCTGCTTCCTTTCCTAACTGGCATATTAGCTGCCCCTATTAGGCACCTAAAATGGTGTGTAAGTGCTGTGCTTGGAATAAGCATAATTAAGAGTCTGGAGGAAGGTTGAGGAGACAACCATGACTTTTATTAGGGGTGACTCAGCTGAAGGTAATTAAAAACAGATGATCAGAGAGAGACATTCATTCTCTCGGTTCCTCAGAAATCTGGCATAATTGCCATGAAACAAGAGATGTCAGACTAGTGTCCCGGAAGACTGAGGCCCTTAACCCTTTGGTAGATGATCCATAGGATAGACTCATTAAAAGAGGAAACTAACTGGCCTTTCACTACTCTGATGTACCTCTTCAATCACGATCTACGGTTAAACGGTACTCTAAAAATTTAATTTCTTAAAGTGTTTAGGGGTAAATTTACCAAGGAAAAGTAACATTAAGTTGTACTAAATAATTGGACAAAAAAGGCCATCAGAGTGTGCTTTATTTGTTCTGGAATCTGACATGATCTCATATACCTCGTGACTTTGCTGAATCTTAGTTCTTTTTTATTTTTTTAAGATTTTATTTATTTATTTTAGAGACAAAGAGAGCACACACAAGCATGAACAGGAGAATGTGGAGAGGGAGAAACAGACTCCCCACGGAGCAGAGAGCCCATTGCAGGGCTCAATCCCAGGACCCTGAGATCATGACCTGAGCTAAAGGCAGATGCTTAACCAACAAGCCATCCAGGGGCCCTGACCCCTAGTTCTGAATACTCTTAAAGTGCAACAATAGGACCACATTTACAGAGGAAAATAATGAAGACTTAATAAGTAATTATTATTGAAATTGGGACAAAAATCAGAAACTACAGCAGACAGCTCAGGAAGATATTATAGTTTGTGTTAATCTAAAGGACCAGAAAATAATCAATATCTCCTTTGTTTTGCCACAGGTAGATAGATATTGCTTCAGAGAGTGTTCACAGAAATTCTGAGAGAATAATTACATTTATACCAAAGCACTTGTTTAACATAAAATCATAAAGTTGTTTTTCAATACCAGTGTGCCACCAAGTAAACATTTTTATGCCATCTTATGCTTTCACTCCTCCAAATAACTTCTGGAATGAATTTTATGGCCTCTCAAGCTCTGACCTTCCTAGTGGAGCTACAGGTCTTACCTCTACAACGTTGGTTGGATTACGGATATAGATACCAGATGGTGTCAACGTTTCAGGACTGGACAGTCCCTCGGTGCCAGAAACACTGATGATCACATTGTTTCTTATGATATTTCCCTGTTCTGACCGGTCTAATTTAAGAAAAGATAAATCAAACCCAGGGGAGCCACAAACATAATTAATATTTACACAACTCAACAGTCTTGCTTCTACTAGTATACATCACAGCTTACATCATGCTTATATAAATAAATATATTTAAGAAACATTTAGTAGTTTCCACAAATTTAAGATAGTTAACATTTTGCCATCGGATGTGTCCATAAAATACACGACAACTTAAGTGGAGTATAGTTTGATTTAAAACCAACTTATATACTTACCAATTGTTTTTTCAGGAGTCGCTTCCCAAGACATGTATTTTATGTCCATGTCTGTACCTGGGAACAAAAGGTCGTGTTACTTCATTCAGTTCATGCCACCCAGGAAAATGAGAGATACGGCCTCACTATTTCTTCTTCTGGGCATGGTTTATTTTAAATTTCTTTGTGTATTTTTAATTCATAGGCCAGACAAAGAGATACAGATTATATGTGCTTTTTCATTCTAAAGTGTCATAGTGAGTCAGAAGTTCATTTTAAACAGAATAAAGAACAAAGAAACAGATGTATTCTTTTACTTCTTAGGAACAATTTAAGTGTCCCCACAGTCAAATGCTGCATATGTCTGTGTCTACTCCAACCCCTTCCCTAGCTGTTCAAATTGGCCACCAACTATCTGCAGTGACCTGGAATAGAAGAGAAGAAAATAAATAAAGAATAATAAATAAGAAAATAAATAAGGATAAAATGGGCCATGCTCCAGAGACCGATTAGCCATACGTAGCATCAGTAAAGAACAGCCTCACAGACCCTTCTCCTTATCAGGTATTTAGGTATATGAGCTTCCCATGTCATTTCATGAACTGGGTTTACAAACCTATTTTGCATGAAATTAAGTACTTTATCTATAATGCACTAACAAACAAATATTCTAATTTCATCACCTGCAGTATAATCGATGTCAAGAGCCTCCAATTCATAATAAGCTCTAAAGGCTAAATTCCTCCTGCAGGTTTTCCTCTTTGCCTAGTTAATGTCTATCCCATAACATTGTTTTCTGCTAAATTAATATTGTTAGGGTACCTTCCTGAACTTCTGCTCTGGGTTTCAGCAAACTTTTCCCTTACACCGACAAAAGTAGGAATAAGCAAAGTCAATCCTCCACCTGTGAGTTTAACTGCTCTGTAGCAGTTAAATTTACAATCCCCGTCCAATCGAAAGATTTTCCTGCCCCTGATTGCCACAACTGTCCTTAGTTCTTTGTCTTTCAGACCTGGAGTTTGTTTTAACCCAAGTTTATATGATCCGTATTTTCTCACTAAACTGTCTCTCTCTCAGGATTAGGACCTTTTAACTTTTTTCCCAACTGATCATTCTTAAATGAAACACATACACGTTCCCACTGATGGTATCACAGAATTAATTTAAATATGCAACACCGTTTAACAAATATAGTCTGACTTTCAGTGAAAACCTCTGATTTGCTTTTGTATTGCAATATATTCAAAGATCTTTTGTTCACTAATTCATTTACTTCTTTCAACAAACATACGTACAAAGGACCAGTTAATGTGCTAAATGCTAAGGAAACAATGTTCACATGAAATCTTGTGGTACAAACAGTCATTAATCAGATGATCAGAGACATGTAATTTTAAATCAATAAATAATGACGTGCTCAAAGAGCTTAAATAGAGGGAGCTCACTTGGGAGTGTGGAGAAGACAACTTTTCAGAAGGACAGCAAGCAGTATTAGTAGAGGGAAAGAGTTTGTGCAAAGGCCTTTAGGGGGCAAAAAAGGTGGCTTTTTGAAAGAATTAAAACAGCTCAGCATAACTAGAGTACAGAGGAATAGAAAAAGAGCAAGACAAGTTCACAAATGTTAACAAACAAACAAAAAAAATCACTGAGGAAGACTTCTAAGCTAGGGTAAGGATTTAGAATTGTAGTCTAAGAGCAATAAGAAATTCTTTAAGTTTTAAGGATGAGAGTGATAGAATGCAATTTGCATTTTTTAGGGATAATTCTGGGTTCTGCAAGAGGAATGAACTTTCAGAGAAAAAAGCGGATACAAGTGAACAAGCAGAAGATTGTGAAACACGAACTTCTCTAGCAAGCCATAGGAGAAGCTAAGAACAGAATTCAGGATTTTTAACTTCTTTTCCAACATCAAGGCTTAACATTCCATAAGTCTATGCAGAGATTTATATATGTGACCTTAAATTATTATGAAAATTGCTGACAGTAAATTTGAAAAACTCCCATGTCATGTTTAGTAACCTCAATTGAAATGTCACCTTTAAAAGATCAGTTTCTTTGTGATATAGTTGAGGAAGCTAATTAGTGATAGGTAACTTTAAATTCAGAATTGTAAGCTATGGCCTATTTATAATGATCAGAGGCTAAGGTTTTTATAGATTGGGAATGCAAATTGTGGGAAAATTCTTCTTGAAAAACTATTTGTCCTACTCAAGAATGCCAAAATTAAACAAGTTCATCACTTACCCACCAGCAGTGCATGTCCTAAAATATTGTAGAATACATTACTGTCCACCTTCAGGCCCAAGGTCCTTGACATGCTAAGGCCTCTACTGAAGGAGCTCCACACTGTGCAACCCTGTACATAGGAATCTGAAGAGCAAAGAGTACGGCAAACATTTGAAGTGAATCTTGAAGGTTCCTCAGATTCTGTTGATCATTTCCAAAACAAGTTGTTCTATAACTGAGAACATTCCCCCCCCCCACACACCCACACACAGTAATGAAACTAAGGAAATGAGGAGTTGGAAAGAGAAATCGAATGAAGAACCTGGGCAACTCAAGCCAATGTACCTCAAAGATACCAAGGCTAAGCAAGGTGGAATCCAAGAGTCGGGTGCTAGATAGGAAACCATCTGAGGAAGAGACGGTATGGCCAAACCACCAAAGAACAAATAGCTGTCAGGATTTCCAGTTGGCCACCCTCTTTGCTATCCTTATCCCAATATGGCAGACAGTGGCTAAAGAGAAGTGATGCACAGCATGAGGAGTACTACTGAAGGACCAAATCTGATCTTTGAAAATCACATCTTCCATGTGGAGATAAAGTCATTATTTCTTCAGGTTGTGACATAATTTATTTAATTTGTCAAGCAATTATATTCTTGGCCCAAGATAGCCAGAGATTCTTATTCCAAAATGTAAGCAAAACCAGAGGTTGACCTGAGGATCATAACTCTCACATTTGAATATGGTAGATTTATGAAAGTGAAAGGTGAATTCTCTACTATGTTAAAAGAAATTGACTTTTAGGAAAATCATTACCCTGTTTCCATGGGCATATTTTATGCCCTCCCCATCAAGTTATGTCAACTGGATCAGCCAATAAATAAATATTTACTGAGTATCAACTATATATTTCAGGAATTGGGCAAATAAAACTAAGCAAATTCTGCTTAGTTGGGCATCTTCATTCTGGCATAAGAAACTTACATTAAAATCATAATGGAGGGGCACCTGGGTGGCTCAGTGGGTTAAAGCCCCTGCCTTCGGCTCGGGTCATGATCCCAGGGTCGTGGGATCCAGCCCCGCATCAGGCTCTCTACTCAGCAGGGAGACTGCTTCCCCCTCTCTCTCTGTCTGCCTCTCTGCCTACTTGTGATCTCTCTCTCTGTGTCAAATAGATAATAAAATCTTTAAAAAAAAAAGTTTAAAAAATTCATAATGGATAATTAAATGATAAATCCTGACAAAGGAATTTTATATTATTTCCAGATAGTGAGAAATATTATATATGTATCAAATGCTTGAAGTACTGAAAAAAACTTTGGTTTATGGAATAATTTGACTTTTAAATTGGAGTTATCCAAAAAATTCTCAACCATAGTGTCACTACTGACATTGAACCTCTGGATTGTCCTTGACCTCAGCTCCTCTAGTACCAGGTATCCTCACCTTACTCACCTGGAAGTCAACCCATCCACACTCACCTCTGTAGGAAACACTGCCTGCTGCAGAGTTTTCCTGACTCCAGAACTCTACATATCATTCATTCAGTATAGTCCTGAGCATCTGAACGATAAATAATTACTAATGTATTTTTGGAATTATTATGGGTGGAATTCAGGAATTTTCCTGTAAAAGCAGAAGAGATTCCAACACCTTCTAACTCTAGTGTCTAGGGGCAATTGACCAGACAGGGTACAAAGACCTCAGGGCATGAAACAATGAGATTCTTTGGCAAGGAGGCCAGAAGTTTCGTACCCCTCCTGGGAAAGACAATTGGTATTAATTCAGTGATTTTCAAACTTTCAAAGCTCTGAAATTTTTCAACTAATATGAAATTTAATAAATAAATAAAAGTGCAGCTATTTTGAAACAGGTTGGTGGAGACAGACTGACTTTTGAGCAAGGAAAGATTTTGATTACATTTAATTGATAAGACTCATATGTGACTGTTATACCAACTGCTACAGGAGCTGGTCCCACAGCAAACTTCCTGCAGCCCAGTAAGCACCAGGAGACCAAAGAACAAGAGAACAGGGCTCAAAGATACCGATCATCCCAGTGTGCAGGGAAGGAGCCATGTTAGGAACCATCTCCCTAACTAACTGTATGTCAAAAATAAATAAGGTGGTGGGCAGAAAATTAGAATAATAGTTGTCCTTGGTGTGCAGATGATTTGAGATGACGAAAAAAAAAAAAAAATGCTGCAGGTGCCAGGATTCTGCCTTCAAGGATCTCAAGAATTACTTTGTCATTGGCTGCTGAAATCCTAGCATCTCTCTAGACCTGCCTGAACCACCAAGTATGTCCTGATACTCCATCAAACATCACCCCCAGAGCATAGCTCCTTTCTAGGAAGGCAAAGTTTGAATGTGTGGATGTTGGAGGAGCTGGGGGTGGGGAGGGTGATTCAAAAAGGGAGATGCTGTCCTCATTACTGAGCGTCTCTTGTTCTCTGCTCGTCCGCATCCAGTATTGGGGTTTTACCCTAGTATGCTCTTGTGTCTCTCCAACTTTGCTTTCAGAACCTTTACCTACATCTGGTCATATTCTTCTTCTCTGGCTCTGATCTTGTTTTTCACCTAGTTTTTCTCACCTGCATTTGGTGTTTCCTGCTCCCTTCACATGCCTTTAGCTCTGGCCAAGATCTGCAGTCTGCCTGCTCAATGTGCCCAGGAAAAGCACCTGGTTCTCAGCCCATTCTCCCCCACTTTCCCAGGCAGAAGACTCCTCTGAGTTAGAACCACTTCCTATGGAGAGGCTTTCTGCTGTGCCTGGGCTCTCAGAGAACTGATTATTTATACTATTCAATATCTATTTGCCTGTGATCACAAAGCTAGTAAATGACAAAAGCAGGATTCAAAACACAGATTTGTGTGGTTCACTCTGTGTCTATTGTACCTATACTGATGTTTCCTGCAGTATACTCCTTAGAACTACTTGTTCCAGAATCACAAGACTTCCTTTTAAAAATTCAGATTGCTAGGTCTACCTTAGACCAGAATTTATCAGGGCAGAGTCTATAATCCTAAATTTTAGTGAGCCCCCCGAATAAATTTTTGTTAGGCATACTAAAATTGGAGAACCACAGATCTAGGTTATAAATTATCCACCTTTGAACCCCTATGTCCCCATCTGTCACCTCTCATGGCCCCTGCATGTAGCCTTGAACAAGAAGAGAGAAAAATGGGAAGTCATAGGCCTGGACCTGCTTACCTCTCATAGCTCCTACCAGAGTCAGTGAGCTCAGATGCTTACGGAAGGCTTGCCCCAATGCCCGAAACTGCACTCCCTTCAACTGGACCCGGCTGGGTTCCTCTGCGAAAGACTGAACAATGACTCTGGCCCCGAGATCCCTGGATCCCAAGATCTTCTCACTCTTGGAATAGAAACAGTCCTGCAGATTCCCTGAAACACAGAGAGAAGTCGGGGGGACCTGAAGCACGTGCAACGTGCTTCTAGACAAATCATCTGGTATGAAAGGTACTGTCGGCACAAGGGACAAACCATTATTGTTTGTTTCATTTAATAATCTTATTTCCCTTTTACTTTGATTCTCCTCTTTGGATTATTAATTAAAACATCCGATAACTAGGACATGATGTTGCCTTCACTCTATTATTTCCAGAAGCCCCCAAATCAATCACCTTAATTACTGTCACAAAGAGGCTGACTACAAGCCACAAAACCAACCGAAATAGATGCTTATTTCAATCCAAAAGATCCCCTGGAGGGAGTGTGCAATAAAATGACCTTCTCGTGGTTGATAATTGTAGGGAAGAAATGTGAGCGCTGAATGTAATCACAGCTCTTTTTAGTCTTAAGCTGTCCAATGGGGTTTCCCCCGGTTTTTTTGTTTTGTTTTGTTTTGTTTTTTGGTTTTTGATTTTTTTTTTTTTTTTTTTTTTTTTTTTTTGCTGCTTTGTAGGTTGGGGACTGAGCAACAATGCCACCGCAGATATGGCAAAGGGTTCCAGACAAGAAGCTGAACTCCCCATCCCCACCCCCAACACCTCCTTCCAGTTCCTAGCAAGGACAACAAACAGCACCATCCTAATACATTCAGCAACCAGTGCACCAAAGTGCTGTGACCTCAGGATCCAGGACACTTTCTGTGGACACATGGCAGCTGGTGGTGCGAACTCACCTCAGAATGGGTAAGAAATCATCTTCTGAATTGTTTCTTTATTTTCCATGTTAATAAACCAGACTGCCGTAAATACAAAATGATGTATCATTCCACAGTGATTAATTCACAGTAAATTTGCTAACACCCAGGAATAAATATATAAGAGGTAAATGAAGAGGTGTTTTGTATTTGTACGCTTTATCACAATTTTGATTCTTTCTGCCGGTAATCCATAATATTTTGAGTGGCCAGGCTTCATATTATTTGGCTACCTCATTTCCACTCTTCTGCCCCACACAAAGAAAGGGATAGTGATATGTTATTTCTTTGTTTAAGGAATGTCTATGGATTTATCTTGAGAAAATTGTAATAACTTTTAAGAGTTGTGATGAAATCAGAGATTGTTCCATTCGGTGCCAACAGATTTATAATGGCCCGGTCCTGGAGGCATAGTCTCTCTAGCAGCACAATCAAATGCAGTATTTTAGACAATATGATCTGAGAATGCCTAGATGAGGACTACTAAGAAAATCTGAATAGAAAAAGCAGCTCCCATTTCAGCAAAATTGTTAAATCTGACAATCTTTGGATTCTAACACATAGTATCCAAACCTCCCTTTCAGAATGATACATTTGTGAACCAGGTGACAGGGTGGTGGAAGGTAGAATCCAGGTCCCTCTCACCCAGCCACATCCCAACATGGCAACCACATGTATCTCTACGTAGACACGACTCAAATCTTTAACTCCAGCCACGGCATTTCTTCCAGACTCCAAACACTCCCAAGCACCTCTACTCAGGTCCTGGCCTGGCGTCTCTCTCGGCATGTATAAAATTAAAGTCGTGATCTGTAGCCTCCCACTCCAAAAGCTGTTCTTCTTCCCATCTCACTAAATAGACTCATCATCCATCCAGAGCTCATGCCTGGGAGTCATCCTTGACACCCACACCATCCTAAACCAAAGTTGACAAATGATATCTTCACAACATGTGAAAGCCTCATAATCTACAGCCTGGGAAACGAAAACATAACCTACTAAACTAACCATCCCTGAAATAGATGTTTAATAGGCACATCAGTGTGATTCAGTGCCTGTTATTCTTCTAGAAGATAAATTGACTTTTTCAACCACTTGCTTAAAGTAGGTGGTAGTTCACCCAGAAAACAAACTCTAAAAGTAGGGGTGAGGCAGGGGGATTGGGGGGGACACAAGAGCCCCATCAGTCTAATCAGTAAGGAATGTGCTGCCTGGGTCTGTGATTCTGGCATTAAGCTCTTTTCCTGAGACTTGTAGAAGGGACCTGGAATCACAGTTAAAACTTCTTTATAAATTTCCTTGGATATTTAATCTGGGTTAAATATTTCCTGGGATATTTAATCTGGATTCTCCAGATTTTATTATTTAATGGGATTATTTTTTTCCCAGAGAAATAATTTCACAAGTGAAAACCTGTTTACCTCGTTTACAAGGTCATATAGAAGGCAGGAGATGAAACGACAATTTATCAAGAGCGTCCTGAAAACTAAAGAATATTATGGACATGGAAAGGCTAAGGGTTTGTTCCCTTTTGAAAGAAGTCGCCATTACTACATATTGTTTGACAGGAAGAACATTCTTTTTCACTCATTGACTTTCCAGCAAAATACTTCTCTACCTTCTGAAGCACTGGCCTCCTGGCATGAAGCGAGGTGCTTCATCCTCTCAGCAGTGAGATTCCCTTGTATGGTGACCCTCCTACTGAGCAGCATGACCGTGACCTTTAAGATATGACGTTCTCCAGCCACCCAATTCTCTGTGAAGTTGTGAGAATATCTGAAGGGAAAAAAATGGAAAAGACACATTTGAAGATATTACTCCAAACCTTATTAAAATAGTAAGCCCCAGATTAGCCTAATTCTCCCTTGGGAGTCTATTTCTTTACAAACTGAGGTACAGAAGAGTTGAACTATGGGCACAAGCATGTGAGAATTAGGTGCTTTGCACCATAAGACGGAAGTTCTAGAGTCTTACAGGAAAAATGCATTCAAGATGTCTAAATCTTTCAAATGTTTCATGCATTGTAATTTTCTTTTTTTTTTTTTAAGATTTTATTTATTTATTTGACAGAGAGAAATCACAAGTAGATGGAGAGGCAGGCAGAGAGAGAGAGAGGGAAGCAGGGTCCCTGCTGAGCAGAGAGCCCGATGCGGGACTCGATCCCAGGACCCTGAGATCATGACCTGAGCTGAAGGCAGAGGTTTAACCCACTGAGCCACCCAGGCTATCAACACATCTAACATTGTCTAATGTCAAAAGACGTCATGGAAAGACAAACAAGTGTCCAGACACCAACACAGTTAAGACCGCCTCTGCTTCCGTCAAATCGGAGCTAAGTTGACATTCAGTACCTCAAGGGTGACCTCAGGTGGAGGTCTGTTTTGTGCACTGCTTCCACAATGACAATCTCTTCTGTGGGTTTGGCACCTTCGAAACCTATTCCACCAATGATGACAGCTTCATCTCCAGGGCACCAGTCCACGGCATCCTCCAGAGCCAACACTGTGTCCCGGGCAGAGGCAGCTGCTCGAAGATGGGTGATAGTTACTTCTGGAAGCAAACCTAAAGCCGAATGAGGAAAATTTGCCTTTAGATATATTAATAATTAATATGAGTTTGATGTTATTCAGCCAAAAAATCCTATGAAGTAAGAATCTGGGAAAGCAAGCTTCAGGCTTGATGAGCACCAATGCATTTACTTTTTTTTTTTTTTTTGATATTAGTTTTCTCATCTGTTACATGTTGCAATAAAAAATAATGCAGGATTGAACATGGCATGAGGTGAAAAATACAGGAATTGGAGTCAGACTCAACTGACAATTAAATCAGTTTTGCTATGTTCTAACCAAGGGTAATGTACTCAAGGATGACTCCGTTTTTCTCAGATACAAAGCAGAAGTAGCGAGGCCTTTCCCCACAGAGTGGTAAGAGGATTAAATGAGAGAACAATGAAACGTCTAGCTCGGACCTTGCCCATAATAGATCTAAAACACATTTTAGTATTTTCCTTCCCCGCATCATACTGTTTTGAGAATGAAATGTTACCACTTCTTTCTTATTCTGAATAAAAACAAACGACTATTAGACTCTCGATATAAGTTTGAAACAAATCTCTAACCTGAAGACTTCAGCTCAGTTTACAAATGGGTTAGTAGTGTAGAGACTCAAAATTACCTTGGATTGGTTGTCCTAAGTCTTGATGATCCCTTCAAATTCCAAAGTGGGTGCCACGTCCAAGATGGCTTTGCTAAGCCAAGTTGAAGGTGGGGGAACTTGAGACTCTAGAGTCTTGGTTTGTGTCAGACTCCTGCTCATCCACCTGATCCTCCCCATGCCAGAAGGCCACTCCTTAATTATCCGAGATTCAAGAAGGTAGTCTGTCTCAAAGAGTTTATTCTGGCCTTTCCCAACCAGAGTCAAGGCAAAGACTTTTTTCAAGCCATTATCTGAAGCAACACTTCAGAAAACACATGACTTACTCCCAACTCCTTCTTCTTTCCTCAGTACATTTCCTTCCTCCTTTGCAATAGATCATAATTTACCTTTAGCCCACAGCAACTTACTGTCCTCCCTTGTTGCACTAAAGTAAAGTAATAATACTTGAATCTCCAACTACAGAGGTAGCCGACAATAAATCATTTTCAAATTATTTTAAACTTCCCTCTTTATTTATGTGTCTGTGTGTGCGCGAGGACTTGTACCAATAATGTTGTTCTACGCTTGGAAAGGTCCCTAGGTTAATGATGTAATTTCTGAAGTTTACTTGGGCAATAATTTTATCTTGAAATAATTTACAGAGTTCAAAATTTCTAATTATAGGGCAGGTGGAAATTAAGACATAAATCATCCCAAAAGAAAATAATTTTAATTTTATTCCTTGTTTGTATGTTTTAACCTTTGGGAACAATAAAATAAAATAAGTCTCTTTATATGTATATGCATATATATGTGAATTTCTATGATCTATTCTTGAATGTCTATATGGAAAATTTTCTACCAAGCATAAAAAATGTTTATTAAAGACAAAAATGCTTTTAAACTCTGTGCTCAGTTGTGCACAATACTAAATCAATATGCAAAAACACCTACTCTGCACCTACCACCTTGCAAGCTACAGGTAGCGGAACAAAGGGTAGGGACACCAAAGGTATTTCTCAACTTATTCTTATAATAGTCAAGTCAGAATGAATGAAAAAAAAATCACAGAGAATCTTTGAAGTGCATTTTTACCTATTGACATAAACATATGTCCTTTCAATTGTTGACAGAGCTTTTAGAAAGCAGGAATATTATCTCATAACTTATTCACTCTCATGGCAAAATAACACATGTCAATGTGTATGACCAAAGCATCAACCTTGGGCATTTCATCAGTGCCTGCATCGTATTTCCAGCTACATGGTAGATGTTGACATTTGGATGAGCTATTGTTACCTCAAACTCACAAATGTCAAAATAATTACAATAATCACCTGAGCTAGACCCTTTGCAAATACCTTTTTCTCTTCTTTCTGCCTTATTCTAGTTTAGTTATATCCCTTCTTTGTTTATAATCTCTAGTGTCTGCCTACAATACTCAGTAACAAAGCCCCAAATTCCCTTCCTGACTTTTAAGACTCTCCAGATTCTGATCTACTTGATGGTCTTTGACTCTGTAATAAACTCTCTATTCCAGGAAATCCAGTCTATTTACCTCTTCTTGTTTGACAGGTTCATTCCTTCCTCTATCCCTTTACCCATTCTACCCCTTCCATCTAGGTGCCTGGCCTGCCTTCTGTCATCTATTCTTCCAAAATGCAGCTCAAGCCCTGCTTCTTCCACTGGATTTCAGGGAGAACTTCAGCCCATGCTGACATCCACCTCCTCCTACAGACCTTCTAGTGATGTGCAGTTTGTACTGAAACAAAAGATCTGTTTACATCTGGGATTTGGGCATGCCCAGGTTTGTGGATATACTGTGGGCCATTTTGGGGAGGAGAAGCTTACACAAAGGAGTAGATAGAAAAACAGAGGACGACAGGGTCTGGCTCAGATATAGGCCCTCTTTCCCAAGTTCATGGACCCATGACTGAACCTGTGATAAGGACCTGAAGGAACTCTCCAGATGGCTTTTGCCCCTGATGTTCCTCTGCCTGGAATTCTAGCTGCCTCATTCTTCAGAATGATGTTCAGCTTGGTTCCTCAGAGAAGCCTCCAAGACCTTCTGACTGGGTCCAATCTTGTGTTATAATCTGTCCCATCACCGTGTTCCTCTCCTTTCTAGCATTCAACACACTGCAATTTGACCTCTTACTGTAATTCTGTTTGTCTTCCCTACTGCACAGGACAGCAGGAACAATGACCAAGAAAGTCAAAAGAAGAGGTAAAGTGCACAAAGGAAGCCTCATGGTGATGGCAACAGACAGATGAGTTGATGAACTCACATGACATTTGTCATGCGATACCTATAACAAGCAGGCAGGAATGCTGAAAAATGCTGGAGGTTCTGGGAGAGTTGGGGGCAGGAGATGATAATAAATTTTTCTTGTCACTGCTGAAATACACACAGGCTGAGAAGACTCGCCAAGGGGGTTGGGGCACAGGGGAGACAAGATATGTAACCTGTAGTCAGTACCATATATTTCAGTATTAAATTATTCCATAATTATCACAGTGCCTATGTCTTATCTCCCACCTCAATATTTACTACCTGAATTCAGGGACACTGCTTATATGTTTCCTTTATATATGTCACAATCCTGGGATTACAATTAGCATTCAACTCATAAGGATTTAAATTAATTATTTTGAATACTGCCTTGTGGACATTCATTTGCAAACTCCCATTTAGACATATGCCAAGGAACGCCTGGGTGGCTCAGTCGGTTAAGCACCTGCCTTGGGCTCAGGTCATGACCCCAGGGTCCTGGGATTGAGCCCCATGTCTAGCTCCCTGCTCAGTGGGAAGCCTGCTTCTTCCTATGCCTGCTCCTCCTACCTAAGCTCTCTCTCTCTCTTTCTGACAAAAAATAAATAAATAAAATCTTAAAAACAAAAGATATATGCCTAAATGACTATATAATATCCAATGTGCTTGAAAGTAGAACAATGCAAACATTTATTAAGAACTTAGAATAAACCCAACCTAGGCTAAGCAATTTCACTTGAAATAAGAACTGTTTGTTTCTTCTTGTTTTTCTTTTGACAGATTGAACAGATTAGGAAACCGAAATGCTTCAGGGACAAGATTTGACAGTCACGAGACGTCAGCACTGAGTTCTGAACCTGGGGCTTCTGAGTCCAGAACCAAAGAACTGGACACATAATCGAATTGCCGGACTCTGGAAATAATTCTAAATTAACTGTACCCGGAAAGCTTTGGTACTCAAAAAATTATTCTCCTCACTTCATAAATGTTATTTAAGGGCTTCACAAGGCAACACAGCTAGCTTCTGTAATGAAGAAAGCATTGCCCACACTATAAACGTGAGTCATTTTACTTGAAGAACTCAGAAAACCCAAGTTGGGCAGTTCCCTTCCTTTCTCTACCACAAATCAAAAAACATAAAAATACAGTTTGAAAAGATCAATAATTTATGAATATGCTCAAATGAAAAAGGTTAAGCTCTTAATGTGTAATTTAATACAATGTTTAACCACTTTGGGCTTTCAACATTGACCTGTTAACCAACAAACTATTCATTTACTCCCACTAATGACTTTGACTCATAATTGTATTTCCTACAAATTATTGTCCAAGCATTTCAGTGCCATTCATCCATAATTACACCATCTCAGAGAAACATCTTAGCAAATGGGCATGGGGAGAAAGAAAATAATCTTTGTGGGTTAACACACTTAAAATCACTAATTGTCCCCTGTTTATTTTGTAGGACTTCAATCTTTATTCCAAGTGAATAACTGCCAAGATCTTTCCAAATCACTGGGGGCAGGGAGGTAGTGAAGGATGAGGAGAGGAAGGAGAGGGAAAGAGAGTGAGGGGAGGGGAGAAAGGAAGGAAAGAATCATTTCATTAAACTAAAGTTCACGTCAGAATACAAAGATAAAGCAACTCACAAAAGAACTAGAAATCTTTCTGAAATACGTGCAAATGATTTCCCCCTATTTCTGCATGCAGCTAACTTCACATTATGCATAGCATATTGGTGAATGCTGCCGCGTTTGTGTGTATGTCTGTGTGTAGATAAACATTTTTCATGCACTGGAAAGACAGACATGCAAGGAACAGAGTCCCTGTCTGACCAGGGTCCATGACCAGTACAGGAAATGGGCAAAAATCACAGATGTACCATGTGAAGGGTTAAGACAGAGGGACGTCTTGTGTCTCCTGGTGCACAGACATGGAGGACCTCACTCACACAGAAGGAGGGGTTCTTTCTGGGATTGCTTCCCAGAAGAGGTGGTGACTGAGCTGGGTCTTTAGGGCTAAGTCCTAATGGGCCAAATGACAGAACAGGCAGGGTACTCCAGGCAAATGCAATGATGTATACAATGGTGTGGGCTAACATGACACATTTTAATTGCTGCTGTATGCAGCATGGGCAGAATGCACACACACGGGGTGGGGGTGGGTTTGCTGGTGAGAGTGAGAGTGCACCCAGCAGGGTGAGCAAGACCCACTCAGAAAGGGACTCTGGGGTCCTCCCAAAGAACAAAGAGTTTATCCCAAAAGTAACCATCAAAGGAATACTTGAGATAGTAACAAAGAAATCACATTTTTGTGAGATTCTAAAACCATGAATACACAAATCAAACTGAGGGGAGAGAATCCTTAGTGAGAAAATGTACTCACTGCATATTTGTGAGAATGAGAAAAAACCTGACTCAAGTCCTAAAACGAACAAGAGCCAACCAGGGGGCAAGAGGGAGCTCAATGTGTTCCAGGAACTAAATGGAGATAGGAGGTTCTAACTAAATGGAGATAGATGAGATGGCACAGAACACAGGACAAGATGGCACAGGACCTTGCTGGCATGTTTTCAAGGACCTTAACTCGGAATAGTTCTGTGATCAAATTTCTGTGTTTAAAGTTCTCCCTGGCTGTTGACTGAAAAGCAGGGGAGGGAAAGTAAAAAGTCTATGTAGCAGGCTGCCACAGTAAATGAGAAAGGATGAAGGCAGTGGTTCAGACAAGAATTTCGTTAAGTTTGACTAAGAGTCAGGCAATGCATCTGAAGAGAAGTGTAGAAATTTGAGCTCTCTTTTGGAGAACGAAGAGAACTGATGTCAGATCTAGAGGTAAAGGAGAAGATATCGATGATGCCTCACAGGCCCAAGCAGAAGCAAGTTAGTAGATAAACAGAGGCACCTAGGAAAGAAGATAAAGAGTCCATTGAATAAACATTTACTGAGCACCTACTATGCTATGTTCTGTGTGCTCTTCTAGCCACTGGGAATACAGTAGTGAGCAAAACAATCAAAAATCCCTGCCTTCATTGGTTTATATTCTAGTGGCCTTCACTTTTAGACATACTACCCTTTAGATCACCATTTTATGCAGGTTACATTTTAGATATTAAAGAGGATATTCAAGGGAAAATTCTGGAGCTCAGAAGAGATGTCTGAGGTTAGATAAATAAATATATAAACAGATTCCAATCCATGGAAATGAGTAGGATTACTTGGGAGAAAGTATATAGTTATAAATGAAGAATATCCAAGCCTGAGCCCATGGGAACATCATCATTCCAAAATTGAATAGATTTAGAAAACCTAAAAGAAGCAGTAGAAGGAAAAAAAAAAAAAAGATGAAGATAACACACTTGCCCATAACTAAACAAAACAATGCAGTGGAGAGAAACTCATTCCTCCCCCATTTCTTTACTCTTTCATTGTTGGTAGGGTCTGGGCACCCCGCCCAGTGTCCTTTACTCTTGAGTCCGATTCCCCCTGTTCATTTTATCCCTCTTCAGGCAGAGTAGCAGGATAAGAGCTTTGAGGTGAAAGAGATGGAGAGAAAACCCAGTCCATCTACCATTTCTCATTCCTCCCTTCTTCCTGGCAGCAGCTGGCCCAGATTCTCCAGTCACATTCTATCTCTGACAGCAGGAGGAGGTGATGAGTAACCAGAGAAACTGGGGAAAGGCTGACAATGACTTCTGATTCCACCTTGCATCTGAACTGGTTCTCTCTGCTTCCAGAGACTGCACTATGCCAAAAGTTGCTTCTGGGCCATAGAAGCCACTCTGAGGGCAGAGGGACTGAGTGCACCATTTGTTACTAGTACTCAATAAGAACAGAACTAAGATAGTAGAGCCTAAATGGAGAGAGATGTGTCCCTGGTATTCCATGGCAGAAATGGACCTACACTCCCACACAATTAGTCTTATACTCCGTGGCCAGCTGCACTACTCCCGCTAGCATCAGACAGCAAGGAGATTTAGGTGAAATTGCCCGTTGAGGGCTCACCTGGGTCCTTAACTACAAGGTTATCACCACTTCTTTGAGAAAAATTCATCTTAAGTTCCAGAAAGCCATCTCACAAAGGGAACTCTTAGAACTCAAAGCATCTGTGAATTGGAGGCAATCCAATTTACCATACTTCAGAAGAGGAGACAGGGACATTAGCATTAATAGAAGATTATCTGGCAGACCGAAGAGATGGAATGGGGCATTTTTCATGTACCATTTCCCTCTGCCCTCGAGAACCCACTCGCTGTGATATCTTTGCTGGCTGAAGACAAAACCTGGCCCAGGAATCCCGTATGCGCTTAGCTCTGTGTCTGCACTGTGAGCCTTCTGCATCAGTACTGGCTCATCTCTGGTGACAATGACAGAGCAGGGAACATGTGCCTGCAGGAAGAAGAAGGCTCAGCGGAGCAATCCTTTAAATGTGCGGATCAGCTGGCTGCATCCACAGCTGAACAGTAAACATTTCTATACTGTAATGAAAGGGAATTGGGCATGGTCTGTTCCCAATGCTGAGAAAAAGTCTACCATTTTGTTGGCACAGAGGTTTAGACCAAGGCTAACCAAGGTTACTCAGATGGTGCAGTGAGCCATGCTTTGATTGAAGACCTTTTCTAAAGGCATCAGAAAGGCGAACCTTGGTTTCTACTCAATCTGAGCTTTACTATTGCTACTGTGATTAAAAACAAGTGACTGAGAAGACTATAAAGATAAAGCTCAACATACCCAGGAAATAGTGAATTATAAGATACATGGAAACATCTGTAACACTGCTCCTAGATGCTTCAAGGATTTCAGGCCAATTTTTACAAATAGCATTCTTGGGCCCTATAGAACTGTACTGGCCAGTCCTTTACTCACCGGGGCAAAATCCTGTTGTTCAGAGCAAAAGCCTTCTATAACATGTTTTTAATTCCCACTCCTTTTCATTGCCCAAAAATATTTACAAAACTTCAGGTATACTTCAGACCAGATAGATAGTATTTTTAATAATCATTGCTACAGTTTATGGTTTAGAGTGGAAACAGAAATGAGGGAAAACGGGGCTAATTTTTAACAGATTAATTTCTTTTTAGAAAACCAATCAATAAATACTATATAAAATATATATATATATATATATAAATATAGAGAAGCTAAAGGAAGATAATAAAAGCATCCACAATCTTACTACAATAGATTAATAAGTGTCTTTTCTTTTCCATCCTTTCTATCCTATGTTCACAAGTTGACAAAATTTCATATATAAATAATATTCTACATACTATAGAATTATGCTGTAATTCTTGACATACCATTTTTGTAAATTCTTTTTACTTAATATAGTAAAATTGATAGAGTAATACATTTAATTAATATGACATATTAATATATTCTCTTTACTTAATATTACACTTACTAATAGCTGTATTATATATTATTTAACATCATAGTGGTATCATAGTATCCCAATTAAAAGTGGTGCCTTTTATACAGTAATCCTGTAATTCTTTATACTCTGTTTATTCCCAATATTTTTCTCTCACGAACAATGCAGACGTGGACATTCTTGAGCATAGTTTTTATGAATGCTCATGGTCACCTCCTTAGAACAAATTCCTAAAAATGGCATCACTATATCAAGGCATATACCTAGTTTTATGCCGATTACTATAATTACCAAATTAACTCAGGAAGACTCACAACTTCTATATACACTAGCAGTACTCATGAATACCAGTTGCACAGACTTTCTACTACTTCTATTTTTGATCTTGGTCAATTTGACTGTTAAGGGAAAAAAATCATTTTTGTTTTAAAATGTCAAGTGAAGGCCATTATTTGACATCTTTTTTACATTTTTTAGTACCAAAAGAAATTCAACATTGCTAAGTAAATGGAATGCTACATGGGCTGGAGCTTGTGATTTTTCCTTCAAAGAGAATTCTTCCATACATATCATCAAAGCAATACTATTAATAGTATTGCTTTCAGCCTGGCCATGGAGGAAGAGTATCGTTGAATTGGACATTATATTCAATATTTGTTAAAATTGGATTTTACCTAGATCCTGGCACTTCATAATTTTAAAAACTGCTTCCCATTCTTTCCTCTCATTTAACTCACAACAACTCTGCAAAGTAGCAAAGACTGGAATTATTACTTTCATCTTACAGAGAATGAAACCATTCCCAGACACTCATTCCATCTTTTTCATCCATTTAACACAAACATGGCTCACTTCTATATTGCATACACATAGCTGGTGTTCATCTCTGGCAGAAAGACAAACTGAAGACACTCCTTTTAGGTTTCCAGAACAATCCTCTCAAATTTAATTTTTCAGGTTCTTTTAGGATTCCAAGTGGGGCTTGGACCCCTTTGGCTCCCTTTGTAATATTCTTTTTTCCTCCTTTGTAATATTCTTAATAGGAACATAAAGAACTTGCTTCTTTCCCAGTTATTTAACTTCAGTATTTTTATGCCATTTTCTGACCTGTATAATAGTAAGTCTACAAGTATTTTTTAATACTTTGTTTCACACTTAGAAAACTCTTTACTTTTTTTTTTTTTTTGAGAGAGGGTAAGAGAGAATCTTAAGCAGCCTCCACATCCAGTGTGAGCTAGACAGTAGGCTTGATCTCATAATCTGAAATCATGACCTGAGCCAAAATCAAGAGTCTGACACTTAACCGACTGAGGTCACCAGGCTCAGCCTGATGTCAGCTGATGTTCCTGTTCATCTCAGAAATCTCCATCTTCATGTACAGAAGTCATCCCTGTGCTTCCCAGTCAATGCCAACAGTGCCTTGTACTGGATCTGATACAAGGTCTTGGCCTCAGCCCAGCTGTGGTTGCTGAGTTCCTCACAGTGGTTCTTGACCTCAGCAATAATGCCATCCAGGTCCAGGGAGAGGCTGTTGTCCATGGACAGCATGAGGGGCATGTCTGTGATCTGGTACCACAGGTCCCGGATCCCCTCTCCATAGAGCTGCCTTAAGAAGATGATCTCATGGGTCAGCCCCTCCCAGGAGGCACTCCAGCTCCATCATGTTCATTCCTATCCTTGATGAAGACAAATTTATTCCCCATATCTGCATACTCTTTGATCTCTTCTTCATTTTTATTCTTGAAGCCCCCACTGACCCCGACATGTTGTCACGTTCCACCTCCAGCTTCAGCTCCTCCTTGCCTACCGTGTGTCCGGCTGCCCCCGGGGGTTGTTGATGTAACTCTTGAACACGCTGTCCATGTTACTCCGAGCATTTTTCTGCTGCTGCAGGAGGCTCCACTTGGACTCCAGGATTTTTTCTCCTGCTCCAAGTGCTGCAGCTTGTTGCTGGAAGGAGGCAAACTTGTGGTTGAGAGTCTTGATCTCCTGGATGTGCATAGCCTGGATATTCAGGTTCACTTCCGGCTTGAGGGGGCTCAGCAGGCTCTGGTTCAATGAGACAACCACAATTCCTCTCATACTCCTGGCCCTGTCATAGCCTCCAACCACCTCATGCTGCTTCTCAGGCCACCCAGAAGCTGCTGCCCACTCAGAAAAAGGTGGAGGAGCTGATGCTCTACCCGGCACTCTCATGAAGGAGCAGCTACTGAAGGCTTCGGGGCTGGAGGCGAACATCTTGTAGGACTTCTAGGTCACCTGGATGGTCATGGAGTGGAGGCTGGGGTGGAGGAGAGTATGCTGAACCTGACAGAGGTTTGAGAAGGAGCCAAGAAGCTGTTTCTAGGCTGAAATGTTTTTGAGTCATCTCTTGTTTATAGATCTAGAAACTGCAACACTGAGGAACTGTTTCAAGTTCCATCAGATCAGGGATAGAGATAGTATTTGAACCCAAGCAGTCTACTTTCAGAGCCCAAACTCCTGACATTCATCAAAAGGAAGATGAATGATTGAATGTTCTAGAACTGAGTCAGGATAAGCTCAGTGAAGATTCTCCTGTACCAGCAGGAGAGAGTAAACTATAGAAATCTTGAAAGGAAGCTAACAGACTGTTGAGCTAGCTATGTCCCCTTGGGAAGCTGTGTGTCAAGACCAGAGGCTTGTTATCTTCCTGAGTTATGTGTCCAAGATATGATACAGAGTCAGTTATAGAAAATGGGATCCACTTTAGAGACTGTGATAGTTAACTGTGTATGTCAGCTTGACTGTACTAAGGCCAAAGACAACTGGACAAACATTATTCTGGGGTGTCTCTGTGAAGATGTTTCTGGATGAGATTAACATCTGAATCCATGGACTAAGTGAAGCTGATTGCCCTCCCTGGTGAGGGTGGGCCTCATCCAATCCATCAAAGACCCAAATAGTACGAATAGTACAAAAAGCCTAAGTGAGAGGGAACTCCTGATCAACTGCTGAGCTGAGACTTTTCCAGCTTTCAGATTTGGATTAAAACACTAGCGCTTCTTGGATTTCAAAACCTGCTGGCTTTTGGATTGCAACTGACAGCATTTGTTCTCTTAGTTCTTATGCCTTTGGACTCAAACTAGAACTATATATATCAGCTCTCCTGGGTCTCCAGCTTGCTGACTCCAGATCTTGGGACTCGTTAGTTTCTACAATCATATGAGCCAATTCCTTATAATAGAGCTTATTATAATCTACAATATTAGAGTTCTCATGATAAATAAAATGAGTATGATCTATTTATCTACCTATCTATCTCAACTGTTGATAAGATGAAGTAGTGAAAATAGTACCAAAGGCCTTAAATTTCCTATCAAAATCCTTATGGTTCCAAAGATTTTCTCTGAATTTTTTTATAATGTTACTCAGGAATGAATAAGTCACTGCATTAGTCAGCATTCTCCAAATAAATAGAACCAATATGATATATGTATCCATGAAAAAACTTTGGAACTGAAGGGACTTACATAGGAAATTTAAGGCCTCAGGTATTATTTTCAGTACTTCATTTTATTAACGATTAGTATTTTAGAAGGAAGTAGCTCATGGTTTAAAAAAAAAAATCAATTGTTCTAAATTGAAAAATACCTTCCCAATTTATCTTTGTGGGGTCTGAACATTCTACTATAGTACCAGTATTTATAACATGTCAACGCCTAGCTTTTGATAAGAAATAATAATTTCCTTAGTAGTTAAGAGATACCTACAGCTCTCTTCCCTGCCTCCCCACTCAGACCCTCCAAGAGGTTGCTATCAAACAATCATTTCTAGGTTATACATGGCAGAGTCCTAGGGAACAGAAAATTCACCAGGCTAAACAAAGGAAAGTCTCTGTTTTTACCCTTTTCTCCCTCACAGGGATAGGGAAAAGAGTTCAGGAGGCAACTCCTTCAAATCTGCCTCTAATCTAGAAAAGCCTAAAATAGGCCACACAGGTTCTCCCCTGAGCATTAAGGCAAGTCTGTTCTCTTCTCTTCTTGAACTCACAGGCCACACTGAAGTTACCTTTTGTTAATCAGCAAAGTCCCCAATGTCTTATGTGGCCTAAGGAGTAAAGAAAGAAGCTTGTTGTCCATCCCCTACTAGCTTAGTAAGAATAATTAGTAACATGATACATCATTGTTCACTAGATGTCCTCTTTTTGGCTTAAGCCAAGTCTTAATAGAGTTCAGCCTTGAACAGCATGGATTTGAACTGCACGAGTTCACTTATATGTAGAATTTTTACACTACAGTACCATAAGTATATTTTATCTTTTATGATTTCCTGAATAAGATTTTCCTTTATATCTGACTTTATTATAAGAATACAATGTAAAATATATATAATATACAAATCATGATTAATTGACTGTTTAACTTATTGATAAGGCTTCCTTCCAGTTAACAGTTGGCTTTTAGGAGTTAAGTTTTGGGAGGAGTCAAAAGTTGTACACAGATTTTCAACTGTGCAAGGGATCAGTGCCCAAAAGCCCCACATTGTTCAAGAGCCAACTATGCTTAGAACTGATGACTTTGCTGGCCATTGTCTTTCATGTACATATTTATACAAAAAAGTGACCAATCCAAATCAAGAGTCATGTGGTTCTAGATCCCTAACTGAAAACTATCTTAAAATCAACCTCTTTCATTTACTAATACTCTCTAGCCATAATCAAATATAAAAAAACACAGTGCTATTATATATTCCTTAATTCTAAATTTTCTATTAGTTGTGTTTCTAAAAACTGTGGCTTTGGTTTTTGTTTAGTGAAGCAAGTGGTTGGTTGGGATTTATTCCCAGCCAAACTAAACAAACTGGAATTTGTTTACTAGCCAGTAAAATCTTATTAATTTGTAATTTCAAATTAGTAAAAGTAATAAAAATGTTAGATTGTCAAATGTTTATAAAGTAGATAAGCCATTGTTTTTACCTGTCCATTCTCTTACTCTGTTTAAATAACACATCTCTAATGTTAATAAACCATCCATGCTCCACCTCAGACAATGTAGTTCTGGGTGGTTGTCCACATACTTACTCCCTCTTGACCAAAAGAATACCACTTCCCCTAGTCATAGTACTGGTTTTAGTGATAGACTTCTGACCCAAACAAGGTCAAAATTAATCCTGAGGTTTTTGCTCAAGTTTTTCATTCAGTCGTTCACACAACATACATTTTTTGATAGCGTACTACAAGTCCAGTCACTGTTGTAGGCAATAGAGATATTATAAATGAATAAAAACAAACAAAAAAAAACACACAACAAAACAAACAAACAAACAAACAAAAAAAAACCCCAGGAACCTCCCTGTCATCGTGATGTATACATTCTACTAAGGAAGACTTTAGCACAAGTACAATAAATATGATAAATAAACTGTATATAATACATTAGTATTAAAAGCTAAAGGTGAAAAACAGGAGAGATATGAATGTTAATGGAGGGAAATGTTAGAATTTGCTCAGGGGTCAAATAGCCATTGGAAAACAGCCGCTTTTTCACCTGGAGCTGCAGAGACCCATTTCTACCTCCAGGAGAGGAGAGATGGATTGGTACCTGCGTGGTTCAGTCACTTAAGTGTCCAACTCTCAGTTTCAGCTCAGGTCATGATCTCAGGGGTGTGACATGGGACCCTACACTGGGCGTGGAGCCTGCTTAAGATTCTCTCTCTCCCTCCTCTTCTGCCCCTCCCCCTGCTCAAGAGCACATGTTCCCTCTCTTGCTCTCAAAAAAAAAAAAAAAAAAAAAAAAAAAAAAAAAAAAAACATGGGAAGGAAGGAAGGTGGGAGGGAAGGAGGGAAGGAAGGAAGGAAGGAAGGAAATGAAGTCAACTCAAAGGAAAGCAGAGCCTAGAGTTGTGGTGAAACAAAATCCTAATGACTTCATTGGAGCACCTGGACTCAGCTGTGCCTCCAATTTTTGTTTTGTTTTGTTTGTTTTGTTTTTTGTTTTTTCAGTTATATGAGGCAATAAATACCCTTATTTCTTTCTAAATTGGGTTTTCTGTCACTTGCAACCAAAAAAGATCTGACTAATGCCAACACTTTCAGGTATATATAGAAACTTAAAGTACCTTACAATGTGTTTCTAAGTGGGGTTCCTGCTGTACTTGGATTATTGAATAGCTAGAACTCATTTCTAATTAGGAGTATGCATTTACATGTAAACACCTAAACTCCTAAAGACCTTAAAAACAGCAGGTTCTCTTTAACGTGTTTAAACAAGTTCCTTAAAGTGTGGTTTATACCCTTAATTTAAGAAACTATTTCATATAGACTATTTCAAGGTCACTGTTGTCCAAATCAGGAATTCCAGATTCTAAGCTATGTCAGCTTAAAAAAAAAAATCAATTTGATTTTACCAGAAATATTTCTGCCTTTGTGCATAGAATAGTTGTGTTTTGGACTTCTTTGAGGCATGACACATAATAAAGAAAATTCTCACCTCACCTTCCACTGGAGGTGTTGCTTATGTTTTGAGACCCATGCATGTAGTTGAGGACCAGTCCTCATCTTCTTTAAAGGGAGAACCAGTCATCCATCAATGGCCATCCTACCATGCTAAGGGTTCCAAGTTAACTTGACCACATAATGATGATCAGCCACAACATACCAGCTGACCAAAACCCCAACACTGAATTGAAGCTTGTTTGAGTAAAAGATTATAGAAGGCAAAGAACAGGTGTTAAATTTTCCTCATCCCTCTTCCTCCTTTTCTCCTCAATTTGATCTTGCTTCCCATCCCAAAATCAAAACGAATCACAGCAAAACACACACACACACACACACACACACACACACACACATATCAATGGTTGCTTTCCCTTTCAACCTAATATCCCTTGTGACACCCTTTCATATAGGTGTAAATGTAGCAAGTTCTGAAGCAGAACTTCTGCTCCCTCAAACCAACCAAGAGGACCCAAGCAGGAAACAAAGAGAAGATAAAGGCCCCACACTGTAAGTGAGCCATGAACAGTTAGGGAGCACACATTTCCTTGGGGCTTACAGAAAGGAGACTAATCTAACTCTGACATCTGAGCCATCCCTGGACAGATCCCACCGCAGGGTATATGTGAAACAAAAAGAGGACATTCAAAGGAATTCTCAGAAATGGGAGTGAGTCATCAGCCTGGGTAAACAGGCCATCGCCTTTTCTTCTCCTTCCCATGGAGGGAAGTCTGAAGGTCCTCTCTCCACTTAAAGAAAGAAAAAACAGTGTGGAGATTCCTCAAGAAATTAAAAATAGAACTTCCCTATGACCCTGCAATTACACTTCTGGGTATTTACCCCAAAGATACAGATGTAGTAAAAAGAAGGGCCATCTGTACCCCAATGTTTATAGCAGCAATGACCACGGTCGCCAAACTGTGGAAAGAACCAAGATGCCCTTCAACGAACAAATGGATAAGGAAGATGTGGTCCATATACACTATGGAGTATTATGCCTCCATCAGAAAGGATGAATACCCAACTTTTGTAGCAACATGGACGGGACTGGAAGAGATTATGTTGAGTGAAATAAGTCAAGCAGAGAGAGTCAATTATCATACAGTTTCACTTATTTGTGGAGCATAACAAATAGCATGGAGGACATGGGGAGTTAGAGAGGAGAAAGGAGTTGGGGGAAGTTGGAGAGGGAGGTGAACCATGAGAGACTATGGACTCTGAAAAACAATCTGAGGGGTTTGAATTGACGGGTGGGTGGGAGGTTGGGGTACCAGGTGGTGGGTATTATAGAGGGCACGGATTGCATGGAGCACTGGGTGTGGTGAAAAAATAATTAATACTGTTATGCCGAAAATAAATAAAAAATAAATTTAAAAAAAGAAAGAAAGAAAGAAAGAAAGGCTTCAGAAGTACCAGGCATAGGGCTACCAGCAAAAATAGGAGACTGGCTTCTTTTCCCCAGGTCAGATGTCTGCACATGCAGCATATTTGTGGGGCTTCCCATGCCTATTGAATAGGAGAAAGATAATTTGAAAAAGATAGCTGAGCAGGAAAAGGGGTGGTAAGTAGAACACCTTTGGTGTGCAAAGACTGGTTAACTTTCTTCTTGAGCCAGTATTCTGGTACTTTACCCAAAATGGGCCCTAAGGTGGTATCTAACGGCACTGCAAATCCAAGGCAGGGGACGGGCAGCTCTATGCTAGAAAACAGTGAGAAGGTCTCCTACAAGGCTCCAAAGATCTTATATAGAAATCTTTGGAAAAAGAATCAACAGTCAACCAGTAATGTCCTGAGAGGAAGCCACACCTCAAGGAGGATACAAGCACACACTTCAAGAAAGCCTTCAGTGAGCCGTCTTGCCTCACCTCTTCTATCTGTCCCAGCACCAAGAATATATGAGTAAAAAGGATGGATGGAAAAGCAAAGGAGCAAGCCAAACCCCTGCTCCTCCAAATGCTTCAGGCCAGGGGCTCGAGAAGGAGAAAGGAGTATTAAGTGAGAAGGGGACTTAAGTTTTAAAGTGGATAAGTTGATGGGGGTTCTTGCGTGGCTCAGTTGGTTAAGCGTCTGCCTTTGGCTCAGGTCATGATCTCAGGATCCTGGGATCAAGTCCCACAATGGGCTCTCTACTCAGTGGAGAACCTGTTTTACCCTCTCATTCTCCATCATTCTTTCTCTCTCTCAGATAAATAAATAAATAAATAAATAAATAAATAAATAAATAAAATCTTAAAAAAAAAAAATGAAGTGGATGAGATGGAACTGGCCTTTTTTAATATGTTAAATCAACTGGAAAGCTATGGTGCCCATGATGGTATTGCTAAAGGAAAGGGAAAAAAGATCCATCAGAATATGGATGAAGATAGCAATTTAGAGGTAAATAAAGTCTGTTCTGAGTCATATTTCTGTCTAGAAGATTCAGGTCTCTCAAACATCCCTAAAAAGTCACTTGCTCCATTTGCAAAGACCAATGGCCAATTTATACACCACACCAGCTCCAGATTCCCACAAGATCTCAGGTAATAGTTTGTGGTTAAAAAGTGATAGGGACTCTGAAAAACAATCTGAGGGGTTTGAAGTGGCGGGGGGGGTGGGAGTTTGGGGTACCAGGTGGTGGGTATTATAGAGGGCACAGCTTGCATGGAGCACTGGGTGTGGTGAAAAAATAATGAATACTGTTTTTCTGAAAATAAATAAATTGGAAAAAAAAAGTGATAGGGAAAAACACAGAAACTCTTCAATATTGAGAAAATCCAAAATCCTTGAAAAGGAGGAAGGAAAACCATAGCATTTATAGTAGTACCACCTTATCTGTAAAGGATACATTCTAAGACCACCAGCGGATGCCCGAAACCACAGATACTTCCCAATACTATGTATCCTATTTTTTTCCTGTTCATCTATACCTATGATAAAGTTTAATTTATAAATTAGGCACAGTAAGAGACTAACAATAATAACTAATAATAAAATAGAACAATCATAATAGTACACTACAATAAAAGTTATGTGAATGTGGTCCCTCTCTCTCTCAAAATACCTTATTGTACTGTACTCACCCTTTTCTCCTTCTTGTGATGATGTGAGAGGACAACATGCTTATGTGATAAGATGAAGTGAGGTGAATGGCTCATAGGCCTTGTGACATGGCATTAGGCTACTCTTGGCCTTTTGAGGCTACATCAGAAGTGGATCATCTGCTTCCAGAGCTCTTTTCTTTGGAAAACCAGAGTCCACATGAAACCAGAAAACACAGTGGCCACACAGATGTAGTCAGTGAGGAACAGGAGCCAGTGAAGCCAATACATGCACAGAGATGCAGACATGAGAGACTATGAGTTGAGTCCTGACAGGATGGGGCCTGGAGGCAGTCATCCTCAAGGCCCATGGTCTTCCTGTCCACCTTGAGCTTGACCAAATCTCATAAATCCTGTGTTCTAAGTTTGTTTGCCCTGGGTGTCTGTTCCTGAAAACCAAGCATTTCAAGAGGAGTGAAGCTACACACAAAAATGCCATGCTACTGCAATGGTTTATAGTCCAGCCCAAAGGAATGAGAGACAAAAATGGAGAGACTCACAGTCTAGAAGAACTAGGTAAGAGGTGGGGGCAAGAGGAGATGTGATGGATGTAAAGGAGACAGAACTGGACGTGGCTGGTCAAGTGACAAAAGAGCAGAGATCTGACAACCTATTGTTGGAGGAACAGTTCTAAGACAAAACAGGCTCTGGAAAGTTACACCCTACAACAAAGAGCACACGGTAGGAAAAGTCCCCGAGCTCTATCCATCCTGGGGAAAGAAGGGATCAGATGGAGAGGCGCCCTGAACTCCTCAAAAGGATCTACACACCACAGTTAAAAGGATGAGCTAGTAGAGTTGCTTTTAATCATTCTTTGGGCAATGGAACTCTTTCTTCCAAGGAGATATCATGCAAATAGATAGGCAATGGATTACTTGAGCAATTTAAACCTTTATTGCTTGGCCCCCAAACACTTCGTTGTCTTAGGAACCCCTGAAGTTCTTCCAGGAAACATCTGGATTTTGTGGAGCAGAGGGTGAAAGCCAGAAACACGCTCCCATAGCGTGGGCGTACTCTGTGCACCCGGAACCGTGCTTCAAGACAGCCCGATGCCCTTTAGCAACTCAAACAGTGCCCGTGACACCATACTTATAAAAAGCATGGAATTTAAATAAAGATACTCGGTACTTTTAGAAGGAAAACAAACCATATCTAAATTCTCCTGGTTAGACTCATTTTTTTCCTTATTTGTTCCTACCAAATTCTTACGTTCATAACAATCACACTAGTGTTTTCCTCAACCACACTCCCACATACCAGCTTTGCTCAGAAACTTCCATGTATACTTAAAGCCAGTATCTTGTAATTTCTTGAGAAGGACAAAGACAGAAGTCCATTCAAGGCCATAAGACTTTTTTTCTCCTAAGAAACTGCCAGCCAAATTTCTCAGGGAGGAACTGGAAATGAAGTGAGAGACATTGATAAATTTCCCTGCTGAACAATCAATAAAACCCCCACCATCCTGTTCAGACTCCCACTGTGGAAGCAAGGGCCGTAATTACATTGTCAAAAATTCAAGTTGCCCAGGCTGACAGCAACCCCCTTAAAACGTGACAAGTGATTGGCACTCGGTTTGGGGTAGTGAACCTGGATTGGCAGACAGAGTAGGGAAAGAAAAAGGCACTAGTGAAATTTCCTTATTGACCACAACCTGCCAGACCCCAGATGGCCACTCTGGAGGCATCCTGAGAACCCAGAGTCGCATTTAGAATCCCAGTGAGCAGCTGAAAGGACCTCTTAGGCAATCTGAACCCCATCAGAGATTCTGAACAGAATAGCCCTGCCCCAATCCACTCCCAAACCCCAAGAAAGAGAAAGATGGCCTTGCGTGTGTGTGAGAGTATTCCTACATTAAAAGAAAAACATGAAATGTGCTTTCAGCTCCATCCTTCCTCATGACAGCTGAATAGCAAAGCCTGTTTGCTTAGCGATATGAATCCATGAGAGAAATTAGCTGGAGCAGAAGCGTTCCAGGGGGTGGCAATGAAGAAGGAGACGGGGGAAGAGAGGGTGGGAAAGCCATTGTCCCCACATGCAGATGACTTGTGTGATTCTCTGTGACCCAAGCTGGAGCTAAATCAGTACCCGTCAGTCAGTCCTGTCCCTCCTGGATGCAAGGGATAAAATGCGTCCAAAAGGCCTCATAGCTGGGCAGTGCTCTGCTTCTGCCTATCCTGGGGCCCATGCAGACAGTTTCCAGAAGACTCTCTTGTAACCACACCCAGGAACGGTGGTTTTCCACTGTTGGGAAGCAGTGGCCCCACCAGAGATTTAAATCAAAAGGTGTTCCCTGGGTGGTGGGAACAGAATAGAAGATGCCTGGGAATGTTGCTAAAACCTCTCTCTTGCTCTGATCAGAAGAGGTAGACAAGGAAATTAATAAGGAGAAAAATCTCTAGGCAGGGCTGGCCTCATGCCAAATTTTGAGATAGAAGCCCCTCTTGCTCTCCCTGCTAAAAGAAAACATGAGATAATTGGCCCTGGGTCCTCAGTGCTCTGGGGTTGGGGGGGGATGGGGGGTCTTAAAATATAATAAAATGGCTGTAACTAACTCTGCTTGAGTGTCAATGTGTGCCAAATACTTTGGAGTGGTTCTTAAGCAGTAAATCTACAAGGTGAGGACCATGTTTTCCAGTTCTGTGGAGCTTCATTTGCCCAAGGTCATAGGTGATCTGTGCCAGACCTGAGCAGAGTTCTGATTCCAAAACTATTAACCACTAAAAACAGCATTTCTCCGAGTAGTCAGTGAGCCACATGAATCAGATCACCCACTGAAATGCACGTTTCTAGGCCCATTCATAAGGCCCACCGAGTCAGACTGTGGGGGTGAGGCCTAGAAACCTGTATATTAAAAAAAAATCTCCTAGAGAAGAGTTTTCTGTACACTAGGTGGTGAGTCTCACTCCATCATGCCAGGAAGCCGAGTGAATGCTGGGTCATTAGGGACTCTGGGTGCAAAGCAGTGAATCAAATGGCTCACTGTTTTGCATACTTGACAGCAAAAGAAAATGAGTTTTTCCCTAAAGCCCCAGTGTCACCAGACCCACGCCTGGCCCTGGGAAAAGGCCAGTGAAATTACGTAATGATTTTAGCCATGCTATAGAGCACTGCCAGAGGGGAATCTCAGACCTCAGAGGTGTAGGAGACAGGGAGAAGGGACTTGAGAGCTTCAGGCTGGCGGGGAGGAGGGGAATTCTCTGACAGACACTGGGGGAAGGTTCAGAACCCTCGCTCAGTGACTGTGCTCTTTCCCATACAGTGTTTCCTTCAAATGAATGAGATGTGGCAGCATCATTTCAGAGAGGAGAATAGCTTGCTTTTGCAATTGTTCACTGTGCAAGCTCTGTAGCTGCCCAGAGATCCTAGCTACTCCCATGTTGGTAGCACTTTGGGGAAATGAGTAAACCCATTAGTGAGGACAACCTAATCCTGGGAATGCAGGAAAAGAGATGAGGAGGAGCTGGCTTAAAGTAGAACTTTAAGCAAGGGAGCAGGAGAAAGAGAAGGAAGGGAGGGAGGGAGAGGATATCCAGTAACATCTAATACCCAATATCCAGGATCTAATATCAGTAACATCCCAGGGCTGAAGCTGTAACACTGATTTGTAACTTTCAGAATTCTCCAACCACATCTGAAACATCTCCTTTGCTTTGGCTGGCCTGCACTGATTGATTATGAGCAATGGCACTAAGGTTTTCTTAACTTGACAATTGTTTTAACACAAACGCTTAGGAGCACAGGATCCTTTGAAAAGGCAGGCACATAATGGTTTATTTATGAGCTGTTTTGCTGACCCTTCCAGATAGAATGTGAACATGAGTAGAGTTGAAATGAAAGAAGCGGGGTAGAAGAATTAGGTGTCTTCACCCTCTTTCATGAGTATGTCCATTTCTAGCAAGAGTTGAACATTTGCCTTGTATAGGACAGTGACCGTCAATCCAGAGGACCACTGTTAAGCATCTTGACGGTCTATAGCAAAAATTGACCTGTGCCCTCTTGCTGTTCTCCAGCTGGGTTTCTTCAGTGGTAAAGAGCAGCACATTGGGTTAGAAGCCTAAGTGGCTGCTGGACCCCAGCAAACATCTGAAGACGACAGTTGATGCGCAATAGATAGAAACCCTCATGGATGCTGAACAACAACATCAATGTAAGTTCTTGCTGATGAAGAGAGGAGGAAAGAGTCCTCCGTAAAGCAGAACATAAGAATCAATACTGTAGGCATTTTGCATTTCTGTCCAGATAGTTACGGGTTTTTTTTAAGCCTTACAAAATATATCCCCCATATGTAGCAGTCTGGCTGGCCAAAGCCAACACTTTATAAATGCCTGATGAAAAGATTTCATTTCCTCTCATAGGAAGCCAAAAGAGGCAAAAGACTGCATTTTAGTGAACTATGACTGAGGCCCACAGACTAACTAATCCCCCTCCCCCTTATCCATGGTTTTGCTTTCTGTGGTTTTAGTTACCCAAGGGCAACTCTAGTCTGAAAACAGATGATCCCCCTTCTGACCTGGTCAGAAGGTCACTAATAACCTAACACTACGTCACAGTGCCTACCTCATTCCCCTCACTTCATCCCATTGTGGAGGCATGTTATCATCTCATGATCACAAGAAGGGTGAATACAGAATGAGAAGATCTTTCGAGAGACCACATTCACATAACTTCTACTACCCTGTATCATTACAGTTGCTTTATTTTATTATTAATTTTTGTTGTAAATATTTTATTGTGTGTAATTCACAAATCAAGCTTTATCATAGGTATGTAGTTATAGGAGAAAACAGAGTGTGTATATGTGTAGTTGGTACTATCCACAGTTCCAGCATCCACTGGGGGTTTTAGAATGTGCCCCCCACAGATAAGGGAGAACTACTGTGTAATACACAGAGCCTTAACAGAGCAAAATGGTAGACCCCTCAGCATAGCTATATGACCAATTTATGTTGTCATGCCAATATAGAAATGCCAATGTCGATGATATCAAGTTTTCTGGAGACTGGGCCACCATCTGGAGCCGACATTTTGACTTCCCTTTGGCTCATGCTATGTAACTGGAAGTATGGAAGTATATAAGTATCCACTGAAAGACATTCGAAGCTCATCATTTTATACTTACACATTTTCCAGTTGATACTGAGGATTCTCCTGGTACACTTAGTAATTTCCTGAATCTCCAGGAAAATAAAAATGTCCATTTTTGTAAAGTGGGACTAAGTGATCAGAAGATGATAAAATGGCAACAGAAACACATGTAGCCTAATTCCTGTTTTCTATTCTTTTCTTTTCTTTCCCAGAAATCCATAAGAACCCAACCCCCCAGTGATAGGATTCTAAGTAGAACTTTAAGCAAATCCTGCTCCCAGGAAGGGAAGACAGCCATGACACAACAAAATAAAGTCATATCTATTTGATTTGTGATGCTATCAATGTAAATGGCCCATCAGTCAGTTTGCACTATGCTATGCTGCTGTTACAAACACCGATCCCGGTGGCTTCAGTAGACAAAGATCATCCCCATTCACTTTCAGGATTGCAGCAGGTGGGCTGCAGCTCCACCCTGACTGTCCTCATTCAGGTGCCCAAGCTGAAGAATATAGCTGTCCCCCAACATGGGACAGGTTATTCTCCAGCAGAAGGAATGGGACAAATGGCCAAAGCAGTGTAACAGCTCCTAAGACTTCTACTTGGCCATGCAGTCATCATTACCGCTCACATTCCTTGGCCCAAGCAAGTCCATGGCTAAGTCCCATCTCCCAGTGGGACAGAGAAGTATGGCCCACCCCATGGGAGGCACTGAAAGTCACCTTGCACTTGGTGGAGGCATATAATCCTCTTATAGGAAGGGGAGTACATAATTGGGAACCAAATATACTCTGTCTGCCACAGGAATCATAACAACTAATATTTCCTATTTAAGGAAATAGTGCCCATGCTGTAATTAACTTTGCTGTCTCAGCAATGAACAGCCGAAGATTCTTAAGGGGTTTTACCATTTGCCTATCACTGTCACATTATCTGGATACCATTCTACCTCATCTCTTCTGGTGAACTGTCTCACTCACCATGCAGGGAAAGAGTTCCATTCCTCACCGCCAGGAACTTGACACCATATGGAAAGAAGGGAGTAGAGTGGGAACTCCCATAGAGTTTGATCTCAGCTTTGCCTTGGAAGGGCTTATCCTCCGATCCAATCCAGAGCTGTCCACCATCGGAAATGAGGATGGAGTGTGCCCTAAGCTCAATGGGTCCTGGATCCATGAAAATCAGCTTGCCTCCTAATGACCAAAGAGAAGATTGTCAGTCC